>NW_020954576.1:48333039-48486082 GCF_900497805.2 Vombatus ursinus
CTCTCCCCCTCCATCTCCTCCTTCTCCTCCATCTCTTCCTCTCCCCCTCCATCTCCTCCTCTCCTCCTCCATCTCCTCATCCTCCAAGCTCTCCCAGCACTTTAGATTTATCCTCTGCACTTATCAAATTCTAATTTGCCTTGTAGTTATTTATATGTCTGTCTTATTACTCTACTACAGCTGAAAGGGCCCTTAGAGCTCATCAAGTCATTTTACAAAGGAGGAAACTGAGGCCCCTCCCTCTCTTTAAGCTAGGGTGATCTGTATTTTTCAGTGTTCAAGCTGCCACCTTCTCTCTCAGTCCTAGTGAAAAATAAGATCCGCTTTCTATTTCCCCTGCTCAGCCAGCAGGCTCCCAACTTCCAACTCATCAGATTTTCAGGGCCCGAGGGTGTCAGCGTAGCTGGGAAATGATGAGCAAGAGAGCAGTAACACTGATTTCCCTGCACTCGGCCCCACTTGTAAACCTCCTGAGGCCAATTGCATTTTTTAAAAAAGAGAAATAAAATATCAGAGCAAATCTGAAAACAACATTTTTTTGCTTCCCACTTAAATCCAAAGCCCTCCCTTGGGCAAGCCTGGGAGCTGTGCAGATGAGGAAAGGAGAAGCCATTTGAGGATCTGCTGACCAGGTAAGGAAGGGTAAGTGCTTACAAGAGCATGTGCTGGTCCACCCCCTCCCCATCGAAACCTTTGAGTGGGGCAAGATGATAGGAACTGTTGGGATTTAATTCATCATTCAGCACTTAATTTATTTCTGTGCTAATAAGAAGGCCTATAAATAGAGTTGACTATTCCCTGAAGGGGAACAGAGAGTTTTGTCAATAATAGCTGATGTTTACATGATGCTTTAAGGTTTACAAAGCACTTCACAAATGTGGCTTCATTGGCTCCTCAGAACAACTCTGTGAGGTAGGTGCTAGGGGTATTAATACCACCATTTTACAGATGAGGAGACTGAGGCTCAGAAAGGTCAAATGACTTGTCATGGTCAGACAGAATTGGAACCAAATTCACATTTGACTCTGAGTCCAGGGATCTTTTCACCTGCCACTTCAAGGAACCATGTGTTCCTAGCAGGGTAAAGGACCACATTGACCTCCAGAGAAGCTCTGGAGAGGAGGGAGATAGAAATTCAGTATGTGTGTGGAAAGAGTTCTTTTTGCTTGGCAGGGGGCAGGAAAAGACTGACCCAGGCCACATTAGAGATTCTAATGTGTGACAGGTACTAGACTTTTCTAGCTGGGAGGGAAGATGAATGGGCTTACTGTCCTATCCTGAAACCTCAGCACCCAGAGGGTAACAGGAGAGAGCATCTTCTGAAGGCTTGTGTCTACCTTGCGTGAACTAGTCTCAGTTTTCCTTGCGGGCCCCTCGAGATGCAAGAGTATGGCAATACCAAAAGAACAGAGCTAAAGAAGCAAAGCTAGGGTGTCTATGTTCTCCAGTAGCGATGGGGTGCCCTCCTAAGAGCCTGTGGCCCTTCTTCCTTTTCCATGTTCCTTCCCTCCCCACCGCCCACTGGGAATACAGCTCCCCACTCTCACTGAGGCTGCTAGGTGACACAGTGGCCTTGAAGTCAGGAAGACCTGAGTTCAAATCCAACCTCAGACACTTAGTAGCTATGTGACCCTGGGCAAGTCACTTCACCTCTATTTGCCTCAGTTTCCTCATCTGTGAAGGATGGAGAAGGAAATGGCAAATCACTTTAGTATCTTTGCCAAGAAAACCCCAAATGAGGTCACGAAGAGTATGGAATGACTGAACAACAAAATTATTATCCACATTTTATGGAGGAGAACCTGAGGCTGAGAGAGGTCGCATATTCATGTAACAGTGGTTGTCTAACCAGTGAATAATTTGCATCTCTCTTATAGAGTCATGCATACAATTTAGAGTTAAAAGAGACCATCTAAGTTCAAATCCTGAATTTTATAAATGAGGAAACTGAGGCACAGAGATACAGACCGATTTGCCCAAGATCACAAAGGTAGTAGCAGAGCTGGGGTTTAAATCTTGATCCTCAGACCCCAAAGCCAGGGCTCTTTCCACTAGAACATGTGGCCTCTATGTCCCAGCTTTGCTTTCCATAGTCAAATTATTTCTTCTCTGATAGAAAACAACAGGACGCTGTCCTCTTCTTTCTCTATTCTCTCCATATTGGTGATCTCATCAGGTCCCACGGCTTCATCTCTATGTTCTAGATCCACCTCTAGTCCTTCCCCTGAGCTCTAGGCATAGATCACCAACTGACTACTGGACATTCTGAACTAGATGTCCCATGCTGTTCAGTCACGTCGGACTCTTCCTGATCCTATGTGGGGTTTTCTTGGCAAAGATATTGGAGCGGTTTGCCGTTTCCTTGTTCAGCTCATTTTACAGATGAGGAAACTGAGGCAAACAGGGTCAAGTGACTTGTCCAGGGTCACACAGCTACCAAGTGTCTGAGGCCAGATTTGGACTCAGGTCTTCCTGACTCCAGACCCAGTGCTCTACCCACTGAGCTACCTAACTGACTCCTATGTCCCATAGGCATCTCCTATTCAACGTGGGCAAAACAGAACTCATGATCTTATCCCTAAAACCTCATCTTTCCCCCAAAAAACTTCCCTATTTCTATTGAGGGTGCCACCATCTTTCTAGGCAGCTAGGTAGCTCAGTGGATAGAACACTAGGCCTGGAGCCAGGAAGACCTGAGTTTAAATCTGACCTCAGACATTTACTAGATGTGTGACTCTGGGCAAGTCACTTAACCTCTGCCTTGATTTCCTCATTTGTAAAATGGGGATAATAATAGCACTGACCTCCCAGGATTGTTATGAGAATCAAATGAGATAACAATTGATGTTAGCACGTAGTAAGTGCTACATAAATGTTAGCTGTTATTATCAGTCACCCAGGTTCAAAACCTTGGAGTTATCCCTGATGCCTCATTCTCCCTCATACTATATATGGAATTAGTTGTCAAGTCTTCTTGTTTCTACCTCCCACGTCTCTCGACTCAGTCCCCTTCTCTCTGGTCATCTGACCCATCACCCTAATACAGCCCTTCATTCCTAGTTATTCTCCCTGCCTCAAGTCCCTCCCCTCCCCAGTCCATCCTCTACATAGCTGCCAAAGTGATGTTCCTAAAGTAGAGATCTGACCAGGTCACTCCCCTGCTCACTGATCTTCACTGACTCCCTATTGCCTTGAGGATCAAGTACAAACGTCTTTGTGTGGCCTTTAAAACCTTCACAACTTGGCTCCAACCTACCTTTCCTGTCTCCTTAAACATCATTCCCCTTTGTACATTTTATAGTTCAAGCAAACTAGCCTTCTTACACACAATATAACACATGTACATGTCTCGCCCAATAGAGCGGGAGCTTCTT
The DNA here is from genome assembly GCF_900497805.2 of Vombatus ursinus. Classification (NCBI taxonomy): domain Eukaryota; kingdom Metazoa; phylum Chordata; class Mammalia; order Diprotodontia; family Vombatidae; genus Vombatus; species Vombatus ursinus. The sequence continues at coordinate 48,336,414 of NW_020954576.1, forward strand.
GAGGGCAGGGTTCACTTTTGTCTAGCACAGTGCTCGGCCTATGGTAGGTGCTTCATAAATGCTTGTTAATTGATTTGTTATTGTTCTGTGGTGTGAACTTGGGTGACAGGAGATGGAGTTAGGGGAGGAGAGAGGGAAGACTCCTGAGGCCCTACACAGTGGCAGAACAGTCCCCCTTCCCCACTCTCTCTCAGATGTCAGCTGGCCTACCTTGTTTTCTCTGTCCAGGCCCAACCCAGACCCTCTTTTCTATCCTGAGTGAAGAAAAACAGGTGGTCAGTGATCTCCAAGTAGTAACTTTTTAGACTCTTAGATAATTGACATTCTGGCCCTGGACCCTGGTTCTTTTGTCCTTACCACCCGCGGCGTTTTCTTCTCCAGGAACAGTCATCCCCATCCCTTGACCTTTTCTTCATAGCTGATTTCTGGTCCCTCTTTGCCTCCTTCCTCCCCCCACCCCCATCCCTCCACCTGAACATTCTATCTGGGTTTTTATGCCTCCTCTAGCCTCTCTCTCAGCATGTGATTGACCCCAACTGCCCTCCTCTTCATGCACCAGGCTTAGGGCTTACCTCTCCATTCACCTCTGAACTCTAAGCCCCTAAAGTTTCTCCCATAAAAGATGTGCCTTTCCAGCCTCCCACTGGGAAAGGGAACCCAAATCCTTGACCCTTTTTTACATTTCCCACCCACTGTCAGGGCCATGAGGCGTATCTAAAGAAGCCTAGCCTGGCCTTTGTGCAGCTCAGAGAGTCTCCCATTGTGCTGTAAGATGAATGGTCTTACTGTCCCAACCCGAGCCTTCAATACCTGGAAAGTAACAAGAGAGAGCCCGCTCCCCTCTGCAGGCCTGCACCTGCTCGGCCCCAGCTGTTCTCATTTTTCCTTGGGGGCCTCTGGATATTTGGGGAGATAGCCCCTAGAAGAATGGTAAGGAAGCAAAGCTGGGAGTCCCTGGCTATCAAAACACTCCCCTGGTTTTGTTAGAACACACTTGGGGTCCAGTCCAGATCCTTTGACCTTGTTTCCAGTTCCATGACCCTCTCCCTGCCATCTCAGCTAGAAATATGGTTCCCTGACCTGTGACAAAGGGTTATAACCTTGGAATCTTGTGGCTGAAAGATACCTCCAGACACTTTCTGGTCCCTATCCATGACTACAAGCAAATTGGAAAATTGGTATTCAAATCCTTTTTTTTAGAGATCTCCAAAGGAGGCTCCGCTATCTTCCTCGATAAGGCATTCCACTCTCCCAAAACCACGGCAGCCTCAGAGGACTTTTTTCCCTCTCCCTTCCTTCCTTCCTTCCCTTCCCTTCCCTTCCCTTCCCTTCCCTTCCTTTCCTTTCCTTCCTTTCTTTCCTTTCTTTCCTTCTTTCATTCTTTCATTCTTTTCTTTCTTTTCTTTCTTTCTTTCTTCCTTCTGTCCTTCCTTCCTTTTTTCTTTTCTTTTTTCATTTCATACCTCATTCTTTTTTTTGCTACAGTGCTCAAGGCAGTAAGCATTGTTTGCTGAGTGCCTGTGTGAAGAGATCTGAGACAGTCTATGAAAAGGGTCAAAAAACATAGCTGAAATACCCAGAGGCTTCTTGCCAAGGTTGGGGAACTTCAGTAGGAGTTGGGAGTCCAAGGTTCTGGAGCTGTTTCTGCCACTGACTAAAATCTATGACGTTTGGGCTAGTTACTTAGTTACTTTGCCTAGTTACTCCAATCCTCAGTTTCCATATATGTTAAATGGGAGCTAATCATAGATCTATAAGAAGAACCTGATAAATTTCAGTTAAAAGTCAATGACAATAAAGATTAATTTTTCCCATCTAAGTTTATAAATCCCTTGAAATCTATCTGTGCATCTATAGAATCAATAATAATAAATAGAATACTGGTGCTTTAAGGTTTGCAAAGTATTTTATAAATATTTTCTAATTTTGTCCTCACCACAATCCTGGGAGGCAGGTGCTATTATTATCTGTATTTTACAGATAAGAAAACAGATTGAGAGAGGTTAAGTGATTTGCTCAGGGTCGCACAAATAGTAAATGTCTGAGGCAGGATCTGAACTCAGATCTTACTAACTCCAGGTCTAGTGATCTTTCCACTGTGCCCCTTAGCATTACTAATAGCATATAAATATATATATATATATATATACATAATATGCATGTGTATATATAGTATGGGTCTGTATGTTATACATATATGCATAAAACAGGAAGATAGGCTTGACAATATGGCTTGCCACTGTCCCAGCAGACGACCAATGCAAGCCAAAAAGAGATTCTCTCTAGATCAGGGGTTCTTAACTTGAAGTCTTCAGGGTCCACAGATAGATTCAAGTGGTTTATAAACTTGGATGGGGAAAAAAAATTACGTCTTTATTGTCACTGATCTTTAACTGAAGTTTACTATGTCCTTCAACTATGAATGTAGGCAATTAACATTATTCTGTGAAGGGGTATCTTAGCTGCCACACAAACACACACACACACACACACACACACACACACACACAGAGTTACAAACTCTTGTTCCAGATAGTAGAGGTCTCCAAATGCTCCTGTTTGCAGATGACACTGTTCTGAGTGAATCAAGTCCCCAAACATTGCAGAGCCCCCTGAATGAAATCAATAATCACTTGAAAGAATTTTGCTTAACTATTCACACAGGAAAAATCAAGTGGATGAAGAATGTATATTATCCAGACTGTGACATGCAGTTTGTAGGGACAAGCTATAGAGCTCTTTAGTCAATGTATACAGTCTTACACAAATACTGAAAATGGAAAATGAACTGGGCCCAGAACTGAACAGGAAGAGAAAAGATATCTGAACTGCCTTTAAGAAATGGATGACTTCTTTAATGACCTCGAGCTTCTCCTAGAACAAAGGCCCACTTAAAAATATCAATATTCCTCTAGTGTTATTGTATACCTATGGCTCACAGAAAATTATAGTCTTTGAATGACTGAAATAAAAAATCACCCAAAGGACAATGGAGAGACATGTGATGGGTGAGCTAGCTGCAACAAGGAATGAACAAGGAATTAAGGAGAAAAAGAGTAAAGAATGCCACCCCAAAAATAGGGACAAGTACTGGACCTTTGATTTCACTGCCATAGGAAATTCCATCAGTCAATACAGGTCAGTACCATCTCAGCCACTTAAAGTCTCTTGAGAGAATTGCCTCAGTGGATCACTGGAGATCAAGAGTTTAGTAGAATCCCATAGCCAGTATGCGTGTTTGTGTGTTTGAGGAAGACATTAAAGAAGTGTGTGACCAAAATAATGGGGTGATCACACAGTGACTAAAATCATGGCAAAAAAAAATGAGGGTTAACCATTGTGCTATGTTGGTATCTCACAAGGTCAAGATAAATGGAGGAAGGACCCCAGCATATTGGATACCCCGCTGTGGTGAAATGATTGGAGAAGGAGGATAGGAGTCTAACAGTATAGCCAGGCACAAATGAGTGTCCATCTGTATCTTTGCAGATCACAGAACCATTTGAGTGCATATATATGTATGAAGTGTATACAAATACATATATACATATATATATATACACACATATCTATGTTGCCTTAAAGCTTTACAGTATATAAAGGCTGCCTGCCACAATGGACAGAGTTCTGGGCTTGGAGTGAGTTTCAAATCCTGTCTTTGATGGTTCCTGGCTATGTTATCCTGCAGAAGTTACTCAACTTCTATGTGCCTCAGGCAATGCCCTAGGATTTATCCACTAATCACAGACAATTTGGAGGAAAGGAATTTCCTACACCGACATACTTTTTCTATTTGCAAAAGGCTTTCCTAACAATAATTCCCCTCAGGTAGGCACTGCAAATATTATTAGCCCCATTGGGCCCACGAGGAAATTGAGGCTCTGGCAGGCAGGCTCTTAGCCAGTCAGTCAATAAGCATTTATTAAGCGCTTACAGCTAGGTGGCGCAGTGAATAGAGTGCTGGCTTGGAATCAGGAAGTTCAAATGTGGCCTCAGACACTAGTGATCCTGGACAAGTCACTTCACCCTGTTTGCCTCAGTTTCCTCATCTGTAAAATGAGCTGGAGAAGGAATGGAAAACTCCAATACCTCTGCCAAGAAAACTCCAAAATGGGGTCACGAAGAGTCTGACATGACTGAAACAACTGAACGACAAAAAGCACTAAGTCCTAGGCACTATGCTAAGCCCTGTGGATACAAAGAAAGGCAAAAATTAGAACGATCCCTGCCTTCAAGGAGCCAACATTCCGGTAGATATCATGTACAGAACTAGATACATGCAAGAGATATACAGACTGGATAGAAGGTAAATCTCTGAGGGAAGGCACTAGCAGCTGAAGACCAGGAAAGGTCTCCTGAAGAAGGTGGGATTTGAACTGAGTCTTGAAGAAAGGAAGGGAAACTGAGAGATGAAGGTGAGGAGAGAGAGAATTTTAGGCATAGGAGACAGCCAGGGCAAAGGCACAGACAGGAGATGGAAAGTCATGTGCTAGGAACAGCAAGGAGGCTAGTGTGGATGAATTGTAAAGTGTGTAGAGGAAAGGAAAGTGTAAGAAGACTGGATTAGTGGTCAGACAGCTAGTCGGTGTAGAGGGCTGTGTTCGGGATGGAGGTGTGGGGAGGGAAGCAAACCTCTATCTCCTGAGTTCGGCCCAACTCTACCTGCTCTGCATCCATGTGAAGAATCAAGAATAACTGTGAAAGTTATCTGAAAAGCACATGACATCAGACAGATGTCGGTACAGTGATATATTGGAGTACTTAGGACCATAGAACAGACTAACTAGGTTTATCATCGTGTGTGGCAGGCAGGAAGGAAAAGGTAGGAACAAAGATTTCCCAGTCCATGAAGGTGTATCTCCCTCATTTGAAGATTGTGCCTCCGTTAAAATGGACAGCCATTCTTCCTCATCCTGACAGTGGCTCAAAGCTAATTAGGGGTGCTGGGAGAGGGGTAGACAAGGTTTTCTTGGAAGGCTATGTAAATGACAACTCTTCCCTTTGGAACAGTTGGGGCACCTTGAAAAAAATAAAGAAAAGAATAGTGTGATTCTTCAACAAAGAGCATTGATTGGGGGGAGATAAAGTTGAATGAGGAGGGAGTGGGAAGGAGAAGGTATATCTCCAGTCAATACCTGCCTATTCCCAAACTCAGACCAGGGATGATCAGAGCCAGTGAATGTCCCCTGGTTTGGAGGCACTGTGGATTTCTCGGGAGATGAGAAAGTTGGCGAAGATGGGGCTGGAGCCCTGGAGAGAGGGGATCTGTTGTGCATTTTTTTGTTTTGTTGTCTATATTGAATGGTGGAGGCAGACTGTGAAGAGTGATGGTCAGTGGGTGGGGGAATTGTGACTGATTTCTAGTGATGCCTATTAATGCCTCGGCTTTGCCAACTTGGGTCTGTGCAAAGCGACTAGTCCCTGTTCTCAGTGACTGGTCCTTCCGTCTTAATCGGGGAATATGAGATCCTGAGCCCCTAGACCTCTCTCTTCTTCCTTTCTTCTTAATCCCAAGGACACCAGTTAGAATGGGAGAAGGGAGGTCCGGGGCCTGGCTGCGCAGAAAGTGGGCGAGATGGGGTAGACGAGGATAGGAGTGAATGCGTGTGGATGTCGAGGGGTAGGGGAGAAGATCATTTAGAAGCCAGATTGTATATCCTATTTGGAACAGAGGCCCGGCCCAGGGCTCCGGGTCCCACAGAAGAGACAAGAGCTCAGAGCTGTGCAGTGAATGCAAACAGCGTGTGTTGATGGTTCGCGCTTTCCATCCCCAGCGCCGCTGAAGGTTCCCTCGGCCACAGCCCAATGAGGAGAGAGGAGATAATTTATTCTCTAATCCCGCATTCAGATTCCGGGCTCCACAGCACCGGCGATGTGGGAGGGAGGCTTCTCATCCTCTATCTGCCCCGCCCCCCACCCCTCTCCAACCCTGAGGGCCGTCCACCCTTCGCTTTTCCCACTCCCCACCCCCACCCACCATACCCCGCCCCTTCCCTCGCAGGCGCGCGCACGAACACGAACACACACACACACACACACACACACGCATACACACACACACACACACACACACACACACACACACACACACACATTTCCTGACAATTAGGGAGCACACCTAGCCAACACCGCGCTCAGCCGCGCAGCTTTTGTCTGCTGCTTGGGTTGGTCCGAGGGCTGAGGCTGGGGCTGTGTTAAGTTGCTTTAGAGAAGCTCTCCTTAGGAATGCCGGCTTGGCTGAAGTCTAGAAATTAACACGGCCGCCGGGAGCCAGAGAGGGGAGGGAGGGAGGGCGGGAGGGAGAGATGAGGGATGAGAAAGGGGCTAGAAGGGTCAGGGTGGGAGAGGTGATACACTGGGGGAGGGGATGAAAAAGAGAAGAAGAAAAAGAAAAGTAAGGCAGCTTTTTTTCCCCTCTTCCTTTGTTATAATCCAGTCTTTTTAAAAATGTGTGAGTGAGCTCAGGAGGGGAGGGGGGTTGGTATATAATGAGGGAGGGAGGTGGTATATGATGAGGTGATGTGGCTTTGGCTGAATTCGAGTTGAATTGGATTTTTGTTCTTTCTCTAATTGATTGGGACTTCCGAATTGTGGGCGGGTTGCGATCCCACTGTTGTCTGGGTGCTGAGAGGATCGGGTTATGAGTTGGCTCTGAGAGAAGGTGCAGGGTGGGTCTTGGATTGGGGGAGATTTGTGGGGACTGGGGTGGGGGCGTGGTGTGTGGATCGAAAACACCTGGGGGAAGCTTGCTCCCCAGCTCAGGAGCTGATGTATAGTGTGAAACTAGAGAGGTTGTGTAGGGTTTCCAGCAGTAGTTATAACATACAGAGATGGAAATCGAAGGGGGATGTGGTGTAGAGTCCTTTTTACCAGCAGGGTGACTTGGGCTGGTTAGGGGTGGGGGGAGGCTAGAAGGATGGGGGAGGGAGAGAGACTGAATCTGTCTAAATGCCAATTCCCTGAAGTTCAGCGCATCGGTTGTCATTTCATACCTTAATACATATTTATGTCTGCGCTGAAATAGGTTTCATAATTAACTCCCGGAGTCATCCGCAGAGGTTAAAGGGACCCCAAAGATTTGTGCATTGATTGGGTATCACTGCTGTGTGTGCGTGTGCTCCAGTGTGTGTGTGCCCCGTGCTAACCCATTGAGAAGAATAATTATTTTTCTCGACTGGAAGCTACAGCAGAGAATCAGACAAGGGAGAGAGAGAAGGGGGGGGAGAGAGAGAGAGAGAGAGACAGAGAGAGAGAGAGAGAGAGAGAGAGAGAGAGAGAGAGAGGAAGGAGGAGAAGAGAAGAGACAAAGGGAGTGAGTGCAAGAGAGAAGAGAAACGACTTAGCATCAGAAACTGTGAGTACCGAGAGAAAACAAACACACAGAAAGTGCTGAGAGTCAGGGACTTACCAGCTGGGATTGGGGGTGGGGGAGGCTGGAAAGGACTCTTTGCCGTTGGGGCTTGACTGAGGAAGGGGGAGAGTCTTGAGAAGGGTAAGGGGGAATTGGGGATGAAACGCTCTGAGGCTGTTGATTAGCCCCCCAAGTGCTAGCCCTAATTTCTCTTCAGTTTGCCAGTGGGAGACGGGAACCCCGCTCCTTTCACATTGTCTTTGTTCCCCTTTAAGATTTCTTAGCTAGTGGGATTCAGAGGGCAGTATGAAAGAGGGGTGACTAAATCTCCCCTGGTGAGGCAAGTAGCCATGTTTCAGGATGCCGGTGCTCAGCTGTTTTCTACCTTTGCCCCTTAGGGAGGTGGGTGGTGTTGGTGTTGGACAAGGTATGTGGACTTGCTGTCAGGTGGTGATGGGGATGTGGGCAAGACTTTTTGAGGTACTTGCATATATGCTTGTGTCAGGGAAGGAAAAAGTAGAGATGTCCCCTAGGGACAGTCAGTCAGGTGGTCTCCAGGGATATTGAGAGGACACAACAATTTTATATCCATTCCCAGTTACAAAATTGAGGACTACATAGCAGGCAGCAATGTCATGGGGGGAGGAGAGGAAGGGGCTGCCACAAATGTTTCCCTTGTTGCCTTATCCTAATGTGTCTTAGCCTGGCTATAAAGCACCCCAGGCCTCTTCTCCAGCTCCACATCCCACCCCCAAATACTTCATTAGATCCCTGACATTTCAGGGTACTCCCCATTTCAGTATTTCTAAAGGAAGGCTTTAGAGACTGGAGTTTGCAGACTTCCCAAAGGAAAAAGAAGCAAGAATACTTGTATGGGTGGAAGTTCGGGATTTAGGAAGGGAAATGTGAGATGAGCTGGGCTAACCTCCTTCCAGAGAAAACTGACGGGTCATCAACTCTTCGCTTTTAGCAAGATTACCTGAAGGAGGTGCTCTGGAGCCCAGGAGGAAGAAAATTCTACTCCCCCCTAGCCCTGGGTTTCTGTTTTGCTATTGATTTCTTTGCTCTGGGCCCCTCAGAAGCTGGGAACTAAAAGAAGGGGCTTTGTTCTTTGCAGTTTCTCTGAGGGTGTGACCATCATCTTCCTCACCCAGGAAAGACTAATTCGGGTTTGTAGGAGAGATGATAAACTCTTCAGAAAAAAGGCTTCCATAGTCCTTGTTCATCCACTCCATTTTCTGACTCCTCTGCCTGCCCCTCCCCCCATAAGGAAGTTCCTTCTTATATCTAATATGAATCCTTCCTGTTCTCTCTGTCTCTGACTCACTCCTGTGGGTCATGTATTATAAAAAGCAAGTGCAGAGGGCACTAAAGGGTAGAAACCCTGGCCCCATCTCTCTAGCTCATCCTGGGAGAGGGAGAGGAAAGACAAAATCCCCAGTCATAGGGGATAGGGCCACTCTGCCTCCTTAGAATAGTTCCTTAGGTCAATTCTAACTTCCTATCAATCCTCCCAGAACTGAGATTTCATTAGTGTGGGGGAACACCCAGCATGGAAGTGCCTCTCATAGATGCAGTTCATCAAGTCATCTATATATTACAGTCTTAGAGAGTTGTGTGAGACCACTGAGACATTCAATGACTTGCCCAGGGTCAAACAATCAGAATGTAGTACTGAGGCTGGACTTGAATCCTTGAACCTAAGTTTTCCTATTCTATGGCTAGCCTTCTATCCATCAGGCCATATTCTCTTACAGGTCTGAAGCATGAAGCCACCCAGAGCTTGTTCCTTACAGCTTAGAACTTCAAGTTTCTTGGGAAGTCAACTCTGGGTCCCCTTTTTCCCCCTGAGAAGGTCCTCAGGTCAGCAGTCCCAGAAAGGAAGAAGAAGTCATACTCCCAGGGGAAAGGTGGTCAATTCTAAATGAGGCAGAATAATGATGACAAATGGGAGAGAGCAAAGATCCTTAGGAGATCTCTGCCCAGCTTCCCCAACCCACCTTTACCTCCTTCCTTTTCCCAAGACAGTTTTCTTTTTAATGACTCTTCCTTAACCTACCTCTATTTACCTTCCCCTTTTGAAAAGAACCCTCTGGGAAGACATCCAGGTATTCAAGTGAGGATGAGAACCATTCAAGAGTCCAACCATTTGATTTTGGGGGGGTAGGTGGCACCTTAATGTGTGTGGATGTGGGGGCATTAGGATAAAAGAAAAAGAAGCTGGGGAAGAGGGGGAGAATCTGAGGAGAGGGTTACAGAGAAGAAAGAGCAGAAATTATGCAAATTTTAACTATTTTTACCTAAATGAATGATAAAGATATGCAAAAGTCAAAGACCATTTTTGGGGGCAATAGCTTGGAATTTCTGAGTAACAGAACTGTCTTGGGAAGAACTCTAGAGGGAGGCAAGAAAACACTGCCAGAGTCACTCCCACTACCATCCCAGACAAACAGGTTAAGAGATAAATAACAAACAAGTGCAGGACTAGAGTAGTCTGTACTAGACAGAATCCCTTGGTCTCTGCCTTCCATCTTTTCCTTTTTCTGAGTCTCTCTTTGCCTGCCTTTATCCCCCTTGAGGGAATCTCTTGGCCTTCCCTTTCCTTAAAGAATTCAGTGGCTCTGTTAGTTTTCTGGGTCAGACTAAGCCAGGTGTCTTTGTGGGGAGTCGGATTGGTAACCTGTCCCTTTGTCCTGGGAAAACTCAGAACCAGGGTGGAGAAGGAGAAGAGGTGTTTGTTTAGAAAGCCTCGTCTGATGCTTCCCAGCTTTCTAGAACCCCAATATGGATCCTAATTCAACAAGGAAGTTGAAGAATTGTTCCTCCGGAGGGCAGTGGGACATGTACTTAGATTCTCAGGAAGAATCTGCCCTTTTTGAATTATTTTCTCCTTAAGGTAATAGTAAGGGCCAGAGCCTTAGAAAACTCAAACTGGTAGGCGTAAAATGTTTACCCTACCTATTTAGGGGATGTTAGCCCAGCCTGGGCATAGGTACCTTGGCTTATCTTGTCCAGAGTTTGAAGCATAATAAAGTCCATCTAGGGCCCAGTTCATCCTTGTAAATTCACAGAAAGTGGACTCTAGGATCTATCCTAGATGAAACCCTCAAACCCAAGAGATAGTTCAGAAAGACAGCACTAACCTGGCCACCTTAGAATAGCTCTATGGGGTTGAAGTAGAGTCAATTGACTTCCAGGGATTGTGGAGGAGATTTTTACCCTGCCCCTGATTTCTACTAATCTTAGCATTAACAGATTCTCCTTCTCTGAATTCCCAGGGATGGGAAAGAAAGATTTCAGCATACTTCTGTGCCTTCAAGAATAAACTATCTCCCCCCACCCCCATCCCTTCCCTACTCTTCCCTTGGTTTCCTCATTTCCCATCGAACTGATTCTTAGGTTTGTAGCCCAAAGAGATTAAAAAAAAGGAAAAGAACCTTTATGTACAAAAATATCTTTACTCATTCATTCAATAAATGTTTAGTACTATGTAAGACACTGTGTCTCTCACCTGACATTCCTTGGATAAAGGCCTATGCTGCCAGATTAAATGACATTAATCTGCTCCCCAATCTACCCTATGTGCCTCCCAGTCCTATGTCCCTAGGAGAGATGGTCAGCTTTTGGTCTTTGTTATTGAAGTAGAGAGAGCCACCAGGTTTAGTGCATTCCAGAAGAATTGTAGAGGGAAGGTTCTAGTTAAGACTTTGAATCACAGAATCTTAGAGTTGTAAGTAAGATACCTTAGAGGATATCTCATACAACCCCCATCCCATGCAGGAATCTCATCTATGATATTTTTAACTGGGGCCTTTTCTTGAACAACACCTCTAGTGCTGTTCACTACCTCCTGAGGCAGCCTACTTGTAATGGATAAAGCATTGCACTTGGAGTTAGATGCCTGGACTAAAATCCTACTAAAGACATTTATCTGGGCAAATCACAGTCTCCTCTCAGTGGATCAATTTGTTCATCTATAAAATGGGGATAATACTTGCACTAGCTACCTTTGTAAATCTTAAGCTGCCACACAAACGTGAGTTGCTTTGGTAATTTCTAATGGTTAGAAACTTCCTGCCTTTCAGTGAGTTAAAAGTCAGTCTTCCTATACATGTCCCCTATGAGACATGAGAGCTCCATGTCTGGGAAGAATTTAAGGCTCATTACACTTCTCATTTCTCTCTCCTCCAGAGATAGATTCTCTCTCCCAGAACTCCTTCCCCATTCTTGCCACTCTCCCATTTGGATCACCAAAGTCATCTCCAGCCCTGCTTCGCTTGAGGCAGGCTTGGGGGGGGGGGGGGATGATGAGGGAGGAAGTGTTTTGCAAACTTTAAAGCACTATATGTGTGAGCCATCATCAACAATAATAATAATGAATAATAACAATCAGTATATCTAAGGGCACACTATATCCTGGAACTAAGAGATCAGGGCACCCACTCAGCTGGTGAGGTGGAGGATAGCCCCCAGAGAGTTCCTGCCAAGGACAATTAGAGGAATAATACTTCCCAGACTCCTAGAAAGGGGATCTTGGGGTTTTCTTGTGAAAGAGGATTTAGCTTTAGGGCTGGATCCTAGGGTGCAGGGGACTGTCTGCTCCTTGGAGGGACAGATGGAGTAGTGATCTTTCTTAGCAGTGGTGATTCCATGGGGGTGGGGTTTGGGGTGGAGGATTATCAGATAGGGTTGTCCTCACAGTCCCTGCTTTGCCATCAGGCGAGAAACAGCATCAGTATGAGGTCAGGACTACCCTAGCCCCTTCCCCCTCCCTTGTTGTATCTTCTCATTCTCTCCACCTCCCTTCCGGCTTTCTTCTTTTTCGATTTCCCTTCTCCTTCCCAACCTCTGTACCTCATCTTTCCCCTTCTTAATTTTTGTCCTGTTTCCTTTTCTATATTTGGTTTCCTCCGGCAGGCTTTCCCCTTGTCCCTTTTCACCCTTATTCTTGCTTCTTTCTTCTTCCTTGTGTCCAGGTCTGCTCTTTCTCAAGCTTCCTCTGTCTAGCTTATTTTGTCCTTCCCCTCGTTTTCCATTTTCTCTCCACCTCCCTTTCTGCTTCTCTCATTCCCTCCCTCCTCCCTTCCTTTGTCTCCCACCTCCTTTTCTCTCCCTTTTGAGCTGCCCTCTTTCAATCCAGTTTCCTCTGAGCTATCCACCTCTCCCCCACCCCCACCTTCCTATCCTTCTGCAGGCAATAGGACCAAGCTTGGACCAGTAGGCAGGGCAGTCAGCTATCTCATCAGAGGCCTGAGAATGTGTAGTCATGAAGAACAGTAAGAGCTCTTGGAGGGAAGAATGGGGCCTCTGTCAGGGCAAGAGAAGTTCCCTCAGTCAGCTGAATGGGAGCACCTGAAGGCCTGGGACTGGGACGGGAGAGAGAAACTGGGAGGAGGGAAGGGAGAGCTGGGAGGTGTGTGAAGCAGGCATCCAGTGCCCTCTCTAGTCAGCCAGGAGAGAGAGCACGGGCATCTGTTAGAATTTCAGGGAAAGCACTCAGACCTTTTTCCTTCCATCTCTAGATAGAAAGTGAGAAGGTCCTCAAGGATGGAGGGGATGTGGTTCAGGAAGTCTGAACAGAGAAGGTGAAATCCGCAAACGTGAGGGCCTGCTGGGGGTGGGGAAGAGAGAAGGGAAGATTTGAATGGTCCTGGGACCACTTTCCTTTAATTGGTGTCTGAGAGATTTTTTGAGCTCGGTGTCTCCCAATCTCCCATTTCCTAGTACCAGCTGTGGTCGGGATCCTAGAGATGAACAGGAGTTCCAAGATGGGTTTAAGACATGGGGTCAGAGAAAATCATTGTAGACCAAGGAGCAGTTGTGATAACACTAACATTACGCAGACAAGTCATTGAATGATCTTTGTGGGTATGAACCCTGATCTTAATTGGAGAATCTTCAGCTTAACCATGACTTTTGGAAGAAGCAGAGGATACTCTCCCATTGGGATTAGGTCTGAATAGCCTCCCCCTGCCAAGAGAATTCAGGGTCCTCAGATCTAGAAAGAGCACTTGTTACCTAAGTCTAGGTGGTCTCAGGACATCCTTCAAAAGAAGCAGCTGCCCATCAAAGGGGCACCTGGCAGGTCAGGGCCTTGGGTTCACTCTTGCCTGAGCCCCTTTTCTGTCGGCCCGAATACTCCCTTTGGGAGGGAAAGCTCACATTTTGTCTGATCTTTCCATTTCAGAATGTCCTAAGATTCAAAGCCAGAGTTCAATAGATTTTTCAAGGTGCTTCGTCACACTGAGAGGAAGGGAAGGAAGGGATAGGAGTGGGAGGAAGGGGGAGGAGAAGGTGTGACATTCAAGGGATGGGGGTGGGGGCTCAGAAAAAGGGGTATAATGACAGAGAGAAACATTGATCTAGGAGAGATTATTCAGCTGGGCAGATTAGTTTAATATGTATCGATCTGGAGGGAAGACTAGTGGTTAGGGAAAGAGAAGGAGCGAGAGGGAGGACACAAACCTAGAGGAGTAGAAGCAGGAGGTGGGGATGGGGATAGTAAGGAAGATCAAGAGTTGGGGGACTCCAGGAAGCTGCCTTAGGTCTCGAGCCCAAAACAAAAAACAACAATAAAAAGGCATGGTTTGGGGGAGGGGAGGTAGTTCTGAAAGGAAGAATGGAGGAGAAAAAGAAAAAAAAAAGGCCCTCGATACCAATAGCAAGCAGGGAGCTGTGAGTAATACACAGGACACAGAGAGAATGAGATCAAAAGGGAGTAGATACAGAGGTTTGTGCTTCACAGACCAAACAGAAGGCAGCTCAATGAGACCTTTGTTATTGAAGTACTCTAGAGTCAGGGTTCAAGGAATACCTGACCAGGGCTCCTCCCTGGTATCCGCCCCTCTGCTGCTGGAAGTGCTGACTCCCGGTTCACTGGAGGAGACCGGAGGGAGAAGAGTGGGAGGGGTCAATGTCTTTACAAAATTAGTCCAGTTGATTTAGGCACTGCTCAGATTGGATGTGTGCTTGGAGGGAGGGGAAAAGGCATGGGAGGTAAAGTAGGACTGGCTGGCCAAGGTCCACTTACCCCAGGTCCAGATAGAATGTGGAAGTAGTTTGGGATTAAGAGAAATAGAAGAAGGAAAGGAGAGCTAAGAAAGGTGCTTCACCAAACGATGCAAGGGGACCTCGTGGGAGTTGTGTTTGTTGCCAGGAGCCAGGTGAGCTGACTGTCGACCCTCGGGACCATGTCTCTTTTACTCCACTTGGGAAGCAAAGGAAAGGGAGGGATAAGGGGGAGGGGGTTGAGGGTTGGCTGAAGTTTTCTGGAGAGCCCTTGCTCTCCACTCTGGAGTGAATCTTGGGGCTTGTGAACACTAAAGCAGTTAGAAAGGCAGAAGAAAGAAGTGGAGTGTGAAGCCTGTGGAGTGGGTTCCTGCTCTCACATGGTGTGAATGAGGAACAAGGAGGGTCCTGAGGTCAGCTGTTCAGGCTAAGAAAGAGTCTGGAGAAAACATGAAATCCCATTAGAGAGGAGTTACTCTTGCCAGAGTCTAGCAGAGTTTGGCAAAGAGAATGTCTCCATGAATCTAGACATTGATTGCAAACCTGGGGACAGGAAGAAGTCTCTTTCTAGGGTAGATGTTTCCTTGGGAGTAGTGGGAGCCATTTGGTAGGCAGCTGATAGCAGTGTCCAGGCTCCAGTGAGCATACCAAGCCAGGGGTGTAAGCCCAGATGTGTCTTTCCCTGTCTTATTAGCCATTACTAGGGCAAGTAAGGAGCTATGCCATGGAGCTCAGGATCCCTTAGACATTCTTGGAAGCCAAATAAGGAGGAGCATCTGAGAAGGGGGGACCTCTAGTCAATGGTTTCTGAGAGACTGTTGCTAACAGAATACATTATTAGGATAAGAAAGAAGGAAACAGCTAAGCTTTCCAGGACCGTCCCACCCATGAAGTCAAGAACAGGGGTCTCCCCAGTACTCTTAGACCTGGAACCAGGTAGAGGATTCTCTCTCAGCTCTGGCTGTTGCTTCAGCCTTGGTGCCATGAATAAGGAGATTGACTTAATCATTCCCACTTGCCAATTATATAATGCAGAAAAGCAATAGCCCACCACTACCTCCACCACCATTGCCTACTTCCCCCACCACTATTGTCAGGGACAGTATGGATCCCCTAATATCCCTCAGTAGACAGCATTTAAGCCTCCTAGAAATACCACCAACCTCTCCCCACCTTCTCTACATGCACTCTAGGTCAGAAATAAATAACTGTTCTCACCTGAGAAGCCCATGAAACGGTGAAGTTTGCATCTATCTTAAGCTAACCTAGAAAGTTTAGGGCAGGGGTTCTTAACATGAGTCTTAATATGGGTGAACTTGTTTTTAAAATATTTTTGAGTACTGTTTTTCAGTATAATTGGTTACCTTTGTAATCCTCTGAATTTTATTTCATGTACTTCAAAACATTATTCTGAGAAGGGATCTAGAGGTTTCACTATAGTTTGCTAAAGGGGTCTGTGATGTGAAAAAAATTAAGAACTCCTGATGTATACAGTCACTCCTCGGTCTCACAAAGCTTGGGGGCCCTGGGAAGACTTGGTCCATATCCATAGAACTCAAAAAGGATAGGGGGTGCCTTTCCTTAACCCCAATTATTGTCACCAATGGCCTAGAAAGGGTTAATGAGTGTAGGCACCTGTAACATCTGGGGCACAGGGGCAGCCCAGCATTGAAAGAATTCATCTCCATGCTCTGGGGGAAGGGAGTAGGGGAACATTGCGGTCTCCAAGGCAGGGGGTTGGAAGCTAATTAAGGGAATTAGAAAGTGTCCTTTATGGCCAGGAAGCCACCACTACCACCTCCAGTAGCCCAGAGTGAGTACCATTGTGTGGAGGCCTTTGTGGGACAGAGAACTGAAGACTCATTACAAAACTGTCTTTAGTATTCCTGGGGTGAGGGTGAGGGAACAAAGGTGAAGAATGGCACTTGGGGGGCCTTGGGTTGAAGCCAGGGTAAGCCAGCTTTGGGAGGCTGAGGACGGGTGGGGAGGGAGGATTTTCTCAGGTATACCCAGCTCCCCATTTTCTTTGGATTCCCCGCCGACGGATCCTCCCTTAGCTCTCTGCTGTGGCTTATGGCTTTTCATTCCTATGTGATTGCTGTTCCCAACTCATGTAGGGCTAAAAGCCATGGGCTACAGGGAGGGGAGAGCCTCCTCTTCTGACAGCTCCTGCGTTTCCCCTTGGAACCCAAGTTCTGAGCCTCGCTGGGAAAAAAAGGGGCACTGGAAGCCGCAGGCTTCTAGTTTGGGGTGATGATGGGGCTGGGGCAAAGAATGGTCTATATAGCAATAGCATAAAGAATGCTGGAGTCAGAAGCTATGAATTCTTGTCCTACCTTTGTTACTAACCCAATGAGTGTACCTTATTAAATACAAGTAACTTATTCTCTCTAGACCTCAGTTTCCTCATCTATAAAATGGGTGGGTTGAATTAGCTAGCTTTTTTGTAAATAGTATTTTATTTTTCCAATTACATGTGAAGATAGTTTTCAATGTTCATTTTCATAAGATTTTGTGTTCCAAATTTTTCTCCCTCTCCCCTCCCCAAGAAGGCAAGCAATCTGACATAGGTTATACATGCGCGATCATGGAAACATGTTTCCACATTAGTTATGTTGTAGAAGATGAAACAGAACAAAAGGGAAAAGCCACAAAAAAACAAAAAAGTGAAAATAATATGCTTTGATCTGCATATGAACTAAATTGTTACAGTCCTTTCTACCTTTGTGATCACAGTAAAGGAGGAAAGTGTGCTGCGCTGGAAGTCCCAAGGCCTAGCTTCCAATCTCTGGCTTTGTCGCTCGCTGTCTGAGAAACCTCGGACAAGTTCTTTAACTCTTCATAGCCTTAGTTTCCTGAAGGGTTAAAAAAAAGGGAGGGGTAGATTAGGTTTGATGACATCCAAGGTTGATTTCAACCCTAAATCTGTGATCTATGGTTGTTCCTCTACCCCTCTTCTCCCAATAGAAGATAAGCTCCTTGAGTACAAGCGCTATTTGGGTTTTTCTTTTTATTCCTATCACTTTACACTTAGCTGGTGTTTAAATGTTTGTCCAGAGGGCAAGTGGAAAGTGGGGCATTTAAGGTGCCTAAATTCTGAAATTTCTGACTCAGGTTATATATACTGGCTCCTAGCTCAAGACAGGAGTCATTTTTTTTTTCGGGTAGTCAAGGGAATTTGAAATCAACTGGTGCCCTAGACCACCAAAGTCATAAATTATAGGATCATAGAATTACAAGGACTTCAAGGGTCATCTGGTCCAACTTGTCCCTAAAGCATAAATTTCCTCAATGACATCCCCCCAAAAACAGACATCCAACCTTTCAATAAAGACCTTTAGATGTTGGGAAATAATCGTTTGCTGAGGCAACCAATTCCATATCTGGACAGCTCTAAGGGTAAGAAAACGTTTTGAAAATGATGAAGAACTATATTTATGATTGAACTATAATCCTCATCATCTTCATCCTCACATATAGAGCCCAAATTGGCCTCTTGGTGCTTTTAACCTATCTGGTCCTAGTTCTGCCTTCTAGGGCCAAATAAAATGAGTCTAATCCCTTGTTCAAATGACATAAGAGGAGTAGTGTCGAGAAGAAAGAAGATGCAGCAGAGAAATGACACTGCATCATTTGAAAAGTACCGGGAGAGAGAGACTAAAGCAGGTTCCCCACCCCTGGGCTAAGGTGGTGAGGGGACTAGAAACCATGCCACATGAGGACTGGTTGAAGGAATTGAGGAAGTTTAACCTGGAGAAGACTTGAGGGGGATGGGGAGAATGATATCGATCTTCACGTTGTTTCAAGGGCTGTCATCTAGAAGAGGGATTAGTCTTGTTTTGCTGGTTCCCAGAGGGCAGAATCAGAATCAATGGTTGGAAGTTGCAGAGGCACAAATTTAGGTTCAATATTAGGAGAGAGAAAAAAAATCCCTAATGAGTAGAATGGACTAATAGTGGAATGGGCTTCCTCAGGATGAAATGGGTTTTCCCCAATGGATTCTACATGGGCTCAATGACTATTTGAGAGCCATGTTGAAGAAGATATATTTTTTCAGGTATGAATTGGATTCAGTCACTGAGATCTATTCAAACTGAGATTCTGTGATACTGAGACATACTTGATAATATTTTCTATTTCCTTTCTAACTCTTCCTCATGTAGCATCTTGGTCAATGTTTTTTTTCCTTAAAATCAGCATTCAAAATTGAACTGGATGCTCCCAATATATTCTGATTAGGACAGGGGATGGTGGGGCGACTACTGCTCTCCTTCTGGACACTCCACTTCTGTGGAGGCCTCTCAGGTCTGCCAATCCATTAAATACTTATTAAATACCTAGTATGGGTAGGGCATTGTGCTAGGCACTGGACATCAAAAAAAAAATCAAAGAAAATACAGACCATGCCCACAAGGAACTTATATTCTCCTGGTGGGATACAACATGTAAACAGATATATGATGTTGTATTATGTTATGTTATGTTACATTATATTGTATTATGTCATATTATATTAAAATATATTTCACACACATGATAATTTGAGGATGGAAAAAACACTAATAACTAAATGGATTTGGAAAAATTTCCCACAGACAGCCAATGAGCTATACCTTGAAAGGATCTAGGATTTCTAAGAAGGAGAGGTAAGATAGGAGTTGTTGGGCTTTGAAGAAGAATCAGAAGAGCCAATCCTCAGAGCAATAGACCCTATTATTTAGTGTATTGTTTAAAGAAGACCATGTGACTTAAGGGAACACAGAAGAGGAGGCAGGAACAGAGAGGAAAGGGTATTAAGACAGTATGGGCTTAACAAGGACAAGATTAGTTCTAGTGCAATGTCACACTTGTTAATTTCTACTGAGCTTCTGGAACTGAAAACATCCCAGGTCTTTTAAATGAGAACTGTATGCTCAGCTGCTATGTTGCTGGCTATGTCTCATCCATCTAGTGCAATTGATTTTTTGAACTCAGGTGTAAAATTTTACATTTATCCCTGTTACATTTAATTTCCTTAGCCTTAGCCTGCCATTCTAGCCTGTTGGAATTTGTTTGGAGTTCCATTCTATCATACATTAGCTATCCCTTCCAATTTTAAGTCATCTGAAAATTTGGTAAGCATGTCATCTACATAGATCTATCTATAGACAAAAGTGGGAAACAGAACAGAAGCTTTAGCTGATTGGTATTCACTACCTCCCATCTTCTGAGGTCACTAATTAGAATCTTTTAAGTTCCTTCAATATCTTCCCTGCACTCAATATTATAGAGATTGAAAAGAGGGGCACTGTGCCATCCATGGAAGGAAGGAGAGACCCAGAGTGGAATTAGAAAAGTGGTTGTACTGAGGATCTTCTGGAAAGGCAGGACATTCACCTCTTGCTTAGAGAATTCTGGTGCCACTCCATCCAGAGAATTTCCTTTCCTGGTCCCTCCTCATAGAGATGACTCCCCCTCTAGAGCCAGGACACAAATCGTTTCTATGCCTTAGGCAAGGCTTGAAAATTTCTGTCCCCCTCTCTGGAAATACACTCTTTATTGCATGCTTAGAGCCTTTGTTATTTAACACAACTCAACTTATTACAAAATAAATACCTACTTGATATAGAAAGCACAATTTCCTAGCATTAAAATATGTACAGTTGTACATCTATACTATATAGATAGTACAGCTGTACTGTCTATAGTAGCAGTACTCTCCATTCCTACCGCCACCTTTTCTCTGTGACTACTTACCTGATAGCAACATGGAGCAGTGGATAGATTCCAAGCTGAACTTCAGTCAGGAAAACCTATGTTCATACCCCGCTTCTGCCACGTACTAGTTCTGTGACTTTGGGGAAGCCACTTTAACTCTGAATCTCAGTTTCTTCAATGTGAAATGGTGATTATTATACCTGTAGCTCCTACCTTGCGGGGTTGTTGTGAGACTCGAATCTGATAATGTATGTGGAGCGCTACATAAATGTCAGTTATCATTATGCTCCTAATTGGAACCTGATCCCTTGCCCCAGCATCCCAACCATCTAGCCATCCTCTAGTGAATCCCCTTTCTGCTTTGATCTGAGCAAATTTCCTCTCAATCTGGAAGCCTACAGGAGGCAGAAAGGAACTAGGTTACCCAGAATGAGTGGCTACGGAAATACTCCTGGCCTTCACTCCCAACCTCCTATTCATCTATGCTGTGAGCAACTATCAGACAGAATGTGAAGGGGGTATACTTCTCAGGAGATCTGTGGGAGGATGTATGCCCATAATGTCACTCAAAGAACCAACTCCGTATCCCTTCATTTATCATCTATTTCCCTTTTCTAGGACTAGGTATAAAAAAAGACAGATCTCTAATGTCCCATTTAGAGATAAGTCCCATCCAAGACTGACTGAAATTAGACAATGGAGAAAATCAGGCTTTTCTGGGGCTCAGCACCCCAGATGGTGCTCAGCTCCTTTCTTTGATTTAGAGCCCCCAAGGATGAGTGGTGGAAGAGACAGGAATCAGGATCCAATAGTGTCTCCTAGGCTCTGAGTTTCCTCTCTCTCAGATATCTGTACCTACCCTAATGTGGTTATCTGCCTGTCTCTGGAGAATGGTCTGTTCCCTTCCATGAACTCTAGCTTTCTTCTCCTGCCCCACCATTCATCATCAAGGTCCACCTTCCCAAATGGACTGAGCCCCAGGGATCTTGTTTCTGAGTTTGCTGGTAAGTCTAAGGACTGCTCAGAGGTAATGTCTCTTAGAGCTTTAAGGAAGGAAAGAACCCAGAGCTGAAGGTATGGGGGTCATTGCAGAGAGATCGGAATTGGGGGAAAAGGCATTTGTGTACCCTAGACAAAGTTTGAAAATGATGCCTCCCCCACTGGAAAATTGATTCCTATTTTGACATGGGACTGGAACCTTTGAGTCTTCACATGTATAACTTGGCTTATCACACACACGATGTATGTACACAAGATGTATGTAACATGAACAGGGGAATATTTTTGTCTATGCACATTTGTAAAAATGACAGCATTTGGACAACAAGTATTTATTAAGTGCCTACTATGTACTATACTGGGAATACAAATGGAGGAGGAAACAGTCACTGCTTTTGAGAAGTGCACAGGTTATTTCCATATAGCATTAAAAAGTGTCTGTGTGTGTCCCACCTGAAGTTGGGACCTGAGTGCTCCCTACCTTTCATTCCCTTGGTCCTGTCTTTGGAGGAGAGCCAGGAGAATGGCATTAAAAGAGAGCTAAGGAAATGGCCACAGAGCTGGGCTCTATCAATTCTGACAAGAAATAACCTGCCTCAAAAGTCCCCCAAATCACACCTGCTCTAAGGGGCTTCAATTCTCTAGATCTGGACCAGAGTTTAATTGCTGAGGATGAAGCCAGATGTAACCACCTGACTCTCGGCCTATTCCAACATTGTAGGGTTAGGAGAACCTAAGGAGGGTGGAAATACACCCTCTGTCTTCTGAGGATTCACAAACAAAATGTGCCCTGTCTAGGTGCCCTGTCTAATTTAAATCATGCCAGATTCTGATATCTTTCCTTTCTTACTAAAATCCCCAAAGAAGTCAATTCCATAACATTCTCTGGTAGTATGCTCTCCCTGTTTAACAACTCTGACCATTAGTGTTGCCTAAGGTCTGGTCTGAATCTCTCTTGTATCTTTCAGTCCATCTTTTGTGGAGATGGAGTCCAGGTCCTTAGCCCCATCTTTTCCTAGATGTGAAGACTATTAAAAAAAAGTGCCTTGCTTCCCTCTGTCTAGAAAAAAGGGTTGGGTGATGTCTAAGCTCTTTTCTAGTTTTAAAATTCCACGTTTTGTATTCTTAGCTGTAGCTCTGTATCAAGCTGACAACAGAGCCAATGATCAGAGCTCAGAAGGGTGTGGCAACTTTCACTGAGCAGGAAAGGAAAAACCCCAGAATGTCAGCATGCAAGGGCAGAATTTCCAGAGTCTAGCACCACTGTTATATCCACGCTCCCCACAAAGTACCCCAATACCAGGCACTGTCAAAGGGACATTGTAAGGGGGGAGGAGGTAGAGAGGGGGGGATTTTTGACTGCTCTCTTGTAGAATCTAGAAAGAGAGCTCTCTTTTTTTTTCCTCCGTGACTGAGTAGGTAGGAAAGAAGTCCCAAAATGCTGGGGGGAAAGACATGGCTTGCTCTTAAACTGAGTTCAGGGGTCTTTCCTGACTAGAAAGAAACCATCAAGTCCCTCAGGAATTAGAGTGTTTTCAGTGAGAAGGAAGCAGGGGCCCTGTCTCAGCTGGACTGAGAAAGAGTTAACCTCTAAAGAGAGCCCAGGTTTCCCTTGGCTTGAGCCTGGTGCCCATCTCCTGCCCCAGTCCCTGCCAACTCTGAGAAGAAGCCTTGGGATCTGTAGTCAGTGCCACCACCCACGCCTGGCCTAACAGTTTATCAACACCGCCTTGCAGACTACAGCTCCCAGAAACCTACTCTGAATAGGCTTTGGGGGAACAAGGTGGGGGAGGTGTATGGGGAGCGGTGCAGCCGGAGATGAAGGGAGAGGGAGGAGGTGGCAAGACAAAACCCAATTTTCCCCCCCTTCCTTTTTAATTCTTTCTTCTGGTGTGTCTGCTCCACTGCCTGGCTAATCCCCCAAATCCGGTCTCCTAAGCTGCAGCTGCTTCCCTGCCGCAGTGATGAATGGCTCAGGGAGGGAAGGTGAATTCATATTTTAATTACCGAGGTGCGGTACCAAGGGGGATCTTGGGGAGTTTGCTTCTCTAGAGCTGGGGAGGGGGATAGAGTTAGCACTGTGCATGAGTGCATGACCACAGGGTTCCCCTGCGTCTAGACGCATCTCTTTCCTCTTTGACTCCTGAGGAGGTGGGAGGGTGGTGTCTTTACAGGGAGCTACTATGTTTTTGTCTTGAGAAAGAAGTATCTCTCTTACTTCTTTGCTATTTCAATGCATGTCCCATTATTGGCTTCTAAACATTCCCACCCCCACCCTAACACAGACACACTCAAGGCTTTGAAAGGGGACATATCTAATATCAGAGAGATCCTGGAATTTAGTGACTGGGAGTCTGAGGATCTGCTTTCTTTTTGGCTTGGTCAGGAGCCTGTTTAGCCTGTTTTCTGTAGGTTTTCCCATCTGCACAATGGGGGTGGTATACCATCTCCCCACTCATGCCAGAGACAGAAGGAGGGAGAGGGAGGGGGAGGAATGGAGACAATATCTGGCCTGGAAGGGGGAGGTGGTTGGGGTGGGCAAGGGAAAGGCAGCACCTAGCCCAGCACAATGTAATGCACAAAGCAAACAATCTAATATTTGCTGGATTACATTAAACTGAATTGAATTGTAACGGACTAAGGGGAGGGAGAGAATAAGTGGTGATTTCTCCTGACTGTTTGGGATGATGCTTTTCCCATCTTCCCATCTCTTAGGCTGGACTACTGGATAGTATATTTGGCAGAAGAATAATTTAGACCCCCCCACACCAAAGACTGTTTTAGGCCATTGAAAGCTGTTGAAAACCTTAAAGGAAAAACCAGGGAAGGGAAGCTGGGCACAAGTCACTGCTGAGACTTTGGAGACACAAAGAGCTTACTCTCCATTGCCTAATCTATTGGGTAGATTATCTGGATACTTTCACTGTACCTGCCACGCCAACCCCCACATCACTCTGGGCTTTGGGGCTCTTTGTTCATTAGTGATATGTTGTTAAGAGTAGATGGAAATTACTGGATGAAATGAGATTTTTTGATTATTTGTAGATTTTAAATGTTCAAACTTCCTGCTGTATAAGTACAGATTAAAAAAAAACTGGTTGAAAATGAGAGAGAGAGAGAGATCCCTTCACATAGAACCAGAAAGAAACCCCCACGTTCCTCAGGAATTAGAGTGCTTTCAGCAAAAAGGGTTAACTTCTGAAGAGAGCATAGGCTTCTCTAGGCTTGAGCCCAGTGCCCAGCTCCTATCCCTGCCACTTGTCCATAAATAAAGTGACAAAAGAAAAAAAAGCATGATGGTGAATTTCTCTTGACTCAGAGTGATTTCTACCAGTGGTAACCAGGAAAGAGGTTGTCAACTTACATTTATATAATACTTTAAGGTCTGCAGATCACTTCATATACGTTATCTCATTTGATTCTCCTCAATCCTGTGAGTTGGTGCTATTTTTACTTTCCATTTTTACAGATTAAAAAACTGAGGCTTAGAGGGATTAAATAATTGACCCAAGGGCCACAAAACTAGTAAATGTCTGAAGTAATATTTGAAACTAAGTCTTCCTAAACCAACCTCCCTGCTGTATACCATTATAACCTCAGGGGTTCTATTACCTGACACTATATATGAAGTCAATGGGAGGGACAAAATGGAGCTGGGTCTTCTGGGTTCTCCCCTCATCTAGGGACTTGAGGATCAACTGGAGAGATGGTCAATGAGATGGTCCAATGGTCTATGCCAGGACAGTTGGCATAGATTTTGTGCCTTACTAGGGGTTAAATTTAGGAGGAGGCTCACTGAAAGTACTATCTGGTGAATAAGGTTTTGTTTTTCATTTCCAGCCTCCTTTGATATATTGGGAAAGGACTTGTCTGGAGAGCTAGGCAGTGTAAGAGAAAAAGGGAGGGAGGGGTGGGGAATAAAGTTAGAAAGCAGTTTTCTCTATTCTAGGCTCAGAGGAGGAATAGCTGAAGATGGGGGAGAGAATCGTGTTCCTCCCTTAATACACATTCACACAGTGTCCTAGACTAGAGACCAGGTCAAAATAATTAGATCTTTTTCATTAGAGGCTCGTTTTCCCCAGCCACAAGAGTCACCCAACAAGATGCTCCCCTTCTTGTCTGGCCAACAGACTTGAAATTCCTATAGCAGAGAATGTCAACACTGACATTTTAGAAAGCCTTGGACCAAACTTCAGGAGCTCCAGCTCAGTACCAGAGCTGCCAGCTCATTCTTTCTTTCCGCTGCTACTGTCTTATTTCAATTGCCATTCTAAACCTTCCTAAATTGTGTGGGATTATGGTTAAAAGGATAAGACTTTCATATTTTGCCTCATGCATTCTAGGACCCCAGGGAAGCAACTCTTGTAAATGGGGGCAGGGTGGAGAAAGAGGTCATATTTTAAGTGAGAAATTGAACTGGCAGAAAAGGGACAGAGGAAAAGATATAGGAGAGGGATAGCTACATTACCAAGCAGAAATATCAAAGGAGGGGCCTGGGAAGGCAGGGAGGGAATTACTGTCAACACTATTTCAATAGCTAATAGTTGTATATTTCTGCTTCTGATTTTCCTTTTGATATCCATGTCAATTTCTACCTGTATTTTTGCCCTTACTATTCTAATAATACTTTGTTGTTAGATTATGGATTAACCAGAGCAGGAGAGGGAGAATTACAATGGGTCCTGTAACTATCCCCTAATCCGAAATCCTTAAGGGCATGTAGTCAAATGCCTTTACCCACCTCCATTCCCAAACCAGTTGGAGATGAGTCCTAAAAATGACCAGTTATAAGCCCTGAATAGTCAGTTCGCTGGCATTTCTGAGCTAAAGAAACCAAAGCCCAGAGAAGTTCTCTGACAACACCAAAGTGACTCAGCAGCCGAGCCAGGAATAGTACCCAGGTCTCCTGACTCCTGGTATACGGGGGTGTCTGTCTGTCTGTTTCTGTCTCTCTCTCTAGATTTGTCAAGGGAAAGCTCCTTAGATAGCTGCAGTAGGTACGTCTAGAAATATAGTAGTTTTGTCTCCACACTCTATATATATCCTAGAGATTGCTCTCTGGTATCTATATTTACTCCAGGTGAGTGGGTGTATGAACAGCACTAAAAAATGGGTTATTAAGTAACTGGCTTCCCTGCCTGGACTCACTAAGACTCAATCGCCTGCCCATCCCAGGCAGCCATTGGAAATTTATTGTACCTATTAATTACAACCATTAACTACAGCTGGTGAAATTTTTATAAGGAGGACCCTGGTGACTCTGTCTTCCCTGCAGCAAATTAACCGGGAGAGGGTGGGAGGGAAGAATCATATAGGCACCATGGGCCCCACTATGGGTGACTTTTGATTGGTGAAGTTCCTGCCTAACCCTCTGTTCCTCTGCCTAAAGAAGCATGAGGGGTTTTTTTTTTCCTCCAAAAGGAAAACAGACAAGGGCAAACCTGAACTCCTGGACTTAAAGAGGGCTCTGACATCAGGCCAGCCCCTGGGACCACCTCTGTAGTTAATCCAGTTTGAACCAGCTTCCAGATACTAACATCCAGTAGACTCAGTGGGGCTTTGAGGGGTGGTACTTGGAGGGATTGGCTCCAGCCTGTGTTATAAAACAAGGAAGTGGGGCTGATAATGGTTAATTATAGCTTTCTGAAAAGGCAGGATGGCATAGTAGTAAGCAGTGCTGAACCTGGAGTCAAAAAATTTGGGGTTTTTATCTCACCTCTGAGACTAGTTCTCTCACTCAATCTCTCTAAGCCCGTTTCCTCATCTGTAAAATGCAACAATACTTACAAAGTCTAACTCACAGGGCAGTTGTGAACATCAAACAAGATCATTAGCTTTAGCTCTGGAAGAAAGCTTAGAGATTGATCGATTGATCAAACAACAAATATTTATTAAGCATGTACTATGTGCCAGGCACTGTGCTAAATGCTGGGGACACAAAAAGTGGCAAAAAAATTGTCCCTGCCCTCAAGGAGCTTACAGTCTAATAGGGAAAGCAAACAACGATATACCAGAAAAGTTATAAACAGGTTATATAGGAAATAATTAACAGAGGAGAAATCACTGGAATTAAAAGGGGTTAGAGAAGACTTTCTGTAGAAGGTAGGGATTTAGGAAGCCAGGACTTGAAGGAAGCCAGGGAGGTCAGCAGTCAGGGTGGAGGCGGGAGAGGGTGTTCTAGGCGTGAGGGACAGCCAGAGAAAGTGCCTGGAGTCAAAAGATGGAGAGCATCTGGTGCAGCTCTCTTAAATAAAATTGTGACTCATCTAAGGTCATATAGATACCAAATGGCCAATCCAGGATTGTGGTAGATCCTTTGACTCCATACCTGGAACTCTTTTCCCATTACTTCATAATACATCTCAGAAGACAGTGTGATGTGAATGGGAAGAGCATTAGAGTTGGAATCAGGAAGGCCTGAGTTCAAAGTCCGCCCCTTAGAAACTTACTAAATTGTGTTACTTGCCAGTCACTTAAACTCTCTGAGCCTCAGTTTCCTCATCTGTGTAATGGAGATACTAATAGCACCTCCCTCACAGGGTTATTGTGAAGTTTGTGCAAAGTTCTTTGCTAACTTTAGAGTGCTATTATAAATGTTAGCTATTATTATCTAGAGTGCTTTGCAAACTTTAAGTTGCTGCATAAATGTCAGACTATTTTTCTCTCCCATTCCCTCTAAAGAAGTGTAAGCTAGACACCTCAGGAAAATTCTCCAAGATTCCCCCTTCCATCTACCCATGCACAGCACCTCCCTGTTGTGAGCACCACAGCCCTAGGCCTGGCAGACTGTTGTAGAGGAAGCCTGGCTAGAATATCGTTCTGCTCTTCCTGTATCAGGGCTCAGGTAGAGGAGGGATGGAAAACCACACTGGTAGAATCACAAAATGGCCAAGGCCTAAGGGAGAAGTCCTGTTAAGTTGGTTCACAGAGCCATTTATTAGGTTTGGGAGAAAGTCACATTCCTAAAGAGAGCACGCTGGGCTCTGACGGCTCCTCATCCGTCACTGGGACTGAGATGAGCACAAGAATTCTCTAGTTTTTTGTGTTGAGGACCCTTTAGGTGGAGACACTTGCCCAACCAGAGCCAAACCTAAGTGGAGTCACACTTCCCATTCTGCTGAGAGCTGGGATTGCTCCTCTGCTGCTGAGGGAAGGGACCTTTGTCTTAGTCATTTTTGTCTAGTCCACAGCATGGGACCTTACCCAGAGTAGGTGATCAGCAAATACTTGTTTGAATGGACAAATGTCCTTCCAGGTTTATAGTGAATGAACAGGAGATGGTGGAGAAGGGCAGCATTCACTAGCATTTGTGAAAAAATTCTCTCAAACAGTACTTTTTACTAGCTGGAATTGTTGAAATTGGTGGGGAAGGGAGGTGAGAAACCAAAACTTACTTCCAAGTGTCTTAGCAGTATCTACACAAACCAATTATTCACTTTTGGGCCCCTGACTATCATTTAACTTTTTTGTCTTTGTAATCCAAGGACAATAACAATTCCCATGTATATAGCACTTTCAGGTTTGTGAAATACTGTCTTCACAATAGAAGCAAAAATGGAAGCAACAATTATCCTTGTTTTACAGAGAGGGAAACTAAGACTGAGGGATTGTGACTTACCTATGGCCACACAAGAGCTAGTAGAAATTGGAGGGAATGACTCAAACCTAGGACTTCTGACTTGCCTAATGTCATGCACTAAGCCAAGTTGCAAAACGAAGCAGGCAAGAATAGTACCCCCTAGCTTGTGTAGGTCTTTGCAAGAAAAAATTAATTTTCTGTCAACTTATTTCTCCATTCCCCAACCACAGGTGTGTGTATCAGTGAGCTGGGAGAAGGAGACAGATGTCTTTCTCTTGGCCACCCTGGATTTATTCAGGCTCTGACTGGAAACTAATATTTGCTGGCCTCAGTCCTCTAGTTTTGCAGTTAGCACCTGCAAACGGACCAGGGGACTCAGGTTTCAAAGGCATTCCCTCACTCCTCCCTTTGTTTGGTCTGAGAGGCAAGAAAGAACCAGCTGAAGTCCAGCTGCCTTCATCTCAGGATGGTAGGGGTGGCCCAACCAGGAGGCTTCTAGGAACATTAACCCCAGGTGCATTGTGTCTTCCTGTCCTTCTTCCATTCCTCCTTCCCCCTACTTCCCTGCAGATCTCCTCCAGTGAATGGCCCTGAACCAGGAATAGGGAATGCCCCAGTTCACCTTTGCCTGCTTCTGTGGACTCCATGGCTTCTGCAAAATGAAGAGGAAGAAAGAGGATACCCACAGGCAGCGGGAGACAGCAGTGTGAGTGGAAACAGGGATTGTACCATTTGACTGATCAGGTTACCCCCTTGTCCCAACCTGAGAGACTACTTCACCTGGCACCTTTTCAGATTCCAGATGTAATGCTCCAAGCTGGGGTTTGGGACCTTAAAGTAGAAGACATAGTTTGTGCCCTCCACATGCTTTACATCCCCATGCCTCATCTCATCTAGCCCTGAATGGATGTTGGGACTTTTCTGGATGCAGAATGGGGGTGTTTGGGATGGTCCCAGATGATCTGAGAATAAGTAGATGCTTAACCTAGAGACAAAGCCAAGGGGTCCTTTTCTGTTCAAGCTGATCCAAAACCTAAATATCACTTCAACCATCCCCCCTTCCCCTGCTTTCACCTGTCCTCTGTACCCTGCAATCCTCCAGCCCATACCCAGAAACCTCCCTGCTTAGGGGAGGTGGGGCAAAGGCAGAATGAAGCCAACTGACACGTGGGAACCTCTGTCAGACCATCAAGAGACAGACAAGACTTCACAGCACATGGAACACTTCTTCTACCCCAACAATAAGAGTTTATTGGAAGCAACCCATTCAGATAAAATGAAGAACATGCAGCCATGGGCTGGGACAATTATTGCAAAGTTAAGAAGGTGGGGAGATGGGCGACCAATTTCTCTTTGATTAGGAACATGGAACTGTCCCTTATCTGGATTGGGGAGGTTAGAAAGGAGGGGATGTGTTCTTTGGTGGGCTTTGGTGGGACCAGTGGGGAAAAAAACATTTTTCCAAGACCTAGTATGGAAATTGAGGCTTGGGATATTGGGGAGTAGTTTCTAAGGGCCGATAGGAGGGTACTGGAAAGGGATTGGCTCATTCTTCTTTTGGAATAATCTATTCCAGGTTTTTAAGCTCCTGTTTTAGGCTCCACTGGAGGTTAGAGTAGTCAAAGGTGGGATGAAGGAATCAAGGAGTTTCAAGTGGAGAATCTCTGGCAGAGGGACAGGTCTGTCCTTACTCTCAAGATGGACTCCATTTCTTTAGGGTTCTTTTTCTTTTCTCATCTTCTGTTGATAACTTGGCTTCTCTCTGGAAGGTAGGAGTTTCTTTTTCCAGCTGAGCCAAACAGTGCCGTCGTCTACTTCCACAATTTCCATGCTTCCAGGGCAGGGAGAGTGATCTAAGCAATCCTGCCTTTCCACTGAGCCCTTCTCCCCTCAGGTGACTATCTAGCAGGGGTTGACTGAGGGCCCCTCTTGCTTCATAACCTCATCTGCTTACCTTTCCCCATTTTTCTTAAAGCCATAGGAAAATGCCTAAATGCTGTGCCTTTGGGAGGAGATCTGGGGAGTGAGGAGGGCCTCAAGATACATAGTTATTTTTTATTTCCTTCCCTTGCCCTTCCAGGGCTTAGTATCTACCCTCCTTTCCCAGAATGCAAGAGGCAAAGGAGGAAATAGTTCCTTCTTTATATTGTTTTGTTTGCAAATAGACTTCTGTCACTGTGCCTGAGACACCTTTCTAGATTCACCAGGGAATGAAAGAAAAGAAGAAAGGAAGAAAGGAAAGAAAGAAGGAAGGAAAGGAGGTAGGGAGGGAAAGAAAGAAGGAAGGAGGGAAGGGAAAACAAGAAATATAGATATAGATAGATAGACAGAAAGATCTTGCTTTTGAAAGAATGCTCTTTCTCACTATAAGAAATAGCCATGAAACAATCTTAAAAACCAGGCCCTTGGTATCCAATGGGAAAACACACTTCCACTTATGAAGACAAAGAGTAATTCAGTCAAAGGTAGCCAAAAGCATTGCTGTGATTTCCCATCCCTTGGAGGTAGGCCAATCCCTTGGAGGTTCTTGAATAACAGGGAGCAGAGAGAGGGCTCCTGTGCCAGACCCTTGAAAGCTCTGGGTGAGAGAAGTAAGTAGGGGCAAATCCTAAATCATCTGCCTTTATTAGGTCTGAGCACTCGCCCTTTGGGGACATTTAGAGGCAATACTTGGATTGTTTTCATGGGACCTAGGTTGTCTTTGTGAAAGTAGGGCATTTCCTAAAACATCCCCTATCTCCAAACCCATGCCCTAGTCCTGCAATACACCCCCCTTTAGACCCAAAGAGTTTAAACAGAGGCTGCTTCCCAAAGAAAAGAGCAAGAAACTGTGTTTAAAGGCTAGCAAAAAGACAAATTTCAGAGTTCCTTCTGACTCTCGGATGGCAAAGAATCTCTGAATTCTTTGGAATTCAGGTAGGAGAGGTAGGAAAGTGAAACTTTCATCACACCCTAAATCCAGGGATAGGTGTTGTGTGTGTAGTAACTTTAGATGTTCCCATGAGTATATTATCCTACCCCCAAAAACACACAATTCACATCTTGTTAATTACTTGGGCTTCAGGAGAATGACAGCAGAAGAGTTAAAAGGTACTTATTTTATCCACAAGGCAGATATGACATACATACACTGTTGTCTCTTGAGCCCTAAAGCAGGGATGGAGGGAGCAGAGGTTCCCTAAGGTCAATAGTATTTCTGAGACAAGTTCTAGCTGGCAGTTACAGAAAGTAGTATAGTTCTTTAGCTGCCAAGCCTGAAGAGAAGCATCTACCAGTTCTGTCCCTTTTTCCAAGCTGGGGTGAGAGTAATAAGAGGGAAGATTAAAAGGCTAGTGTGAACTTGCTCTTGCTGCTGAAGTTGAAATGAGAATGAGCCACACACAGCCTCTTAGGTTGCTCTGCCCACCTAAGATAACACTTTTCAGTGGCTCCTCTGGGCCCTAGTTTCCCTCCAATGAAAATAGGGGGACCATTCTCCTCCTTCCTTTACTAGGAAAATGGCAGAGATGAATGTACATGCCTTGATCCCTTGGGAGAACTAAAGGAGATAGGATTAGAAGAGCAAAGGCATAAGTGGTCCATGAAGATGACAGGAATTTTATTCTGTTATCACCCTCAGAGATTTCTCTTCTACCTGTTCTTTCAGGAGATGGTATCTCTGGCCAACTTGCCACCTGCTCTGTCTCTCACTTATTCCCATTAAGTGAGGTGGAACTGTTTTACCCTTCCCTGCTTGAATCACTACCCTGAGTCAAGGTCACCCTGCAATTGCGGTCTCCATATTAATGTTTGTACTCTGTTCTAGATTGATTCCATGTCTAGAGTCAGGGTCAAGGGGGCCATGTGGTAAGAGTGTTGGGAATCTAAGGAAAATCAAATCTCCCAGATTCCATTCCATTGACTCATTGTGTGACTGGACGGGATTCTCTTAGTCTCCCTGTGCCTTGGTTTCCCTATATGTAAGAAAGTGAAAGAATCGACTCTGTACACTTTCCCCTTACCCTGGCCCCCTCCCTGCTTTCAGCAGGAGTGTGATTAGGGCTTTCAAGTAGTTGAAATTCTTAGAATCTGATTGCTGTCCAGGGTCCTGGCTCAGGGAACAGAGGGGCAAAGGGACCTTTGGAGATCCCTAGCCTCAGTCTCAGGTTGAATTCCCTTGTATTTATAATGTATCTTCCTTTCCAACTTTCCAGGAAAAGGATTTCTGAATGTAGAAGGTGGGCATGGGGAGAAGATATGTATATATTATATATGTATATATACACACATATATAAACACACATAATATTTAATGCAATAATTTAGTCAGCTGAAATATGAAGATAAAGATTTAGCCATGCTTAGTTCCACATATCCCCTGTGCTTTAACCATAGTGAGTGCTGTTCTGTGCTACTTTGGCACGGTGGGTTTGTGAAAAGTAAATTGTATTGGCATCTCTAAAAACTTGGCAGGGGGTGAGGACACACAGAACTGGTGCTACTGTCCCTAGAATGCCTCCAAGAAGATCCCTGCTCTATGTTGTCCTAGCTTTCCTTTCTTGCTACAGACAAACCCCTAGCTTTCTAGCTCTTACGTCCCGTTTAGACTACCTTCTCTCCTTTTCTCCATTTCTTCATCTCTCTGTCTCTGTCTGTCTCTGTCTCTCTCTGTCTCTCTCTCACTCTCGCGCACGCACACACACACACACGCACACACACACACACGTTCATATATATCACACATTCACATGCATGGTTACTCTGCTCTCGCCACCCTACCACCATCCCTACCTCTCCAGACACATTCTTTGACATATTTTAGGCTCTTTACTGAAATTGCTTAAAAGAATGAGGAAAGAACCATTCAGTCCTTTTCATCTGCCCCAGTCTGAGTAAATTACTAGCAAACTATTGAGGTTCATTTACATGATTACTAGTGAATCCTTACCCAAGGTGGTTGCACACATTTATCCCCTGATTTCTGGAATAGGTAATATGAAAGCTGAGAACCTGCCCCCTCTACTGACTAAACATGCATTTTGCACATGGTATTCAGGGATACCAATAATGGGGTTACAGTGAGGTAAGGGTGGGAGAGCAGAAGTAGGAGAGACTGGAATGACATTACATGGACTTGTAATCCAAATACCTGAATTTCTTAGCCAGTGCCATTCCTGATTCTTCTGTAGAGCTTCAGGCAAGCCATTTCTCTGTTTAAGTCTCAGTTTTCCCCATCTATAGGATGGGGCAAATTATTCTCATTCCCTCCCTTACTAGGCAAGAGTTGTAAGTTTGAATCTGATCAAATTGTTCAAAATGGTCTGAATTTAGAGAAAATTATTTCATAGGCTATAATTGGATTTAGAATAAGATGGGACCTTAGAAAGCATCTAGTCCAAACCCCTCATTTTATGTGTAGAGAGGATAGCTAAAATGAGTCAGATAGTTTTGTGGGAAGCTCACAAGAACCTAGTTCACAGAAACTCGGACTTTGGGGATTTGGACCATATAAGTGATGCATAGGTGAAGAAAATGAGTAATTGCCACATAGTCAATAAGTTTATGGAGATGGAAAGGAGGTCATTTAGTCTAACCACCTCATTTTACAGTTGAAGAAACTGAGACCAAAGTAATTAAGTGACTTGGCCACAGTCATGCAGGCATAAGTAACAGAGCAAGGGCTTGAACCCAGGTGTTCTGACTCTAAATCCAGTGTTTTTTCCACTATAACAATAAAATCCACCCCACTTCGTAGCCTTGCAAATGGCCGCTAAAGCCTTTTCCTCAAGTGGGTTAAGTTCATTCGTCTATGAGGTCTTAATATTCATCGTAGAAGTAGCTATTTTTATAGCAGAATATGTATCAATTCACATGTAAGGTAATGAACTTGATGTGACTGATCCAAGAAATACTCAGTCTCTTGAGCTAAGGAGCACGGGTGAGTCATAGCTGTCATTTCTTTGCCTCCTTAAACCCTCCCTCCCCCAACTCTGGGAAAGGGAAAAGTAAAAAAAAAAAATAAATAAATAAAATGTAATAACCTACTGCTTGTTGAGGATCCAGGACTAGGGCTTTGATGTTTTGAAAGGAATTCTGTCTTAGACCATCTGTTGGAGGATGCTGCCTATACCTGGGCCCTTTCCTCTAAACTGCTTTTTCATTATCTGAATTTTAGGAGATATAGCTTTGGGATATGAGAAGGAGAGACAGATTCTCCTGTGAAGTATAGAATTGCAGCCCTGGGCTTATGGTGTCAGCGAGGAACTGGGTAGCAAATGGTGGAGCATGAGGGCAGAGATTTCACCCAGGTTACCTTCCCTAAGAGGGTCTGTGAAGGTTTGGCTAGAGATAAGGAAGCCCAATTAGCCCTAATGCTCGCTTTCTGGATAAGGATAATCTTAATATTCCTATATAATGTTCCCTCAGGAAGAATTTTCTATTTTGCAAAACCCTTTAGCTCTCTGGTTTTTCTCAGTCTTCCCAGCAGGATATCTGGCCACTCCCTGTCCCCTTTGGAGGCAATCCCCTCAGTGCCCAGCCACTTTTTATATTACATCTAAGATTCAAAGTGGAGGGGGGGGGCGAGAAAAAGAGGCATAAGGAAACAGTTGTCAGAGGGAGATGGCTGGACCCAGGCGAAATCCTCAGGACTCTCCCAGCCTCCGTCACCATGGCAACGCAGTTATTTTTAGCCAGTTACTCATGATGCTGGGAGCACTGACTCTTTCTGCTCCAGAGAGGCCAGACTGGCCTCTGCCCTCATCCTTCTGTGTTGTCCCTCCTTTCAGAGACCTGAGGTGGGGTAGCCAAATGGAGGGAGAGGAGGCCTGCCAGGTGACCTCCCAGCTGGGCATCCCTCTTAACCAGAACATAGTTCTAAGGGCTTTCAGACCCCATGACTTTGGTTTTGTGTCTGTCTTAGGAACCTAGTTCCTAAGTGATCAAACGTCCTTATCCTCTTTCTAGGCAGTTGTCCCAGAGGAAAACAGCTGTCATTCTGGGAGAGTTATCACTCAGGGCAGTGAATCTGAGGAATCTTTTCCCTGGTGGTTAAACAAACAGATTCTGAGGGAGTTCCTTGCCAGCCCTGTGGAATACATTGTCTATGTCCCAAAAGGACATAAAGAAACTAATTTGGATAATTAATGGTCAAGTAGGTTGTTAATAAAAACACATGTCTGATAGCCCTCCAGAATTAAAAACAGGTAACAAGGAGGCTTTCTGGCTTTCTTATACCCAAGATTAAGACTGTGATCACCTTTGGGGTTAAGAAATGGAATCATGGGTTCTTCTCCTTCACAAGAATAATCAGGCTTCCATTTCCCCTCCCTTCTCAGGGGCCTGAAGCTTAACTAGGGTCCTGAGAGACTTACTGGGAAAGTTTTCTGGAGGTGTTTTTTCTCCTCTCATTCACACCCTCACTGTCTTCATCCCTTCCGAGACCCCATCCTTGTCCACCTTCCCCTACCCCCTCTTCTAGGATGGCAGGGAACCCTCAGGGAGACAATGGTGCTAGTAATTCCCCTTATTATTTGTTCCAATATTATTCAGCAGCTCTTGAACCCAGCACATGGAGCTGGGGTGAGAATGCTTTTATGCAAATCATCCAAAATCCTGGCGTTTCTATGAAGCCGCAGCCTCAGAGACAGATCTAGTTCCTGAGCCAATAAAGTAGCAAACTGGATCTGTCTCCTGCACTGAAGTCGTCCTCTACCAAGTTGCTTCCTCCATTATTCATTTTCCTGGGGTAGCGGGGACCCATTTACTTGGCATATAATTGGTTTCCTTCTGGCTCAAGTTGTCCCTTTCCTGAACCTATGCACCTGGAGTAAGCACTTTTCTCATTCACACTGAAAAGCATGCCTGTAAATGCTGCTCTGTTAATTGCTGTAATAAATGGACTTTATTATATTCCTTTGCAGTAAATGGATTATGGTGTCATTGTGGATGGGGCCTCCATGTTTATTACAGAGGGCGACCCATTGCAGCAGGAGGAGCAAAATCTTGGTTGCTGCCAATGCTGTTGGGGAAGGGAGGGGGGAAAGAGAATCTGAAGGATCTAAAAGGCAGTTGAACTGAAGCCCTGGGTAAGGTGTCAAGAGATCTGCCCTCTGTATGGCCTAGGAGGCCTTCCCCTCTACCAGCTTCACCTTCTCTTATATTTGATTGGAGGAGAATCAATCTTACCATCTCTTTTCTTCAGAGAGAGGAGCAGCTGGATGGAATTGACTGCTCTGGGGAAGAAAAGCATCTTACGGGGCATGGTTGCATGTAATAATGAAAGATCTTTTATTTTCTTAAAAAGAAAAGAAAATACTCTAGGCTGAGGTGTTCCAAGTATGAATAGCACAAGAGGATAGAAGTGGAGATTTTCAGACGCAGAGTTAAAAAGAATTTTAAAAAATGAAGGATGCTTCTAATTGAAAAGATATTCATTTATGGAAATGATTGTTGATAAATCAAAATAAATTAATACAAAATTTAAAAAAAAAGAAAAGAGATTCAGAGAAAGTAAGTCAGAGACTTCTTGGGAAAATATGGGGTAAAGAACTGACTACAATCCATGTTAAAGACCCTGAGAGGAGACAAGGAACCTAGGCTACATAAGCACACACACACACACACACACACACATCCACATCTCCTCATATTCTAGCTTCCATCACTGCCCCAGGAAGAAGATAATAGCATTTGAAATGTCAAATACAGGCAAGTCTTGGTTGAGACCGAGCAAAGAATACTCTTGAGATAGTGGCTTCACAGCCCCATTCCCCACCTCAGTCATCACAGTCTGCCTGATGCAGCCATGTTTCCTCTCTTTTCATCATAGGCTATCCATGAACCTGCTGGCTGGCATAAGCCAGCTCAATCTATCCACATCCCCAGCCCCTTTTCCCTGAATAAGTGGTGAGAAGAACAGAGACAGAGATCAGTCTATAAGTATATATAGTTCAGCAGGGAAGTATGACTTGAGTTAATCTATTATTTTATTAGAATGAAAATTCCTTCCATTAACATAGATCCCAATCCTCCCACAAGTCTTGGCAGACAGTTTAATGAATTTCACTGACCAAAACTGTAAAATTAAATAAATTAACCCGGTAGCTAACCTTTGAAGCTCTTTGAACTTAGCTACTCTAGTCCATTAGATGGGCCCTCACTCAGATGGCACACAGCCTTCCAGGACGCAGGACTATTTCTATGCCACAATTACATATCAGAGGAGGACTTAAAATGGGGGGTATTGGACATTACTAAGAAAACTGTAGAATAAAGTAATATACAATTAATGCCTAAGGGACATGCAAACAAAGCACTATGTGAAGTCCCAGGGTAGAGAATGGGAGAAGAGGTCTCTAGCAACTTGGAGGAGCAGAAGACATTTCCAAGAGAAAGTAGTATTCGTACTTAAGCAAGGCCATGAAATCAATTCATTCAAACCTATCATTTGAGTAGGAGTGATAGTAAATGGCCCCAGGGAGTCCATTTGAGGCATGGGGAACTGCTGTGAGTAGAGGTTTGAAGGTGAGAAAGTGCAGTATATGTATGAGAAAGAAGTCTAGTTTAGTTGGAGCTTAGAGTACTTGTAAGGAAGTATTGAGGAAAGCGATCACAATCATCCAGAGATCTTTGGTAAGTTTGGAGAGAGTAGTTTCACTTGAATAAGTAAGTCACAACCCCGACGGCAAGGGGTAGAGGAGTTAGTGAGAGAAGAGAGTAAGCAGAGACACAAGGTATAGACAACTTTTCCTAAAAATTTAGTTACCAAAAAGAGGAGAGGCACAGACAAAAACTGGAAAGGACAGAAGGGTGAAGTGAGGGGTTTTGTTTGTTTGTCTGTTTGTTTTGAAGGTAAGAGAGATCTAGTCTTATAAGCAGGTAAGGACAGAGGTAACTGAGAAGTTAGGTTTGTGGCCCAGTGTGGCGCTGTGCCCCGAGTCAGAAAAACCTGAATTCAAATATGGCCCCAGACACTTACTAATTTGTAACTCTGGGCAAGTCACTTAATCTCTGTTTGCCTCAATTTCCTCGGCTGTAAAATGAGGATAATAATGCACCTACTTTCCCTCGGGTTACAGTGAAGATCAAATGAGATACATGGAAATCACTTAGCACAGTATCTGGCACATAGTAGGTACTTAATAAATAATTTTTCCATTCCTTTCCCTTTGAATGCCTGGCTAAGGAATCTGAATTTGATTACATGGAGAATAGAGAGTGGCTGCAGGGTTTTGAGTAGAGGATTAACATGATTAGAAGTAGATTTAAAGCCAGAAGGGACCTTAGAGATCAAGTCCAACCCCCCTTCAATGGCCTGGCCCTCAGAGGTAACCTGACTTGCTCTGGTCACACAACACACATTTCATCTGAGGCGGGATTCAAACCCAGGTCTTCCTCGCTCTTGGGCCCAGTGCTGCAAGTCCAGCAGCAGAGTGAAAGACATATGAGGAGAAGGAAGGGGAGATAGGAAAACCTGAGAGAAAACTACAGGCATGGCATGGACTGGGAGGGGTGGCAGTGGGAATAGAAAGGAGGGGATGCGTACTAGACGTACAACAGAGGTAGAATCATCTGCTTAGATATGAGAAGTGAGGGACAGGGAAGAGTTAGAGAGAGGACTGAGCTTTAAAATGTGAGGTTGGGTGAAACAGAGCCCAGGAGGGATGTGGGGAGACAAATAGGGGAACAGGATCTGGGATAAAAATATTAGGCTTAGATTTAGACACGTTGCATTTAAGGTGCCAGTGGGTAGAATTTCTAGGTAAAAGGAAAAATTTCCCGTAGGTAGATGAAGATACAAGTCTGGAGTTTGAGAGAGATGTGAGAACTGGAATCATCAACACAGATGTTATAGCTGAAACCCTGAGAGTGATATAATGTCCGAGAAAGGGAAGAAAAAAAGGCTAAGGAGGGAATCTTAGGCAATATCTCCTTAGGGGCTGGGGAAGAAGTTAAGGATCAGAGAAAGACTGTCTAGAAAGGTAGAAGGAGAACCAAAGAGATAGGTATCTCTGGAACCCAGAGAGGAGAGGTAGGAGTCCTCAACACTTTCAAATGATGCAGAAAGGTCAAGGAGGATGAAGACTGAAATTAGGCCCCTAGTTTTATGATCAGGAGCTTATCCATGACCTTTAAGAGGGCAGTTTCTGCAGAGAGGTGAGGATGGAAACCAGGTCACATAGGGTTGAGGAAAGAGCAGATGATGAAGAGTTAGAGGCATCATCTAGAGATTAATTTTTTTTCAAAGTTTCATTATAGAATTTAGAAAAGAAATGAAACTACAGCAGATTGGAGGTTCCTTAAGGGGTGATCTTTGCTTTCATCTTCATATCCCCAAGCCCTAGTAGTTTTTAAAGCAACATGTGATTTCATCAAGAAATGGAGCTCATACTGAGGGACTTACTTTATCAGTACAATATTGGCAACCCTTCTGCACCTTTATAGTCTTAGAGAGTTGCCTAGGACATACATACAGACAATAGACCCATAGATAGAGCATTTACTAAGGGTATTATATGCAAGGCACTGTGCTAAGTGATGGGGATATAAACACAAGTAAGCAAGCCATTGTCTGTCCACAAGCAGCTTACATTCTAACAGAAAGACAAGAACACATAAAGGGAAGCTGGAAAGTGGGGTAGGAGAGCATATGCAGACAGTGGCATGGTTTGGAACTAGTGGCCAGAAAGTGATGTATAGGCCTGGTTCCAGGCAAGACACCAGGGCCCAAGGTGGTTCCAGGAGTAGAAGCCAAAATTCTCGTGGGAAGAAAAGGAAGAGGATGTTCAGAATATCAGAAGTTTGAAAATTGTAGCCAGAAAGTGACTTGGAAATGATTTGCTTAGGATCCTTCAGCTATTCTGTATCTGAGGAAGGACTTCAACCTAATTCTTCCTGACTGAGAAGCCAGCTCCTTATGCACTATTCCAGGCTGCCTCTCACCTTTGCTCACCTTGGAGCTTAATAAATGCTCATTGATTTGGCTTGATTTGGC
This sequence comes from Vombatus ursinus, assembly GCF_900497805.2. Classification (NCBI taxonomy): domain Eukaryota; kingdom Metazoa; phylum Chordata; class Mammalia; order Diprotodontia; family Vombatidae; genus Vombatus; species Vombatus ursinus. Next base: position 48,377,022 of record NW_020954576.1, read on the forward strand.
TTGGCCAGATGGGCTAAAAGAGTTTAGAACAGGCTAAGTGTAGACACATATACACATAGGAAAGGCAATATGACATAGGGGATAGAGGTACCTGTTCTGGAGGCAGGAAGACCTGGCTTCAGATGCACACTGGCTGTTTGACCATAGCCAACTCATTAAACTTCTCAGTGCCCCCAGGGCAACCCCCACACCAATGAAATAACAGGTTAGGTAAAAAAAAAAATGTGGTTTATTTGATCTGCATTATTTGAGGGTGTTTCCATAATGGGAGTACCCCACAGATAAAATCACAGATGTGGACCCCAAAAAAATGTATATATACATGTGCATACATACACACACTCCTATGTATATATACCAACCTTGAGCTAGGCAGAGTAATGTGGTGTCAGAGGTAGCATGCTTTCAGAGATACCCGTAAGCCTCTGTTGCTCAAATCCCTTTACTACCCAACTGGCTTATGTTGGAATCCCACAATTAGAACTTAATTTCTTTGACAGGAGTTCCATTTTAACCTTTTTCAGTCATATGTGTCTTAGTGCAAATGAGTCATCACAATTTCTCCTGATTATAGATTTTGATAGGTAGAAGGGCAAGGAGTGGAAAGATACTGGGCATGGTAGAAACAGGGGAAGCAGGCACATTGAAAGGGGTAAAGGTTGAAGAAAGGGAAGTGGAGATCTGAATAATGACAAAGAATCTCAATAGACATTATCTCATTTGATTCTCACAATAATACTGCAATATGCGTAGGCTCGGTGGTAATTGTCTCATTCTGTAATTCAGAGATGTGGAGTAACTGTTCGGAGGTCATACAGTCAGTCATGAGCTTAGCTGGATTGGAACCCAAATTTTCTGTCTCTCCTGTAAGTATTCTTTACATTATATCAAACAAGTAATAATAACCGGCTCATATTTCTATAACACTTTATGGTTTGTAAAATATTTTACATATACTATCTCATAACCCTGTGAAGTAGGTGCTATTTTTATCCCAGTTTTATGGATGAGGAAACCAAAGCTCAGAGGGGCTAATAATTCCCAGGGCCACACAGCAAGTCCCCAATGCAGAATTCAAACTCAGATCTTCCTGAATTCAAGCCCATATACTCACCATTAAATTTATGGCCTACAGAGTCGGAGTGAGCCCCACTGGGGAGCCCTGACTGGAGGTGAGTAGAAAAAAGGAGGAAGACAGGTTGCATCCTTTCTCACATAAACCAATATAAGCATGTCTACCTTTCTCCTCTAATATTCTTTCATTCTGCCCCTTTCCTCCAATGTGCAAGCTTCCAGCCTCCCTGCTTTTGAGCTTGGAGTAGCTGCCAGATACTCATAGCAACAGCTTCCCGGGTGCCCCTGGGGAAATTCTACCCTCAGTTCTTACCTATCCAGATCACATCATAGCTCAGAGGGCAGAGACCTTTGAGTGAGAGCCCTGCCCTCCTCCTTTTAAATTTGAGTGGAACAGAGTGAGTCTTGCGGGATTGAACAGAGATGGATGGAACATGATCTACATTATCCTTCCTCCCAGACTCTCCACAATTACATCTTCTTCCCTCACACAGTTACCACCCTACTTCAGACCCTTATCACCTTTTGCTTGGCCTCCAAACTGGTCTCCCTGCCTTGTCTCTCCCTTTCTAATCTATCTTCTCCATAGCTACCAAAGTGATTTTCCTTAATCATAGGGCTGACTGGTTTACTCTCTTCCTCAATAAACTCCATTGATTCCTTACTAACCTATGATTTCCTCTTTGTTTCTTTTTTGAAAAAAAATTATTTTTGTATAAATTTTTTTAAAATTTATTTTGTGTAAATTTGTGTACATTTTAATTTCCACAATTATTAATATGATAATAAATGTATAGGGACAGTGATAGGAAATGGTTCTGGAATTTCTTTGGTATGGGGAATTCTCTGCAACCTATATCCTTAGAGCAGTGAAAGGTTAAGGGATTTGCCCAGGGTCACAAAGCCAATCTATGACAGAGGTGAAATTTGAACCCAACGTATTATTTCAAGGTTGACTCTCTAGCCATTATTCCTCTCCATGTATGTAATTTGAAAATAAGCAAATAAACACGTATTGGGGATGCATGCACAAATTTTTTTCACAGAATTAAAAGTCTGGAGACCACACAACACAATGTTTACCCAGTACAATCTTTGAAATTTTGTCAAAGGCCAGCCCTCAAAGAGCACATAAGTATACACTCTCACCCCAACCATCCTCCTCTACCCTTGGGCACAATTAATGCCACCTCTTCCCAAAGCTCTCCTTATCAATAATTGCCAAAGGTAAGTACAATGAAAAGACAGTCTTTTGTGAACTTTAGGGGTAAACCGAGTGTCTTGAATCATTCTGTTTTCTAATTAATCAGAGATGCTATGCAATAGTTATTTTTATCACCTCTCTCCCTTTGGGAGGAGGAAGACAAGCTACCTAATTCGTTAAGTAAGTAGAAGTGTGCTTGGGACATGAAACATGGTCCCCCAATGACAGAGGCACCATGATTTAGTGGATAGAGGGCTGGGCTTGGACTCACATCCTGGCTTCACATCCCACCTCAGGCATTTTCTAGCTGCAGCTAGACCTTAAGCAGATCACTTAACTCCTCTGATCTTGAGGTTTCTTATCTATAAAATGAAAGGGTTGGACCCGATGACCTCTAACGTCCCTTCTGGATATAAGTGTATGATCCTGTGGTTGAGTTAGGAAAACTTGGCTTAAAATTCACCATGGATAAATCAGTTAACCTCTCTGAGACTCAGTTCCCTTGTTTGTAAAATGGGGATAATAATTCTCCTAATTCTTACCTTGCAGGGTTCTTGCTACAGTCAGATGAGATAAGATATGAAAAGTGTTGTAAACTTGATTTTTTTGATGGCAATCTGGGTTAAGTGACTTGGCCAGGGTTACACAGCTAGTAAGTGTCATCTGAAGCTGTATGTGAACTCGGGTCCTCCTGACTCCAGGGCCAGTACTGCACCACCACCCTGCCTCTGTCTTGCCAACTTTAGGAGGGTTGTATAAATGCTGTACTTATTCCTTATTGACTGAAAATGAGTCAAATGTAAATAGAATAAATGAAGTCCTTCAGGCCTATGTGGAAGTGGCATTTCAGGGCATGAACTGCATCCTCTTTTGGAGTCTGTAAGGGAGCTGGAGTCTGGGTGAGTTCCAGGCCAACAGGGCTATGGGTGCAAGTTAAATCCAGGGAAACCATAATGAAATAGAGTAGTTTAGGAATTTTACCATTCGGTACTCAATAGTCTGAGCTAAATACAATCTTTCATATGCATTCCTAATTACCCTTTGCTCAACTGATGTTCTCTTTTGCCATTTAAATAAATATCTTTGCTTTAGACCAAGGTTGCTTGGATGCGGAAAGAAAATGCATAGTAAAAGTGAAAGCTGATCAGAGCAGCAATAGAAAAGCAGCACAAATAATAATAACTGGCGTTTACAAAGTACCTTAAAGTTTATAAAACATATTATCTCCTCTGAGCCTCACAACAATCCTTGAGATAGGTATTAGGGATATTATTATCCCCATTTTATAGATGAAGAAACTGAGGATTAGAGAGGTTAAATATTCTCACCTTGATCATACAGCTAGTAAGTGTCAAAGGCAGATTTTAAACCTGGGTCTTCTTGACTCCAAGGCCATGCTGCCTCTAAAAAATGAGTTGAACCATTCAAAAAGAACAAGTAATCAAGGATCAGATGCAGCACTTTTATGAACCCAGGAATCGTAAGACCATAGGCTAAACTCCAAAGAATCTTAGAGGTCAGCTGGTCCAACCTTCCATTTTACAGATGAGGAAACCAAGGCTCATAAATATGAAGTGTCTTGGGGTACAGTCATGGGTAGTAAATTGCAGAGCCAGGACTTAAAATCAGGACCCCCACCGTACATTCTATTCATCTTGTTGCCTCTGTGAGATCAAGAAAATCCAAGAAGCTTGGTTTTAGAGCCAAGGTCTAGAGATCAGCAGTTTAAAAGATAGTGAAATTGGGTCCAAAGGAGAAGGAGCCTGGGGCCTGGAAAAGCTGGTGTGGTCAGCAGTGTCTAAGGCCTAGGGGCTGGATTCCTCACTGTAACTGAAGAGACGAAGGACATCAGGATATGACAAAGATGTTCATGGAATTCACAGTGATGCCCTGAAACACTGGGTAGGGAAGACATTCCAATGGAAAAAGACTCTTTTAGATCAGTCTCAGTTCCCACGATTATTTACTTTGGGATCCTGGGCCCATCACTGTCCTTTTCTGAGCTGAAAAGGTAGATTCATTGGTTTAAGAGCTGAAAGGGGCCTAATGCTGACATCTGGTCCTGCACTCTCATTTTACAGACCGAGACCTAGAAAGATAAAGTGATTTGCGCAAGGTCATGGTATAGATAGATCCCAGCCAAAATTTGAACTCAGATCCTTCTCACTATCAATACAGGATTGCTTCCTGGCATACTACAAGCGACTGATAAGTGCATGCTGATTGATTTTTGTTAATTTCACTGTAACACAGTGCCTCTCTACCTTGGTTTCTCTTTGTAACATGTAGAAAATCTTTTTTCAAATCAGAACAGATAACAGATGGAAAAGTATTTGTAGCCCTCACTGTACTGGGCAATAAAAAACCCTTGATTAATTGCACTGAAATCACAGTCCCCTATCCCTATTTTAGAACCATAGTCATCTCATATTAAAGCTAGAAAGGATCTCAAAAATCATCCATGTCCTAGAAGAAAATTTCTCCACGATACCCCTCTTCCTAAAATAGGCAAGTAGCTATGAAATAAGGCTGACTGGGCCTGACTGGCTGTTTCCCAAGCAGGGGCTGCCTGGTGAAACTGGATGAAACAAAGTGGGGAATAACTAATTGAAACTCTGGTTAAGGGAGCACCCTGCAGATGGCAATCTCTCCCACCAACTCAGCTTTGGCACATGAGAGGCTGGGGAAGGGTGGTGAGTGGGGGGAAATGTGAAGGAAAAACAGCCCCACACGCCACTCACATATTTACATCTGAACTGTCAAAATAGTTATTTTTAAGTGGAGCCCCGTCTGCTGCCAGTTTAAAATTAAGTAGCGCGACAGTGGGGGCGCCTGCTGAGACGTGAGGGCTGGAGGAGTCACAGAGAGCCAGTGGCTGCTGGAATCTGCCTGCATGTGTGGATATATGTGAGCCTGGTCTCTCCACACGTGTATTCTTGAGCTCTTATATTGTATGTATGCATGTGAGCATGTGGAGGGTGTGTGTGTGTGTGTGTGTGTGTGTGTGTGTGTGTGTGTGTGTGTGTGTATGTGTGACTTTTCCTTTCAGGCTACAGAAACTTCTGGAGTTGGAGAACTTCTCCCTGGTTTGTCTTCACTGGTTCATCTAATTAAATGGGGGTACTCTGGGAGTTGAGTTCATTCTGCTTTCAGGCAAAGTGGCCTCTCTCCCCAGTCCATTCTCGACTCAGCTAATGTGATCCTCCTAACACACAGGTCTGACCAAATCAGAAGCCTGTTGGTAAGTTAGGGAGATGTCTACCCCAAGCATATGAAGACTTCCCCAGTGGAATGGGTATATGAAAACAATTTGTCCCAACAGCCACCAAGGCTTAGGCAGATACTGAAGACTCCAAGGTCATTCACTGTCCCACTATTCAATAAACTCCAGTGGCTCCTATCACCTCCATGATCAAATATAAAATACTTTGTTTAGCTATTAAAGCCCTTTGTAACTTGGCCCCTTCCTACTTTTCAGATGTCTCACATCTTACCATACTCCATGAACTCTACAATCCAGTAACATTGGTCTCTGTTGTTTCTCTAACAAGACATTCCATCTCCTGACTCTAGGCATTTTTATTGGCTGTCTCCCCACGACTGGAAAGCTCTTCCTCCTCATCTTTGCCTCTGGGCTTCCTTCAAATCTTAGCTCTAATCCTATGTTCTACTAGCTGTTTTTCTTGAGCTCCCTTAATCCTCCAATTTTACACACACACACACACACACACACACACACACACACACTCTCTCTCTCTCTCTCTCTTCATATATATATATGTATTTTTTTTTACATATTTATTTGCATGTTGTCTTCCTAATTAGACTAAGTTCCTTGAGAGCAGGAGCTTTCTTCTCCCTTTCTTTGTATTCTCTCTTATGTGCTTAACACAGTGCTTGACACATACATGCTTAAATGTTGACTTGTTCTACCCAAATAGGTCTTGGTGGTTGAGAGTGGGGAGTTCTGTCCTATTTGAAAATATTTCTAGAGAAGAAAATTCCACAATTTGCCTTAATCATACAACACCAGAAGCCAGGAATTTCTTCCTGGAACTCAAATATCTCTTGCTACACCTTATACCTATTTTCTCTCCTTCTGAATCTAAAGAAAAGATTCCAGACACTACCAGTCTGTGAGTGAGGGTCACTCTGCCCCTTCTGACAGTCTCTCCTCACTCTCTGCCTCCTCCCCACACACATTCCCTGCCTTTAGACACATCATTTCCAGAGCACTGGTAAGCTTAGGAAGGCTCTGAGAACATTTCGTGGGCTTGTCAACATTTTGATCATCCCAGAAATATTGAAGGCTGTCTGCAAAGGCTATTAGGGCTTGAAAGCAGGAGTATGGAAGAGATGACCTTGGATGCCTGAGTTATTATTTTTCTTTTTACAAAACCAGAGAGTGAGGGGGCATTTGTCGCTCGTAGCAATCTAACTGGAGACAGAAGCTGGAGGACTCTAGTGTAATCAATATGTCTCCCCATTCCTGTCCAATCTTTTCTGGGTAATGAGCAGTGAGTGGGAATGTCACCTCTGTTAATGGGGGAAGATGCAACTGTGCACAGCCAGAAACGCCTCTCCGTCTTCATTAAGCCAGCAACAGCGCCGACTGCTTTCCCTCCCACGCTGGGTAACAGATGATTCCGATTGAAGAGCGATCACCATCCTACTGCTCCCTCCTCAGGCTTCAATCCCAAGCATTGACCCTACACCCACCATCAAAAAACACTGCCTAGAAAAATGCCCTTTGAAGGTAAAACACAGGAATGACAGATAAAAACACAGCCAAGAGGACACATAAATAAAATTTCATTTCCAGGAACAGACACCAGTCTCCACTAGGGTTGTCTTGAGCTGTGTGACCTCTTCTCCCTTTTTCCTCTTTCCCTTCTGTCCATTCACCCCAAACTTTTAAAGTGAGAGCCCTTGACCCTCAACAAGTCTTTTGATCTCTCTGGACCTCATCTTCCTCATCTGTATAATGAAGGGGTTTGGAGAAGGGAATGGCAAACCCCTCCAGTATCTTTGCCAAGAAAACCCCGAATGAACAACCACAACAATGTAATGAGGGGGTTGGACTAAATGATCTCTAAGGTGCTTTCTAGTTTTAAATCTCTTCCAAACTTCCCAATTACGGTCAAGAACACCACCATCTTCCCAGTCACCTAAGTCAGCAACCTCTGTGTCATTCAGGACTCCTCACTCTCTGTCACACCACACATCCAGTCTTTTGCCAAGTCTTATTGTTTCTAGCTTCATAACATCTCCAATTCATAGCCACCACCCTATTTCAAGCCTTTATCAACACCTGTGTAGACTATTGAAATGGCCTTCTAATTGGTTTCCCCAAGTCCCTCCCTATTCTAAGCTATTCTCCAAGCAAGTACCGAAAGGATTTTCCTAAAGCAGAGGTCTACTCATGTCACATATCCTCTACTCCATAACTCTAGTGGTTTCCTATTGCCTCCTTTGTATGGCATTTAAAGCTCTACACAGTCAGGCCTATTCCTACCTCTCCAGTCTTCTTACCCTTTATTTCCTTCCATTCATGCAACGATCAAGCCACGCTGAGCTAGGTCACAAAGCCATATCTCTCATCTCCGTCCCTTCCAACTGTCAGTCAGTTAACTATGAATCAATCAATATGCATTTATTAAGCACCTACTTTGTGCCAGGCATTGTGCCAAGCACTGGGGATACAAAAAAGAGGAAAAAGACAGTCCCTGCCCTCAAGAGGCTTACAATCTAAGGAGGGAGAAAACATTCAGGATGACTGACCAACCAATAAATATTTATTAAGCATCCACTTTGGCCAGGCAATGTGCTAAACATTGGGGATACAAAAACAGACAAAACATAGTCCCTGCCCGCAAGGAGCTTACAGTCTAATGAAGGAGACAATATGAAAACAAATGCAAAACAAGCTACTTGCTTCTAAACTTGTGACTATAGGGAAGTGAGATATACTAAGTTTAAATTGGGGTGGCAGCATAGGGCATGATTCTAGAAGATCCTTGCATAAATAGGAGCTAATTAACAGAGGGAAGAAAGAGGGGTTGGGGAAGGCTTGCAGTAGAAGGTAGGATTTTAGTTGGGACTTAAAGAAAGTCTACCTTGTGTCAGATACTGTGCTAAGTGTTGGGTATACAAAAAAAGGCAACCAACAGTCCCAGTTCACAAGGAGCCCACACTTTGAGGGCTGTTCCCTATGCCTAGAATGTTCCCCCGCCACCTCTGCTCCTGATTCCTGACTTCCTACAAGACTCAGCTCAAACTCCACCTTCTCTTCATGCGGAGTTCCACCCAACTCCTTCACCGTTAGAGACGGGCATCCAGAGAATTCTCCTCATCATTTTCCACCTAGCTGCCTTCCTGGACACTCATCATTCTTCCAGATTAAATCAATTCTGCAACTCTTACTTCCTCAGATCATTTCCTACCTCAGTGCAGGTTCAGAATGTCATTGTACCTCTCCCCCCTTTTTAGCTCCTTTCTATGTGGTTTCCTCCCTTAGACTGAGAGCTCCTTGAAGGCAGAGAATCATGCCTTTCTTTGTATCCCCAGCACTTAGCACAGTGCCTGACACATAGTTGATGTTGTTTGTCCTTCCTTGTCTGGAAGAGGGTCCTCTTTCAGAATATCAATGACATCAGAAAGCCTTGGTGAGCAAGTGAATTGCATTTAATTTAGGAAGGGGTTGTGCAGAGTCATCAGCCTCTTCTTTCTCTTCCAGAGCCATCTGGGTTCGTGGGAAGATATAGATCAGGACCACCAGAGATGGCTCCTGGATACAGTGGGCCAGCAACAGCCTTTTTAAGCCAAGGTCTTTAATATGTCTCAATTTGAGGCAACATCCATTCGGTGTAGGTGCTTAATAAATGTTGATCGACTCTTATTGAGGACCGTCCAGTTCCCCATAGCTTCTAGTATCTCTCCCTCCAAGATTATCTTCCATCTACTCAATATCTAATTTGTATATACCTAGTTATTTATGTGCTGGCGGTCTCCTTCATTATAGTGTGAGCTCCTCCAGGGCAGAACCGGTTTTTTTTTTGTTTGTTTTGGGATTTGCATTTTTGTATCCTCCGTGCCTCCCTGGTGTCTTTTATATAGTAATGACTTAATAAATGTCTGTTGACGGACAAGCCCATGATCCTTTTGCACCTTCTAATAAACCTATCCAGCATCCAGATGCTGAAAGGAAAAGAGCACAAGCTCTGGACCCAGAGGATCTGAGCTCCAGTCCTGCCTCTGGTCCTCACTATCTGCGTGACTACTACAGAGCACAGGTCACTAAATCTGCCTGAACTTCAGTTTCCTCTGCAAAATGAGGTGGTTGGACTACATGGCTTCGGAGAGCCCCACCAGCGGTAAATCGATGACATCATGAAGGTGTCTGGATCCCTGCTCTCATCTGAAATTCCCACACGCACGCACGCATGTACCAACATACGACTCATTCACATCTTTTTTCTTTCCGGCTGGCGTGTGAACGTCGTGCTGCCCCTTTAAATCCAAGGAGCTTCTAAACAGGTGACTATAGAGAAGTGAGACATACCAAGTTTAAAATGGGAGGGCATGCAGCATGATTCCAGAAAATACTTGTTGTTGTTTTCTTAATAACAAACCTATCAGAGCAATGCTTCCTAAATTTTCTAGTAAAATAAAGGTAAGGGTATATCTCCCTGAACTATTAAGCTTTAAGTGAGTGGGCGGTAAGATGTGCCTTTCTATTCTATCACCCCCTCAGGATTGACCATAGTGGCAGCATCTCCTAGAAGCGAGGAGCGGTCTTTTGTGGGGAATGGTTCGGCCCAAAGCCGGTGACTTGGTACGGCCCAAGACTGGGGTGGGTGGGGAGCTGAGTAAGGTGTCACATGGTCTAAAGAAAGGGGGCAGCTCTCCTTGCTCCCCCCGGAGACTGAGTCCCAGTGGGATGAACCAAGACTCGCGGGAGGCGTGACGTGATTGGCTGCGGGCGGCGCGCGGCGGGCTGCAGCTCTTTCCGCTCCCTGGGGGCGGGATCTCCGACTCCGGCTTGATACGAGGGACTCTCCTTCCCCTCAGATCTTGTGAAATGCCGACTTGAGGGGAGCTCGGTTACTGGTACCCGCACCCCTGCCTTATAATTCGCGGCTTTAGAGCTAGGAGGGATCTGGGAAAGTACCTAATCCACTACTCACCTTCCACCCCCCCACCCCCCCGCAATTTTACAGAGGAGGAAACTGAGGCCCAGGAGAGGAGAGTGACCTCCGGTAAAAGGAGGACCATAGACTTATTATTGTTAGTAGTAATAATAATAGCTAGCATTTAAGGTTTGCACAGCAGTTTACAAATACAGTATTGTCTCATTTGGTCCTCACAGCCGTGGGAGGGAGTACTATTATTATCTACATTATTTTACAGAGTCGGTAACCCGGGTCTCCCAGACTCCAGGTCCAGCGCTCTATGGATTGGACACATGGTCAGTCCGTCAGTAAACGTGTATTAAGCGCCCACTGTGTGCCAGGCATTGGGCTGAGTGCTAGGGATACAACGAATGGCAAAAGATGGATCCTGCCCTCATGGAGCTTACAGGCCAAGGGGGGAGACAACATGCAAACAACTATGACTCATAGACAGGATAACTCGGAAGTACCTGGAGGTACTAGAATTAAGAGGGGTTGGGAAGTTTCCTGTAGAAGGTGGGATTTTAGCCGTAACAGTTTCCCAGAAACCATCTAGTCCAACTTCTTCATTATCTAGAGGAATGTGCTAAGGCTTAAAGAGGTTTTAGTGGCTTTCCCAAAGTCTCTCAAATGTTAATTTAACATAAAAAGATGGATTTAGATCTGGAAGGTACTTTAGGAGCTATCTAATCCAGCCTTATTTTGCTCGGAAGGAAGCTGAGGCCTAGAAAGGGTAACTTGCCCAGTCAGTCAGGTGGAAGCTAATTGACATAGTGGATAGAGCACAGTAAGACCTAAATTCCAGTCCAGCCTCAGACATTTAGTAGTGGTGTGACTCTAGGTAAGGAACGTAACCCCTGTTTGCCTCTGTTTTCTCATCTGTAAAATGGGTATATTTTGCCTTCTTCACAGGGTTGTGGAGAAGATCAAATGAGATAATAATTGCAAAATGCTTAACACAGTGCCTGGCACATAGTAGGTGCTATGTAATTATTAACTATTGTTATTATTGAACAAAAAAGTCTAAGAAAAAGTACTAACTGTGCTATGTAATTTGGGCACAAGTGTGCTAGAAACAATTTAATTTAATCTCAATCTACAAGCCATTTCTGGGCAGCTAGGTAGCATAGTCGTTAGATTGACAGTCATGGAGTCAGGAAGACCTAAATTCAAATATGACCTCAGATACTTACTAGCTGTGTGCCTCAGTTTCCTTGTCTGTAAAATGAGCTGGAAAAGGAAATGCTAAACCGCTGTAGTATCAGTATCTCTGCCAAGAAAACCCCAAATGGGGTCTTGAAGACTTAGACATGACTGATTGAGCCATTTTTAGCTTGTAGAGATGTTCGGATGGGGATAGTTCCCTATCCCTTCTGATGTGATTCTAATCACATTCTCTACAATTTTAGGTAACATTTATAGGAATCTTTATCAAGGAAAAGATCATAACATATTAAAGTACAGTTTGAGGTTAACATTTCCGAATAGTTAAGCTCAGTTCCTTCCTGGATCACTTTCCCTTAACTCACTTTCCAGTGATTAGGATCTTAGCCTAGAATTTCAAAAGAGGAGATGGTCCTCCAGCTGAGTGGGAAGGCAATAATCCCATCTTGACAAGAGTTGAGTTTGATTATCATTCTTAATTTCATTTCAAAGGAAAGCCTTTGCTTTTGTTCTTCCTAAGGGGAAAAATCTGGAAAGGGTTTTAGGCTGAAGAAAATACTGTTTTAAAAAATATTTCTAGAGAAACTAAAAAGGCAGTTTTAATATGCATCCACAAATAGGATCATAGATTTAGAACTGGGTACCTCAAAAGCTGTCAAGTCTGACTCCTTTCATTTTACAGGAGAGGAAACTAAGGCCTAGAGAAGTTAAGTGACTTCCTTACCGTCACCTAGGTAGGCTCTGAACTCAGGTCCTCTGACTCCAAAGCATGCTCTTTCCACTGTACCATAATAGTAAGTAGCATAGGGGAGGTGGGGCATCTTCAGGAATTATTTTATTCCATCCTTCTGCCTTCAACCATGTCATGCTTTAAAGTATTCAAAAAAGTTGGTGTGCTTGTTTTTAAAAGCTCTAGAAATGGGTATTCAGTGACACCCTACCCATCACAACTGGTCTAGTGAACAATTTTATATGCCTATTGATGAAATCATCTATTGATGAAATCACAGGTCCTGCCCAGTTTAAAATTTCTAAACTAGTCCATCTTGTTGCAGTAGAATCCCATTACTTCTCTAGCTATACTCTTAAGAAATAGAAAAAAGCACCATGTCAGGAGGATGATCACTTATTAAGTATCTACATGTTCACCTGTTATCATTTGAGAGATTTTTGTAGCCATGGCATGTTCTAGAGCAGGGCTCTTCAACTTTTTTGTGATTTCCTACTAGGCATCTTAGCAAATAAAAGAATTCAGATACCATGTCTGATACTGCCTATGTGACCATGGACTCTGTCTCACTTCAGTTCACAAGCAAGTCAAGACATCACCCTGTGATGTCATTGGTCCTCTTCGAAAACAAAGGATGACCTACTCAGTGAAACTAAGTATAATCCTTCACGGGGAAAAATGGACATTCAGTGAAATAAAGGGCTTTGAAGCATTCTTGATGAAAAGACCAGAGCTGAATAGAAAATTCAACTTTCAAATACAAAACTCAAGAGAAGCATGAAGAGGTAAACGGGAAGGAAAAATCATAAGGGATTTATTAAGGTTGAACTGTTTACATTCCTACATGGAAAGATGATATTTGTAACTCATGAGACCTTTGTCAGTATTAGGGTAGTTGGAGGGGAAAAATTATATGTATAGATAGATTGATAGATAGAAGGCACAGAGTGAGTTGAAGATGAATGGGTGACATCTGGAGAATAAAATTAAGGGGTAAGAGAGGATTATACTGGGAGAAGGAGAAAGGGAGAGGTAGAATGGGGTAAATTATCTCACATAAAACAGACAAAAGGCTTTTACAGTGGAGAGGAAGTAGGGGAAGGTGAGAGAATGAGTGAATCTTATTCTCATCAGATTTGGTTTAAGGAGGGAATACCATACACACTCAATTGGGTATGAAAAACTATCTTACCCTACAGGAAAATAAGGGGGAATGGGATAAGAGAGTGGGGGGATGATAGAGAGGAGGGCAGATTTGGGGAGGGTGTAATCAGAAGCAAACACTTCTGAGGAAGGACAGGATCAAAAGAGAGAATAGAATAAACGGGGGCAGGAAAGGGTAAAGGGAAATACAGTTAGTTTTTCACAACAGGACTATTACGGAAGTGTTTTGTATGACTGTACAAGTGTAACCTGTATCGAATTGCTTGCCTTCTCAGTGAGGGTGGGTGGGGAGGGAGGAAGGGAGAAAATTTGGAACCCAAAGTTTTAAAAACAAATGTTAAAAATTGTTTTCACATGCAACTGGAAAATAAGATATACAGGCAATGGGATATAGAAATCTATCTGCCCTACAAGAAAATAGAAGAGGAAAGGGATAAGAGAAGGGGGGTGGAGATAGAAGGGAGGGCAGATTAGGAGAAAGGGTATTCAGAATGCACACTGTCTTGGGGTTGGGGGAGGGATGAGATAGGGAGGAAATCTGGAACCCAAAATCTTGTGGAAGTGAATGTTGAAAACTAAAAATAAATAAATTAATGGACAAAAAAAGAAAAATGAAAACAAAAGATGAACAACAACATGTGACTGTGGGCAAGTCATTTCAGGCCCCCTTTCTGGGCCACAGTTTCCTTTTCTGTAAGGTGAGGGGGGTTGGGTTAAGTGGTTTCTGAGGTCCCTTCCAGTTCTAAATCACTGATTCCATGATTTCTTCCAGATCTAACGTTTAGTCCTAACTTACTGGTTGGAGATCCTTGGTTTGCCTGGTGTTTGCCTTCTTAGATAACTATGTCATCTTAATGTGGTGTTGGTACTTTCTACTTCTACTTCTACAAAGACAGTGCTGGGCACAGAGTAGATACTTAATAAATGCTTCCTGCCACATCCCCTGCTCCCCTTTCGTGCCCTCCTCAGGGTACCACTGAAATGCTTAGTCTACCCATCTATTGCCTTTAATTCTCAATACATGACCAGCTAATTCTCTTTCCTGGTTATCTATGAATTTGATAACTTATCACCTCCAATAAATGTCCAAAAAATAGATAATAATATAGGAACATGCTATTGTGGAACTGTGCATCTGAGACCAAGAAGTACTGGCTTTTATGGCATCAGTAAGAATGTTAGCTCTTAAAAATAATCACGAGACTAGCCCAGAACAGAGGCTTTGAGCTAATAAGATCATATTTGTAAAGCGCTTAGTACAATGCCTGGCACATAGTAGGTGCTATGTAAATGTTAGCAATCATCCTCATCATCATTATTACTAATACCTAAACTTCTGCAGAGGAAAGGTGATATAGGAGGCAAGCAAGTCAATGAATTTTACAACTGACATTAATTTTGCCTTCTCTAGCAACAGATGTGTGGTTAACATTCAGTGGTCATGAATTCCATCTAGGAAAGAGGGAACATGCATTAAGATGTGATGATTTTAGAAGCAGAATATCACTATGAAAAGGAATTTGTCAAAGTAGATATTGTAATATCTTGGAAGAGGTTCTTTTCCAAATCCATAGTTTTCTTATCATTCTGATGACCACATGGTACAGTGGAATGAGTCCTGGCTGCTACAGGGGACCTGGTTTCCACTTAAGCTGCTAGGACCACCTACTTGTATGGCCCTAAAATGAATCATTTAATCTCTTTCTTTCGTTTTTCTTGTTTTGTTTGTTTGGCAGTGGGGGTTAAGTGACTTGCCCAGGGTTACACAGGTAGTAAGTGTTATATGTCTGAGGCCGGATTTGAACTCAGGTCCTCCTGAATTCAGGGCCAGTGCTGTATCCAGTGTGCCACCGATCTGTTCCCTAATCACTTTCTTTATCTGTAAAATGACAGGGTTGAAGGAGATGACTTCTAAGGTCCCTTCCAAGCTATAGAGTTATTACCCTTCTTTCCTACTCCAGGCCTTGCTACCTCATACCTCCACTATTGCAGTCAAAAGTCTCCTAGCTTCTACTCCATCTCCAATTCATCCTTCAGGTCACTTGCCAGACTAATCTTCCTCAAATGTTTTTTGCTCAGAAATCTTCACTGGCTCCTCCTTGTCTATGGCATGACATCATAGAATCATTCCTGATAGTCCCAGTTTTGTCTAGTTTGACCCTACCTTACCTGTGCAGTGTTATCACATATAAATTTCTGGAATAAACCCTTTCAGTTTGGCTTGTCTCAGTAGACAACGAGGTGAGGTGAAAAGAGTGGAGTGGGAGGCCCTGCCTAAGTTAAAATTCCAGCTTTTCTACTTGTTGCCTGTGTGGTTTTGACCAAGTCATCTCAGTTTTCTGTGCCTCAGTTACCTGATTTGTAAAATGAGGGAACTGCACTAAATGACCTCCAGGTTCCCTTCTAATTTCAACGTTCTATGACTTCTATATACTATATTGTATTCTTATTTAACTTTGTGTCATTTCCCCAAATAGATGATAAGTTGTTTAAGGGTAAGAACTGTGTCTTATTCTTCTGCAGTCTAGCACAGTGCTTTGTACATAGTAGGTGCTCAATCTTTGTTGAATGAAGGAAAGAAAAGATAACCTCTCTTTCTTATTAAGTTCTGCAGTATAATGGCAAGTAAACTAAGTTAGGGGATATAGTAGATAGAGTGCCAGGCCTGAAGTCAAGAAGACTCATCTTGCTGAGTTCCAGTCTGGCCTCAGACACTTACTAGCTGTGTGACCATGGGCAAGTCACAATTCTGTTTGCCTAAGTTTTCTTATCTGTAAAAGGCGCTAGAGAAGGAAATGGCAAACCATTTCAGTATCTTTGCCAAAAAAAAAACTCCAAATGGGGTCATAAAGAGTTGGACTTACTGAAATGACTGAATACCACCACCACAGATTATAATAGAATATGATGGAGACATAAGGCTGGGATCAGGAAACATTGGTTTTTCATCATGTTACGATGAAACCCAGAAAACTGAGTAGATAATATTTTATGGCTCTGCGTAAGAAGAACTGAGCAGTATTTATTTTTTCCCCCTCTTAAGAGTTGACTAAGTAATTATACAGTCAGTTCTCAATTATCTGCATCCAGATTCTCTTTTGTGGATTATCCATGGTGAATTCTTAACATTGGACTGACTTTTCCTTACCGTCTAGCCTGAGCCTGAGCTGCCTCCCTCCACTGCCCAGCTGGTGTGAGCTCAAAGAATATTAACTCATTTCAGTATTGACCTAAGCAAAACACAATTAGGAAGGCACATTTTCCACAAAAGGGGGAATATAATGAATTCCAAAGTCAAATATAAGTGAATTTTGGTTTATCCACTTTGCTACTTCCTTTAAGTAGTATGTATAATCAAGGGATGTATGTGCTAACTGCAGAATAATAATTGAATGCCAATACTGTATAGAAGACTAAATTCAACCTAGTTATTATGTAAGTGATTACTCACAGACCAGACATAAGGGATAAGAATACTATATTGTACAGACTTTGCCTGTTGTGAGCAAAAGAAAGAGGAA
The DNA here is from genome assembly GCF_900497805.2 of Vombatus ursinus. Lineage (NCBI taxonomy): Eukaryota > Metazoa > Chordata > Mammalia > Diprotodontia > Vombatidae > Vombatus > Vombatus ursinus. Next base: position 48,394,050 of record NW_020954576.1, read on the forward strand.
AATTGGTTAACTAGTTCAAATGATGTGGACAACAGTTTTGGATAATTCAGACTGAAACCTTTTTTTAATGGCAATTACAGACTTATTTTCATTTGGCCTAATTTCTCTGGTTAATTACCTCAGTTCTCCTCTTTCCTTTGCCTTCAGCTTCAACTCTGAGACAGGTGGTAGTTGTGAGGTCACAGTAAGGGGGAAGTGCTTTGGAAATAGTGATTGATGGAGGGAATTCAGCCTGACAGCTGCTGATCTTTGGTTCAGTTGATTTCCTTTTGCAGATGGTTATTGGCAGTTGAAACTGCATATCTACTGTTGGCTCCCCTGGTAAATTGCATTTACATTTAAATTGTGCATTCTTCCAAAGGATGGAGTAAGTAAATAACTGCAGATTAAACTTTAGTAATGAAAATTGTGTGGTACCAAACCTATAACTGCAGTGACATCTGGCTTTTACTATTTCAGTTATTTAGGTTTAATAACAGCATTTGGTATTAAGGGAGGAAAATTTTTCTCTACATTTTAATGAAAAGAGGAAGATCTCTGTGTTTGGATACCTTATCATGTTGAATTCCTAGTAGATTGGCATTTGAAATACTACTTTCCAGTGAATAATGTGAATAAAACACCTTTATGAGCGCTGGGAAAAATAAAAAGCAACCTAAGGCTCATGTAGACACAGTCAAACCTAAGTGGAAGAAGGAGCAATTTACATGGTAAATGTGGAGAAAATAGAGAGAAAATCCAGATAACTCAGCATCCTTCAATACAAAATTTTCCAGTGAAATATCTTAGCATCATAGAGCTGGAAAGAACTTCAAGAGATCAGTGCCTGGCACAGTGCCTTCTATGTCCAGGGGTGCCCAGGAGATATTCTTTTGGCTAAAATCATCTATGGTTTAGCCCTTTGTCTCCTTGCTTGATGTGTCAAACTTCAGATATTTTTGCCAAGAAAATATCTTGAAAATGTTTGCATCATCTCAACAGCCCAAGTATTTAATGAAAGCATTTCCACCTGGCAAGTAGCTTTTTGTTGGGAGCACTGCCTGGAAATGTAAACAAATTGCTCATGCATCCTAATAGCTCAAACCTATCATTTATTTGCTTTTATTGAAACAAATGTGATAATTTTGGAAGTCTTTGTCTGGTGGAAATCAATGTTTGACTCTTATCAAGTGTTCACACAAAGAATTTGTTAGTAAACAAACACTTTATTTAAAAACATCCTTAGCCATAGCCCTGAAATTATGATCAGAATCACCCTGTGAACATCACTGATGGAGAGCTGAAGACTATTAGTTCTTTTGGAGTTGGTGGAAATTTATCGTGTAGAGGAGGATATCTACTAAAATAGTATAGACTCTAGCCTAGTGTGGATAAGATAAGTGAAAACATCACTGACTTGCTGGTGCTCTACTAACCTTTGTATTTGATCTATACTTTCTGTATTTTTCCCATGCTGGGTTTTTTTGTTTGTTTTGTTTGGTTTGGTTTGGTTTTTGCCTTGTGATTTACTTTTAGCTCATCAGCTTTTCTTAAAAGAGACCTCAGTCTCATGGTCTTATCATTGGCCTTTTTTAATTAGTCTGTACAGTAGAACTAATCCTACCCATCTGTAGGGATGTGGTTAAGAGATCATAAATGTGAACTTCTAATCAGGAAAGAACTGAATTTGAATAGTGTCTCCAACATTGTTGAGCCTCAGTTTCCTCATCCCTAAAATGGCATTAATTAATAATAAATAATAATACTCTTATTATCAACCAGCAAGCATTATAATAAAGGGAAAGGAATTAGCATCTGCCAGCCACTGTGCTAAGCACTTTTCACAAAAATCTCACTTGATCCTCACAACAACACTGTGAGGTAGGTGCTATTATTATCCCCATTTTACAGTTGAGGAAACTGAGGCAAGCAGAAGTTAAGTAACTTCAAGTCACATTTGAACTCACATCTTCCTAACTCCAAGCCCAGTGCTCTATCTACTGCATCACCAGCTATCCCAGACAAAGAGTGCTTTAAGGTTTGCGGAACTCTTTACCTATATTATTGCATTGTTCCTCAAAACAGTCCTTTGAGTTACATCCTCCAAGGTTCAGTGACTTGCTCAGGGTTACAGAGCTATAAGCACTTGAGATAAGATTTGAATTTAGGTTTTCTTGATTGTCATTCCAGCACTTTAGCAGCTACACAGTCCATGCTTATCTGTCTTTCATTGTACAAATGCAAAGTATTCTCCTTAATTTTGTTCCATTGTAACCAGAGACCAGCCAACAAGTGACCAGTTTACAGACTTTGCCAACCTCCAAACCATGTGGGGGATTTGGCAAGCCTGCTTCCTACACTAGTCAGTCCTTGGCCAGTCCCCTGTTACAAATACCATATTGGCTAATTCTCATACCAGTATGAATACTTACGTTTAAAACATTTTCCTTTTCTTCTTTCCTCTACTTCTACACCACATAACCAAATTACTCATCCACTGGAATCCCGTATTGATTATCCAGTCCTTTAGGCTTGTTTGATCATTTCTTCTGTTTTTTTTTTTTTAATTTATTTTTTGGACTCATTTTAATTAGATAGTGTTTCCCTACTTTCTATGAGTCATATTTTTTTTATATAGTTATATATGTGCACCTTGTTTGTTTCCCGTGATAGAATGTAAAGGCAAGGGCTATTTTATTTTTGTCTTTGTATCCCCAGGGTCTAGCATACCCAATGCCTATACATAGTATGGACAATTAAATGTTTGGTGATTGATTGATAAGTAATGATGATTTCTCTATATCTTCTGCCTCTTTGCCATAAGACATAATTCAAAGAAACTAATTTCTCCTTCAGTTGGAACTTGGCATGAAATTGTAAACTTGTTTTCATATCAATCTGTTGCTATGGAAGTTACTGATGTCACACTGTAAGTATTATGACTATCATAATGTCTAAATAGGCAGAAGACCTGGTTGCTAATAGAAACCTCAAGGCAAAAGTCACATAGCTTTGGCGCCTTTTAGGCTTTATGAAGGGGTAAGTGGATTAATCATCCAATTGGATTCCATTTTAATATTTTTTTCATATATTTCATTATTTCCTCTAGGCAATTGTCAAGTGTGCTTTAAACTGATGAGATCTCATTTAGAGTCTATTTGGGGGAGCAGGTAAAACAGCAGAAACTGCTTTGCAAGGACAGATGTCCCCAAATGTGCTTGAGCTAGTTTTATATAAACTGAAAAGATCATCAGTATCTTATTTTACTTTTTCTTCAGGGTACCTCCATGACCTGTAATAGCTCACAATTAAATAGGGGTGGACATTTTACACATTCTTTTCTAACAACCTTAGGATGATAGTACAAGTATCATTACACCCATTCTATATCTGAGGAATCTTAGGCTCAGAGATGTTTGTGATTTGCCCAAGATCGTGCTAGTGACAGTAGACCCAGGTCTCTACCAAGGTCCTTTGACCCATAAGTTCAAAGCATTTAATTTGGCTTCTCTACAGTACAAGTTAAGCATAGGTTCATTGTAATAATTCCACAAAAATACATGTCAAGAACTCAAGGACTAGTGATTTCTTTCTGATAAGAACTCCAACCATTGATTACTAGTTGCATCTTATGTCATTTATACTCTTTGAATTACCGAGGCTCAGAAAGATTAAGCAACTTGTTCTTGGGTCACTGAGGTAGTCGGCTTCAGAGAGGCTTTGATCCCAAATCTTCAAAGTAGGCCTTCCTGATTCCAAATCCAGCACTCTATCCTTGACTGCCTCATTGACAAATGAACATTGATCAAATGTCTTATTTATTTTTAAACCTTTACCATATGCAAGGCATGTGATAGTCTTGAATGAAATGAAACAGTTCTTATGCCCAGCAGTTTTATATTCTGACAGGGAATACGAGATAAAATAGGGCTGGACTTGGGATTTCACTGATTCAGGGAACTCCCAGGTGACAAAATGCTCTTTACCAGTGTAGGTTGGTACTTTCTTTGTACCTCAAAAGTTTCAGACAACTGTTTGGAGCGCTGAGAAGTCAGATAGCCAGAGGAGAGACTTGAACCTAGGTCTGACTGGCTCCAAGGTCAACCCTATTTCACCATGCTGCTTCTCAAGAATAACAATGTTGAAATGAAATTAAAAAATAAAAAACAACACACCTGACTTCAAAAAAGAGAAGTGATAAACTTGTTCTGAACTACTGACTCATTATGCAGAATAGCTCATAAGATTTTTTTTTTATTCTTTCTAGTGTACTATGTTCCCCTAATTGGACAATGATTGATTACTTATGAAGGCAAATCCTTTTATGGTGTGTAATTGTCTTGCAGTGATTTTCACTACAATGTTAAAATGCTTTGTAATCTGATAAAACAAGAATTAAATGGATGCATATAATAAATAAACTCAAGGTGGATTTTCTTTCTTTTTTAAAGTATTGCTAATGGCTTTTGCTTTTTTCTTCTTCAGGTTTTTGTTAAATGGGTAGAGATTTTAGTTCTCTGATGAAAGGATTATCTGAATAAAACTGATTGAACCTGAGGCTGAGGAGTTTGGAACACTGGATCATGACTTGTATAAATCTGTATAAATCAATTTCTGTGCCAGGGACTGAATAGCCAACTTCATTCAAATGCCAATTCAGCAATTACGAAGTCTGCTGGCAGTTAATTAAAAACTACCATCTCATTATATTCAGAGGTAAATTACAAGTGTGAAAAACACTACTGTTCAGAATAACTTACTGTCCTCTACTTTCTTTAGAAGGTCAGAAATAAATAACTTTCATTCAACTTATTGAAATTTCTTTCTCTTTCATATTTAATTAGTTTCTTATCTCTCTTTTCAAAGCTTGAATCGTACTTGAGGTCTTTAGGCAGTTATGGAAATATTAAGGTGTTAGTAATTTAGATAATTTCTGAGGAAGATCTTTCTCATTCTAATTTGTTAGAAAAAGTTAGAAGTAATTGAACAATATAATATTGGGAGGAGTGTCACTTCAAGCTCTTTGTCATTGACAGCTGATAGGTTTTGTAATAGAAGGAGCAAAGATGAGATGATTTTAGTGTATCTTTGTAAACAGTGATTGGCTGCTCCCTCATGGTGAGTAATAATTTTTTTACAGTAAGACAGAAAGAATGGCCATTTCATTTGCTGCCTATATTCTTGCTGGGGTAGGATAGACAAGTTAAACATTCTTGTGGGTTGATAATTTTTGATACTTATTTGTAAGACTCTCTTAATTAATTGAATGTTTTATTATTTCAAAGGTTCAATGGCTAAAGAAGAAGGCCAAGTTCCCATTAGCATGGTGGATATTAAAAATCTGACAGACAGCGAATTGCAGGAACAGCTTATGAACCATGGATATAATTCGGGGACAATAATACGTATGCATACAACAAACAAAAACAGAAATTAGGGACTAGTGAAAAGTTTTATGTCAGGGAGGGAAATTTAATTTCTTCATCAATAACAGAATCAATATACAGAAAAGGGTTATATAGCTATGGGACCAATTGCATTTAAAATATATATATATATATATAACATGATATAAGAATCATAAAAATTTTATTATCTAATATCATTTGATTAGATAGTAAAACTTATTTTAATAATTTCAATCAATCAATATTTAATTAGTACCTACTATGTGCCAGACACAGCTAAGCTCTAGAGATGCAAAAAGAGGCAAAAGACAGTTCCTGCCCTCAAGGAGCTTACACTCTAATGAGGGAGACAATATGCAAATAAATGTATACAAAGCAAGCTATATACAGGATAAATAGGAAATAATTAACAGAGGGAAGGCACTAGAATTAATAGGGGGTAGGGAAGGTTTTCTGTAGGAAGATAGGATTTTAGTCAGAACTTAAAGGAAACCAGGCAAGTCAGTCTGAGCAGAGGAACATTCCAGGTATTGGGGACAGCCAGGGAAATTCCTGAAGCCAAGAAATAGAGTAAGTGGAACAACATGGAGGCCAGTGTCCCTTGAATGAAGAGTATATGTTGGGTAGTAAAGTGTAAGAAGACTGGAAAAGTAGGCGAGGGATAGTTTATTTTTGACTTTGAATGCCAAACAGAACATTTTGTATTTGTTCCTGTAGGCAATAGGGAGCCATTGTAGTTTATTGAATAGAGGAGTAACATGATTGGACTTATGCTTTAGGAAAATCACTTTAGTGACTGAATGGAGGATGGATTGGAGTCGGGGGAGACTTGAGGCAGGCAGACTATGAGATAGTAAGGGGTCGAGGATGACTCCTGGGTTGGGAACCTAAAGGACTGGGAGGATGGTGTTGCCCTCTGTAGTATTAGGGAAGGTAGGAGGTGGAGGAAGGTTTAGAGGGAAAGAAAATGAGTTCTGTTTTGGACATGTTGAGTTTTAGATGTCTACTGGACTTCTAGTTCAAGATACCTGAAGGGCAGTTGGAGATCCAAGATTAGAGATCAGCAGACTGGGGCTGGATAGGTAGATTTGAGAATCATCTGCATTGAGATGGTGATTAAATCCATGGGAGTTGATGAGATCACCAAGTGAAATAGTATAGAGGGAGAAGAGAAGAAGGCCCAGGACAGGATCTTGTGGGACACCTACTGTTAAAGTGTATGATCTAGAAGAGGATTTAGCAAAGGAGACAGAGGAGGGTTGGTTAGATAGGTAGGAGGAGAACCAGGAGAGAGGTGGTATCCCAAAAACCTAGAGAGAAGAGAGAGTATCAAGGAGGAGAGAGTGGTCAGTAGTGTCAGAGGCTGCAAAGAAGTCAAGGAGAATGAGGATTGAGAAAAGGCTAATGGATTTGGCAAGTAAGAGATTGTTAGTAACTTTGGAGGGAGCAGTTTCAGTGGAATGATAAGGTTAGAAGTCAGATTGTAAGGGCATCAGAAGAGAGTAAGAGGAGAGAAAGTGGAGGCACCTGCTGTAGATGATCTTTTTGAGGATAGCTACAAAGGGCAGAATAGATAGAGAATAATCGTGGGGTTGGAAGAGTCAAGTGAGGGTTTTTTCAGGGTAGAGGGAGACTAGGGCATGTTTGTAGGAGTAGAGAATGAACTAGTAGACAGGAAGAAATTGAAAATAAGTGAGAGAGTAAGGATGACAGAAGGGACAATCTGTTGGAAAGCCATGGGATGGAATGGAATGACTTAAACTAGTAGAGGGGTTATCCTTGGTAAGGAGTAAGGATTCATCATGTGAGACAGGGATGAAAAAGGATACAGTGGCAGAAGGCACTTGAGTGACGGGAGATGAGGAAGAGGGGTAAAGAGGGAAGTCATGATGAATGGCCTCTTTTTTCTGTAAAATATGAAACAAGGTTCTCAACTGGGAGTGTGACAAAAGGGGGAAGCCATGGAAGGTTTGAGGAGGTTTGAAAAGGTTTAGAAGAGCTGCTGTGGCCAGTGGGATAGTAAGTTGATAAGGGATAACGTAAACTCTTCTCAATTTTCTCAGCCTCCACAAGACAGGTTTATGAGGATAAACTGCTAGAGTTGTTGACCACTTCAAGTCCATCAATGCAGCGTAAGGTTAAGAAGAAAACTAAAGAGCCACTTCAGTATCTGGAAGGAGAGGAAAAGGAAGGTACTATGGTTAATCCAAAATTCATATAGCTAAAAATTCTTGCTTTTAATGGATTTGTCCAGAGCAGTTCATATATCTTAAAATGGTATGCAAACTGAGCTCCTAAATACCATTTTTTCCCCACCAGTTTTCACTTAGGTCCTCCAACAGGTCATGAAAATCAGGGGCCATTTGTTGTTCAAGGATTTGGTCCTACAAGGGAGAATTATACAACTGTAACCACTTGACAGCATTCAAATACCTGAAAAAAAGTTTTTTCTTTGCTAATATCATCTTAATAACAATACCAAAATTGGTAATTGATTCCTAAAGTCAAAATCTATTACAGGAAAACTTTAGAGTCCTTTAAGATACCCAGATTATATATCTGATAAAAAGTACGTAAGAGAGCCAAATGAATTCAATATACTTTCCTTTACCTAGACTCTCATACATGTTGTCTCACTGTCCCAAACAAGAGCTGCTAGGTAGTGTTTTTGAGAATCCTGGAATTTGGGGATTAAGGACACTCTTTGGAATTCTCTGATGTACACTTATAATGGCACACCCCTTCAGAAGCTCCAGAGTTCCCTGGTGGAACTTCCCAGTTTCAAAGTCCTTAGCAGATAAATCCAGAGGTCCCAAAGCATACCTTTCAAAGCAATCAAAATTAGGAGCTATGATAGGCAAATGTGTGGGAAGAGAGGATCTCACATAATTCCCTATTCCTTTCTAGTTTAGCAAGTAATGAGAATGCTTTGAGCTACCTTAAGGTCTACTGTTCTCTTCTGTCTCAGGATGTGGCACTGGGTGCTAGAAAATCCCCTAAATCACATGTAACACATGGTTGTCCTTCCCGCCTCCAATGAGTGTGATTAATGTGAGCTACTTCAGTTGTCCTATGATGGCAAAGGGTTTGGTGTTTTGTCACAGTCCTGGCATTTTTTGGAAACGTCAAAGTGCTATATAAATGTTAGCTATTATTATTCATAAGAATACCTCAGGACACTGTGACAACCCCTCTAACAACTTTCCACAATAACCAGATAATGGGACCTCAAAATTTCCATTTCCTGCAGATAGCAGCCCAAGCAAGCTACTTGTTCTCAATGACCATTAGGCAACTGCTGTCCTATAAAGAGAAGCTATATAGACAATCAATCAATTTGGCATAGTACCTAAGAGAGAGCAGTGATGGGCCTTTGGGACCCCTTCCCCAACAGCAGGCACAGGAAAGCTTGTATTTGTTGCTCAATGACGATCAATGAAAAGAATAAACTATAACTGGGACCATTGACCCTTTAAAAAATAGTAACAATCTCATTTTTTTAAACTCGTGAGTGAGAAAATTGGATTTGGTAATTAGTGTCCGTTGCTTTGATAGCTTTCATGTTCTCATCTCAATTTTCATTATATTTCCCATGATTTAGAGAATGCTGATGATATCGTTTTGGAAAAGAATATCAAAATCTCATCAAGAAAAACCAAACGACTCAAAAAAGTATGTAGTTTCTCGATGTATGAATATTTTACAAGTAATTAAGAATGATAAATTACAAGTCACTCTACTAAGGATCAGGAAGAAAAATTACGTGTTAAAAATGCTATTTTGATGTAGAGTTCTGTTATACAAAGATATTTCCATGCTCTGCAAGGATATTCATAGTAAAAGTGCCATTCTTCTTGTATTTAAATAAACTCTAAGCTGGGTTTGGTGGTGCCTGCTACCAGGAGGCTAAGGCTGGTGAATCTCTTCGGCCCAGGAGTACAGAGCTGCAGTGGGCTAGGCAGATCCTAGCCCACCAGTACTGTGCTAAGTCCGTATCAATATGGTATAACCACCTGCCTGGAGCAGGTTAAAGCACCTATGCTCATCAGTAATGGGATTGGCCTGGAAATGGTTGTTGCATGTCCAGCCTGCAAGAGCCAGTCTCTTTCCCCACCCAAAATTTATTAAGCAAAAACTCCTATAGAACAAATGTAGTCACAAGTTCGTGTCTATGGAGCAGTCATACTGTCTAATGGGAATGTTTGGGCCTTTCCACTTGAACTATACTTGCAAAGGTTTCAGGTGACTGTGGATTCAAGGAAGACGGAGGCAAGTAGCAGTCAAATGAAGAGGAGAGATGGAGATGGATAGAAGGTAGGACAGCAAAAGGGCGAGTAGATTCGTGAAAAGCAGAATAAAAGGGCAGGCAGTTAGCAGATCCAGGTAATATAAAATGTGGCAGTGGAGAGAAGGAAGTTCAGAGCCTGGAATGTTAGGTACAGTTAGAGTAGAAGTCACAAATGTAGATAGAACTGCGTTTATCCTTCCAGCTACTCCTGCGTTCACTTATTCCTGATTCTCCATAAGCAAGAGACTCTGAGCTCCATATCCTAAAGAATTCATACAAACCCACTAATGTGCCCCCGCCAAAAAGAGTTGTTACTGTTCTAAATATTGTTCTGTTGTTTTATGTGTCACCTGAAGTAGTTACTTCTTCAGCATTGCAGAGGATCTGTGATTTCATCAGTGTGAGCATTCTCTGTACCAGTGCTGATCACAGCCTTTTCATGCTTGGGTGTTCTTCTGGATTTGTTATAACGAAAAATTTACCTGGTGGTCTAGGGTACTAGTATCTCTTCCAGCCTGCCTCAAATGCCAGTCCTTTGCCAAGTTCGTACCAGAAATCCTTCCAGCTTGATATAAGACTTTCCAGAACCTACATCTGCTGGCATAACTATTTTTTTTTTTTTTTTTGCTTAGGCAGTTGAGGTTAAGTGACTTGCCCAGGGTCACACAGCTAGTAAGTGTCAAGTGTTTGATCTGAGGTCAGATTTGAACTCAGGTCCTCCTGACTTCAGGGCCAGTGCTCTATTCACTGCACCACCTACCTGCCCCAAACATTGTCTTTTTTTGGCGGGGGGGGTGAGGCATTCAGGGTTAAGTGACTTACCCAGGGTCACACAGCTAGTAAATGTCAAGTGTCTGAGGGCAGATTTGAACTCAGGTCCTTCTGACTCCAAGGCCAGAGCTCTAGCCACTGTGCCACCTAGCTGCCCCTGGCATAACTTTTGAAAAACAGATCACCTCCATACCACCATGAGGCACCAAAATGGAATTTTAATGGAAGTTACTACTACTTTCTTTCTTTTTTAAAAAACTACTTAACCACAATCTTAGAGATGGAAGAGATTTCAGATTCAACCCTTACTCAAATCATAGTTCTATAACATCCCTAGCCTCCTTGACAGCTAGAAAACCTCTAGTGTTGTGGATTATGTCATCTTTAAATGAAACTCATGCCATTTTAGGACATATATAATTATTACGGTATTTTCCCTTATGTTTTACTGAAATTTATCCTGTAGCTTCCACCCTTTGGGCCTAATTCTGTGTTTTGAAGCCAAGTAGAATTCAGTTCAACATTTTTAAAATATGTACCATATATATGGTACTGGAATATATAGAGTAAATAATCTTTTCTATGTGCCAGCCTTTTGAATATGCAAGATCTTGAGTTTTTGCTTCTCCAAACCTAATATCCCCAGTTCCTTTACCTAGTCCTCTTTGGCATGGTTTCTGGGTGCCCCCCCCCCCACTTCCCATGACCCCCATCCTGGCTGGCCTCCTCTGGAGAGGCTACAGTTTATCAGTGGCCTTTACTAAAAGTCTCCCTCCCCCACTCTGAACCAAACTTAATATTCCAGATGATCAGGGTATAGTCCCCATTCTGGACATTATATACTTATGTTAACGTAGTTACAAGTCACGTTAGTTTGGGTTCCACATCATATTTCTGGTTTAAGCTCACAAGCCTTTTTAAACAATATTAATTATCTAACTACATCTACCCTATTCAATACTTGGGCAGTTGGTTTTTTTAACCCAAGTGGAAAACTAAATTTTATCCCTTTTAAATTTCATCCTATTAGCTTTAACCCACCATTCTTTGCTGCCAAGGTGTTTTTGGATTACTTGTTTTATCGAGTGTATTAGTAGCCACTCCTGGCTTTTTATCACTCACACACTTAATATATATGTCATCTCTGGCTTTTTCCAAACAATGGACAATACTGTCTGTACATTATAATAATAGGTTCATATTTAAACATAATTCAGATTTTTTGAAATAATTCTGATATCTTAATAAATTAATTTAAAAGATATTTTACCAATGATTTGAAGGGACTCATTAAACATTTTTTTCCATTTATTTAGTCCCTGTTCTGCTTTTCAGAAAATATTTTTCATATAATTCATCTAACGATATTTCCAGGAGAAATTGGCAATCTATATTGTAAAAATATGTCAGGTGACAAAGATACCTTTCATCTTTCAATTTAAATATCTTTTGAATAATCTGTTTAAATAATCTAAAGAAGTAGGCAACCTGAAAGGTATGATTGGTTAACAGGTTTTGAATCCAAAGGTCTTATATAAGCCATTCTGATTTAATCAAGGACCTTAAGACTTGAGAAGAGATGAGAAAAAGCACCTCACTCTTCTTTGCAGAAGTGAAGGAATGTGGGTGTAGAACATTACATATACTGTCAGATTCATGTTTTTGCTGAAAAAGTTTTTTTTTCCTCTTTGTTGTAATACATGGCTCTCTGGATAAGGAGGGATACATTGAGAAATGAAGGTTATATAAAAAATAATATAACAATACATTTAAAAAAATAATAAGGGACCTTAAGATATGTTAAACTTTTAAATTCAAAAGTAGCTACCACTTATTCTAAGGTATTATTTTAAAAGTGATAGCCAAATGTATTTATTAATATACTTATCTGATGCTATATACTTCAACTTCTCAAAAAACTCTCACTTAATCCATCCATCCACAGTAGCTGTTGTCCAGTATATAGCCTCTTTTTTGTGGCTAACCTCCTTGAGAAGGCCTTCTAAAAATCAATGCCTATACTTCCTTTCCTCTTACTCTTTTCTCAACTATCTACAGTCTAGCGTCTCACCTCATCATTCCACCCAAACTCCTCGCTCCAAAGGTACCAATGATCTCTTAACTGCCAAATCCAATGATCTTTTCTCAATCCTCATTTTCTTGACCTCTTTGCAGCCTTTAACACTGTCAGTCATGCCTTTCTTGATGCTGTCTTCTCTCTAGGTTTCCATGATGTACTCAATCCTGGTTCTCCTACATATCTGATCATTCCTCTGTCTCCTTTGCTGGATATTCATCTAGGTCTTCCACATTAATCATGGGTGCCCTACATGGCTGTATCCCGGGCCCTCTTCTCTTCTCCCTCTGTACTGTTTCTCTTGGTGATCTCATCAGACCCTATGGATTCAACTGTCATCTCTATGCTGATGATTCTCAAATCTACTTATCCAGATCTGACCTCTCTGCTAATCTCCACTCTTATATCTCCAGCTGCTTATTAGATGTCTTGAATTGGATATTCTGTAGACATCTTAGACTCAGCAGGTCCAAAACTGAACTCATAATCTTTCCTTCAAAACCCTCCCCACTTCCAGATTTCCCTATTACTTTTGAGGGTAACACTCAGGCTCACAGCCTCATCTTCAGCTCCTCACTTTCTCTCACTTCTATATCCAGTCTATTACCAAGGCCTATCAGTTTTATCTTTGAAACATGTCTCGTGTACTTAGCCCTGTTTCTCCTCTGACACTGTCAACACCCAGGTTTGGGCCTTTATCACCTCATGCCAGGACTATTGCAGTAGCCTGCTGGTTAGTCTCTGTCTGCCACAAGTCTCTCCCCACGTCAGTCTATGCTCCTTTCAGCAATAAAATTGATCTTCCTAAACCCCAGACTCCCTTAAAATAAGCTCCAATTCAGTCAACTCTATTGGCCCCCTGTGACCTCCAGGATCAAATATAAAATCTTATTTGGCAACCAAAGTCATTCATAATCTGGCCCCCTCCTACCTTTCCTATCTTCTTTTAACCTATTCATCCCCAGGTACTCTCTGATCAAGTTTCACTGGCTCTTTGTTCTTTGTTGAACCACACACTCCAACTCTTGATTTCATGCCTTTTTACTGGCTCTTCACCAAGCCTGGAATGCTCTCCCTCCTCCTCTCTGCTTCCTGGATTCCCTGTCTTCCTTCAGGTCACAGCTGAAATCCCACCTTCTGCAGGAAGCTTTTCTGATCTGCCTTAATGCTAGTGCCTTCCCTCTGCTGATTAGTCTTCTTTTTATCCTGTCTGTAGCTTCTTTGTACCTAGTTGTTTGAGTGTTGTCTCCCCCATTAGACTGTGAGCTCCTTAAGAGCAGACTCTTGCTTTTTTCTATAGCCCCAGTTCTTAGCACACAGTACCTGACACATAGTAGGTGTTTAGTAAATGCTTACTGAGTGAGAAATGGAATAATACTTAATAGTACCTAGAGAAGTATTTGCATTTCTTTGATCAGGGCACCATTATTTTCTTATTTCAATAGTTATATAATAGAATTGAAATGACTTTGAGGTTAGGATCATGTCCGTAAATGTCCACTGAGTCAGAGAGGCAGCAGCATCCACTGCTTGAAATGCCAACCCTGGGAAATTTATGGTGTAATTAATGCATATTGGCTGCTGCATCAGCTGTGCTCAAAGACCAAGGAAGGTGGGCTGGTTCTTGAGTGACAAGTCATCTCCTCCATCCAGGCTGGAATCCTCATGTCTCCTAAACATTGCCTTGTTCTTTCTAACCTCTATATCTTTGCTATTTTATGCTTTTAGCTTAGAATGCTTTCCCTATTCCTATCTACCTATCCAAATATCACACATGTTCAAAGTCCATCTCTATGAAGACTTTTGAATATAATACAAGACAATATAATATAATACCATATAAAATAATGTAACTTAATATAAGGGACAGCTAGGTGGCATCATGAATAGAGTGCTGGGTCTAGAATAGGGAGGATTCATCTTTTTGAGGTAAAATCTGGCTTCAGACACTTACTAGCTATGGAACCTTGGGCAAGTCACTTAACCCTGTTTGCCTCAGTTCCTCATCTGTAAAATGAGCTGAAGAAGGAAATGGCAAACTCTTCCAGTGTCTTTGCCAAGAAAATCCCATATGGGGTTAGGAAGAGTCAACAACAATGTAATATAATATAGCATAATGTAATATAACTAATAAAAAACACAATGTAATATAATACAATATAATTCAATATAATAATGGTGAATATAATATCTGTACATAAAAGTGTATATGTGTATGTGTATGAATTTTAAGAGAGAGAGTGTTGAAAACTAGAGGTGAGTATAAAAACTCTTAACAGTATCCCATGGAGTGAGCCTCTCTGCTAAGCCTTCAAGTCCAGGTAACCCAATTGGGGAAAGCACTTGAAGTAATTGTGGAAGTACTGGCATGCCCAGTTTTATTCATGTCACCATGACTCCTCACCCCCAACTATAGCAGCAATAGTATTGAGACTACTCAAGCCTGCCATTGTTTCTTTCCTCTTCTAGTTTCCAAAGGGAATTATTGGCATATTATTGGCATTTTAGGGGCAGTGTGAATTTGTGCATCCATATTCATCATTATTCATCCATATTTACCATTTACCGTTTTGTAGGAATGAGTATAATATAGCCATTACCATGGAAACCATTGTGGAAGGCATTATCTATCTACATAATTCCAATTCCAATCCACTGACACTTACCATCCTGTGTAACTCTTGTCTGTGTCCTCACATAGGTTTGCCACAGGGGAGCCATGTCACAAGGGAATATTAGTGGGATACTCTGGCTGTCCATGTGTCATCCTTTGCCTTGTCTATGTGACCAGTCCATCTTCTCTTCCTATCTTACATTTTTTCCTTTGATATCTTTTACTCCCATTCTTTTTTGAAATTCCCATTAAAAAAAGAAAAATGCAAAATGGTCCTTAGGCTGGTGCTGTCTCCTTGTGTCACCACAGTCATGGTGGCAGAAGGGCAAAAATGCATACAGAGATGCTAAGAATACTGGTTCTTGGATGGCTGATAAACTTTAACTTCACAGTTGCTACTCTAGATGTGCCATAATTTATCCAATGACCAGTATAGACATATGGCTAGAGGAGGTGCCAATTTTGACATTCTCACTATAAATGAAAGCAGAAGAAAAAAGAAAGTTGCAACCAAATGGAATGACAGCTCACAGGTGCTCCTTGGAAAGAAAGGAGTTGGTGGAGTTAATTTTATTATATACCCAAAAGCAATGGAAAACGTTAATTCATAGGATATTTGGTTATCACAGTATCACTGATAACTATAATGCAAAAAAACCCATAAAGTAAATATAATTTATGCACAGTATCAGTTATTGAAGCTAAAGAAGAGAAATTCTGTGACAAATTCATGAAGATCTTACAGAGTCAATCAATACACACTCTGATACTTGGTAACTTACAGGGGGAAGATACCAAAAAATATACAGGAAATCATGACGCAGGAAGAAGGAATGAAAAGACAAAAACTTGGAGGCTACACAGAAGCCTCTTGAATATTTTCTTTTAAAAATGGTAGGCACAGGACATAGGAGCATCAAATAAAATTACCAAGAAGAAGTTAAATAGATTTCATTTTAAAAGCAGGGAGACTTGTTATTGATGTGAGAGTTATTCCTGAAACAGCTCTCTGTGTATGTCTCTTTGTTGAAGTAAAGATCAAAATGAGGAAAAATCAAGAAAGAATAATAACAAGAGAAGGATATGGAATACAGTTGAAACAATTCAATCCTGAACTAAACAACTAATCAACAAAGAAAAATAGATGGACAACAGAAATGACATTGAAATGGATTATAATAATCTTATACGGAAAGTGTTATTTTGTTTTGTTTGGACCAGACCTGTGATTTCAGCAGTATAAGGAACTCCTGGTGAAAAGTTTCTTCTATCAATACAGATCTATACTTTGAAACCTGCACAAGTGGTATCATGCAAAAAAAAGTTTTGGTTTTTTTTTTTTTTAAACTAAATCTGTGATTTCATTGCTATTGGGATCTTCTGGTAAGTAAAATCCCACCATAATTACTAGTTGTCTTTAGAGTTGGAGGAGAGGAACTAATATATAATATGTATCATGCTTTTTGGAGACAATTGGGAGTAAGTAACTTGCCTAGGGTCACACAGCTAGTAAGTGTCTGAAGCCAGATTTGAACCTGGATCCTCCTGACTCCAGGCCAGTTCTTTATCCACTGTGCCATCTAGCTGCCTCTTCATGCTCATGTTTTTCAATTCAGTGGTCTCCATATGGCTTTAGAGAGTTTAGGACAAACTGATCTTCAATTCCCTTCTGTTTCTAATTCTCCTTAGTCTTGTATTCACAAATGAGATCATTCATGAGATGAAGAGTAGCAACATAGTTCTTTACAAATTCGCAGTAATGGCCCCAAAATCCTAGAAAAACTATTAAGTCTCTAGGGTTCTTCAGACATGATCTGCTGAGAATCAGCCTGTCTTCTCTGAGTCAGAGCTCACTCCTTGCTGAGGTACTATATAACCCAAATACTTGACTTGAATTCTGTAAAGCTGGTGCATCTTGATTGTCAACTTCAAATCCTCAAACTCCAGGTGATCTAAAATGTTTATTTATCTTTCCCTATATTTTTCTAGTATCTTTCCAAAGACAGTGAGGTCATCTAGACACACCAACATGTCCACATAGTTCATTTCTCCATAAACCATAAAAAAATGTCATGTCACCAACATGGTTTACGGATTACACTAAAACTGGTAAAAACTGAATAGATGAAAACTGTCTTCTCTTTATCTTCCTCTGCCTTAGGTATCTAGTAATATCTACTGTGCAAATCCAGTAATGAAAACCACTGACTTCATAGCAGACAATCCAGGACATCTTCCAGTCTTGGAATGGTGATCCACTTGGGTTCTCTTGTTAAAATTCTGTTAGCCTACTCTACACATATTCATATTTTACTCTTCTTTTTCTGTACTACTATCACAGGTGATGCCTATGGACTGCTGGATTCTGTGATGATACTATTGACCAATAGTCTGCATATGATTTTAGGATTTGTTATCCTTAGACTATCCAGATGCAATGGTAGACTCTTTGTTTTTTTTTTAAATCAAATTATTAATTTTGTTCTAGGTTCTTATACCATAGTAATTAGTCATTTGACTGATTCAGATGTAAACTCTGCCTTTCCTGAGAATATTTCTGACTTGGACCTGTGACTTTCCTGTAAAGTGGGATGTCTACACTCAATATTATCTGTAGGTAAAACATCTTTTCCTGACTTAATTAAGTTCATCATTGGTTTATAAACTGGTAAGCTTTCTTTGTACTAGAGCTTTCACTTTTTAATTTGCTTCTCTTTAGAGGAAGAAATAATGATCAATTTCCCTGTAATCACTGAATCAGGAATTTTTGATTCATCATCTATATCTGTTACACCACAAAAAATTACAAAATAGATTGAAATTTATGTTAATCACCACATATCTCCCCAAATCTTATTAGCTCTTTTCAATATTTTAATAATGTCCTTTGTCCTTTTTTTCTTTCATTGTTTTTTTTGCATTCAAGGTCTACTCCTATAATTATCTCTTTGTGTTTTTTATAACTTTTGTTTCACATCACTTTTTTAAAAATTTTGGCCTCAGTTTTGTTCAAATCTTAGTTAAAATTGTATCCAGTAAATCAGTAGTGCTGAAGAAAACAACCCAGTGTGAAGTGCCATACAATAACAAATCAGTAAAGAAATATGCTAATGCAATCAATAAATACAGTGCTGCTATGGAGCAATATAGAAGCCATAACCAACAATTAGCACATGAAAAAGTAAGCAGTGTCAGTGAAATCAGTGCTACATACAAATAGGCAACAATGTTATTAATAGTAGTTTTAAGTGGTGTGGATTATCAGCAGAGCAATACCCCTTTATGTAACAGGCATGATTCATTAATAGTCAATAGCATTCGCATGTACAATGTACTTGGCATCCAATGAAAACTGGGTAAAACCATGAGAGAGTACAATCCCAGAGAACAAAAAAATTTTTTTTTAATTATTTCTCAATACTAGAAAAAAAAAGTCATGATGAAACATGAAGAATTAGAATATAAAGAAAATTTATTTTTTCATTAAAAATAAAATACAACTAGGAAAAGAAGGCTTAAAACACAACAAAACAAAACTCAACACATACACTCATACATTTCGAGGACAAGCATCCCCACAGGTGACTACATCTTGGCTCTAGGATATCAGTGTTTCCTACAGTGCTAAGATCTGGCCATTTAGCTCATTGCCACTTCCATCTCCCAGATAAAAATTTGGAAGTTCTAAAGGCGGCAGAGGAAGAGAGGAAGCCAACCCTGAGCTGTAAGTTAGAGAACACGTTTATCTTGATTCTATGTAACAGCTCCCTGCCTCAGTAGGCACTCAGGACAGTACAGTTTCCTGTATCATAGAGAGCAAGTACAGGGTATATCAGTTCTGTTGATATGTCTCACAAATTCTGTTCTGCCTCTTTCCCTCTATAGAAAAATTCGTCCCTTGAGTCTTCCCAAAGATGAAAAGGCTATGCAGAAGTATGCAGAGGGGCAGCTAGGTGGCTCAGTGGATAGAGCACCAGCCCTGGAGTCAGGAGGACCTGAGTTCAAATCTGGTCTCAGACACATGATACTAACTAGCTGTGTGACCTTGGGCAAGTCACTTAACCCCTATTACCTCACAGAAAAGAAAAAAAAGGAAGAAGTATGCAGAAGCTATACTACTAAATGTCATTATTTTTATATTTAGCTCAACAATCTAGCCTGTTGGAATTGTTTGTATCCTAGATCTGACATTCAGCATTAACTATCCTACCCACATTTTGTGTAATCTGAAAATTTCATAAACATATCATTTTTTCTAACATTCAAATCATTGGTAAAAATGCGTAAGAATATCGATCCCTGGGCCTCTCTCCTGGAGACCTCCTTTCAAGTTGATCTCAAGTCAGTAATTACTACTCTTTGATGTTTTTCAACCATTTCCAAATCCACCAATGTGTATTGTTTAGCCCACATATCTCGTGCGCGAGATGTCATGAGAGACTCTGTCAACTGATTGGCTGACATCTGAGTAAACCATTTCCCTCCCTTTACCAATGTACCACTTTAGTAGCATTGTCAGAAAAGAAAATGAGATTGGTCAGACATGATCCCTTCTTGATAAAGCCATGCTGGCTTTGTGAATACCAGTTCCATTTTTAATTGTTCACTAACCATCCCATTAAGGGGCAGCTAGGGGGCACAGTGGATAGAGCACTGGGCTTGAGCCTCATCTTCCTGAGTTGAAGTGTGGCCTCAGATACAGTTACTGGCTGTGTGACCCTGGACAAGTCACTGTTTGCCTCAGTTTCCTCATCTATAAAATGAGCTGGAGAAGGAAATTTCAAACTATTTCAGTATCTTTGCCAAGAAAACCCCAAAAGGGTAGCAAAGAGTCAGATACGCCTGAAGCAACTTCAGAATTGAAGTAATGTCAGGAGAGGAAGGAGGGACTTAAACTTGAAATTGCTTACTGATTAATCAATCAGTCAATGTTTATTAATGCCTACTATATTCTAGGCTTTTCATTCTGAGTCACTAGGAATACAAGACAAAAATGAAATCATCTCTGCCCTCAAGAAACTTAAATCCTATCAGGAGAGAACATACACACATCATAAATACAAAGTAATTTGTGAGAGAAGGCACTATCAGAGAGGGGAGTGAGAAAAACACCAGACAGGTGGTAGGGCTTGTGCTGAACTTTGAAGGAAACTAGGTTTGTTTTTTTTTATATCACCATAATTTCCTCCACTATCTTTTGCCTTCGACAGTCCATCCCATATAATAAATAAAATTTCTTAAGGAAAAAAATGGAAGAGAAGAGGGGAAAAGTTGGTATAACTGGTCAGTACATTGGAAAGATGTGTGCACCATGCCACACTCATTGATGTTTCACCTATACAAAGGGCTGAAGCAGGGATGTCTCCTCGTATCTCTTTGAAGCCATGCTTGTTCTCTGTAATTTCTCAACATTCACTTTTATTTTTTGTAGTCCTTTCCATTTACATTGTTGCAGCCATTGTATAAATTGTTTTCTTGGTTCTGCTTGCTTCACTCTGCATCGGTTCTTGTAGATCATTTCATGCTTCTGTGTATTCTTCATGCTCTCATTTCTTTCAGTGCAGCAATATTCCATTATGTTCATGTACCACAATTTGTTTAGCCATTCCCCAATATTTATCAATGATGTTAGTCTACAGTTCTCTTTTGAGTGCTTTATTCTTGCCTTGTTTAGGTATTAGTATTATATTTATCTCATAAAGGGAATTTGGTAGTATAGAATAATTTGTGTAGTGTTGGTAAAAATTGTTCTTTCAAAGTCTGATAGAATTCTGTGAAATCATTGGGTCTGAGAAGTACTTTTAAAAAATTTTCTTTACAGTTAGTTTTGCTTCTTTATTCTGAGACTGGATTATTTAGAATCTCTATTTGGTCTTCTGTAAGTTTGGGTATTTTATATTTTTTTAAAGTATTCCTCTGTTTCTTTTGTATTCTTACTTTTGATAGCATCTAGCTGTGTAATGTAAATTCTGCTAATTCTTTTTGTTCTGATTTTATTGTGATTTCATCTTGGTCATTTGTTCTTTTGCTGATTTTATTTTCTGACTTCTCTTTAACCTGATGGGCTTAAAGTTTATCAATTTTATTAGTCTTTTCAAAGAACCAGATTTTAGTTATATTAATCATTTTTATAGATTTTTTTCTAGTTTCTGTTTCTCCTCTAATTTTTAATATCTTCTCTTTTATGTTTATTTTAGGCATATTTAACTTTCTGTTTTTAAAATACATATTCAGTTCATCAATCTTCTTTTTTGTTTTGTTAATATATGTTTGTAGAGATATCATTCCCCCCCAAAGATTGTTTTGGCTGCAACCTAGAAATTTTGGTATGTTTCATCATTATCATTTTTTTCCCACACCATTATTGATTGTTTCTATGATTTGTTCTTTGACCTCCTTATTATTTAGGATCTCATTGCTAAGTCTCTATTTGGATCTGTGTGCTTTGTTTGTCTTCCCTAAATTGATTACTATTTTTATTTTGTTATGTTCTGTAAAGGAGAAACCAGAGATTCCAAGAGGTATGAAGGGGGGAGATGGAGAGTCCTATGTGAGGAACAGCAAGAAAATCAGTTTGACTGGGCTGAAGAGTGCATGAAAGGGAATAATATAGAATAAGACTAGAAAGATAAGTTGGAGTCAGGTTGTGAAAGGTTTTCAGTGCCAAACATTGAAGTTTGTATTTGATCCCAAAGGTAAACGGAGTTTATTGAATAGAGGCAGTTGAGTGCTTTAAGAAAATCCCTTTTGTGGTTCTTGTAAAAAGATGAATTGGAGAGGAGAGAGTCTTGAATTGTATCAATTAAGCTATTTCAATAGGCCAAGCAAGTAGTAATCAACTGAACTAGGCCTGAACTACGACCTAACTAAAGAGATGGGGATTAATGCAAGAGACATTGTGGAGATAGAAGCAATAAGACTTGGCAGCTAATTAGATATGTGAGGTGAGAGAGAGAGTGAGGAGTAAGTATAGCCTCCTACCTTTAAAGAAGCCAGAATGGAAGCCTACAGGATGAATTGTCAGTCACCGATATATTCTGATCCAAGGACCATTGGGGGCTCTGGAAAAAGATGGTTTCCTTCTCTCATGCTGAAGAGGGGATGGTGACTGAAAATCCTGTAAGGGGAAGAATTGAGCAATGGGGTACCTTAGAGGACTGAACTATGAAGAGCCAATGGGAAAGACTAGTTATTTTTATTTGCTAAGAAGATAATAATGGTAATCCTCCCCTTTACCTCTCTCCCTTACCACCTCTTTTCTAGGGAGGACAAATACCCACTCCAGCTCTTTTCTTTGTTTTTTTACAGTTTATCATTTATATTTGTTATTCACTGGTATTGAGATAAAACTAGATAAACTAAAGGACCTGTGTGTATTTCATTTATTCAAGATCTGTGCAGAGAGAGTAAGAGTCAGCTATGCAGAGTACAGGAAGGAGACTGTCCTGTCTAAATTGCCAGTTTCTTCTCTGATGGGTGCTCAAGAGAACCAGAAAGATTTTTAGTGATAAGCATTATTATAATTCCTGATAATCTTGGAGTTAAGATTAAATCATGTGATTTTGAATTCTGCGTTTTCCTGGGGACAGTTGTGCTAAAACTTGTCAATAGGAGAAAAGAGACATGGTAAGAAGTTTTCCCTGAGCTCCTCAGAGGCAGTTGGCCATGGGCCACTCTCCTCCTAGGGGTCCCATCTGCCCCATAGGGGGAAGTCATGCCCACAGGGACACCCACAGGAGGATCTGGGAAAGAGTAGCTTCACCCACATGAGAGCTGTCTAAGAAGAAGCAGTTGGCTTTCCTACTAAACTAAACTCCTCCAGTCCTGTGAATGGTTAGATAAGGATGACTCTAAACAGCCTACGTTGTTCGATGGATGGTAGTGCTTTTGGCAGAAATAAGGAACTTTGGATGAGAGGCGGGTTTAAAGGGAAAGACATTGAGTTATGTTTTGGACATGTTGAGTTTTCGATGTCCCTAAGACATCCAATTTGAAATATCCAGTAGGACCTGGTCATGCCAGACCTGAGCTCAAAAAAGAGTCTTCTAGGACTGAAGACAGAGATCTAAAAGTCACTTGTGTAGCAATGATAATGAAGCCCATGGAAGCTGCATGAAGTCACCAAGAAAAAAGTGTGTAGAAAGAGGGACTGGAACAGAACCTTCGGGTACACAGCAGAGGTGCAGTAGAAGATGGTGATCCAGCAAAGAGACTGAGATGGAGCAGATGGGGAAGAAGAACCAATAGAGCAGTGTCACAGAGTCCCAGAGAGAGGAGAGAGTGGCCAGCAGTGTCACATGCTGTGGTGAGATCTGTAAAGATGAGGGTTGAGAAAAGGCACTCAAATTTGGCAATTAAGAGAGGATTGGCAAGTCTGGAGAGGGCAGTTTCAGGTGAAGTAGGCAGTCAGAGTTGGATTGCAAGGGTTTGGGATGGAGTGAGAGGGGAGAAAGTGAAAATAAGTAGATAGCTTAAAATTTTTTTCTTTTTCTATTATGAATTTAATCATCAACAAACATTTTAGTGTACAAAAACAGAAGAAAAGGGGCAGCTAGGTGGCGCGGTGGATAGAGCACCGGCCCTGGAGTCAGGAGGACCTGAGTTCAAATCCCCTTAATAAAAGGATTTGTCCCGTAAAACTTGGACTCAGTCACAGGGCCACACTTGAGGACCTAAAGGGCCACGTCTGGCCTTGAGGACGCAGGTTCCCCACCCCTGGCTGGGGAAGGTTTTGATTCAGTTTAAGTTATTCATCTTTCTCTCTCTCCTATAAATCACCCTCAAACTGGCTAAGGAATACTCAAGGTTACATGAAAGGTTTGTGATTCTCGGGGTAGAAATCATTACTTTCTTCTCTCCCTGTGCCTCATACTAATAAGTGGATGCATCTCCTGTTTTTCTCAGACCAACCAGTTTCCCCAATCCTATATCAATGCAAGCATCAATGTCACAGCAAAGATTAATGGCCACTAATCATTTTATATGGAGGGAATAGACAATACGGTCATCAGAGAAAGAGAGCAAAAGGATAGAAGGGTACCTTTTGTTGGATATAACAGAGACCAGCAACAGGTGCTTCTAACCACAAGAGGAACACAAAGTGGCTTTTCTTTTTTTCCTGCAGCTAGGGGGTGCAGTGGATAGAGCACTGGGCCTGGAATCAGGAAGAACTGAGTTCAAATCTAGCCTCAGATACAAGCTTTGTGACCCTGGGCAAGTCAGTTAACCTCTGTTTGTCTCAATTTCCCCAACTGTAAAATGGGGGTAATAACAGCACCTACCTCTCAGGAGTGTTGTGAGGATTAAATAAGATAATATTTGTAAAGTGCTTAGCACAATGCCTGACACATAGTGGGCTTATTTTCTCCCCTTCAACCACCTAGCCTCCTAACCCCCTTATGGGAAGGAGAGAGAACAAGACCTAGAAGATTTGCTTCATTAGAAGGGTAGTGTTTTTCCCCCTCCTCAGAGGCAAGAGAGAAGAGGATGTTTGAGTTAGCTCATCAATCATCATCCTCATCAATAAAAATAAATACTGTTATTGGCCTCAGCAGTAGCTCATCACGGCCTCTGAAGGGAAGAAGGAGGCATGCAGAATACCCGAAGGTACCTAGCATCTCCTCACATGGCACAAAGATGTAGAATCTTGAACTCTGAATGCTGCCTCCTCATTCCTTCTTTTTCCAGCCTCTCTCCTAGAAGTCTATGAGAAACAGTCCTAGAAACCTTTACCAGCCATTCCCAGGAATCCTACCTACCAAGCTTCATTGCTGGCAGATTCTGGAGCACCTTGTTCATGGCAACATCATGTTACGTATGTCTTTCTGATTAATCCATAACCTCTCTGCAAAGAGGCAGGAGACATGCTTCATCATAAGTCTTCTAAAGTCGTGATTGGCCATTGCATTGATTGGAGTTCTGAAATCTTTCCAAAATGTTTTCCTTTACATAATTGTATCATCTTCCAACTTGTTCCATTGGTTCAATTCATTTCACTCTGTATCAGTTCATTCAAGTCTTCCCCTAGTTTGTCTGAAGCCTTCATTAGTGATTCTTAAAGAGCAGTAATATTCCCTTACATTTACATACTGCAATTTGTTTAGTCATTTGCTGATTGATAGGCACCCACTTTGTTTCTAGTTTTTTCCTACAACAGAAAATTGCTGCTATAAATATTTTTGTGCATATGGTAGACTTTTTCTAGGACTTTGGCTATGAAATGTAGCAGAGAAAGAATCAGTAGATAAAGAGAGACTGAAGATTTGGAGGAAGGGGGTGGTTGTTGGGGCAATCTGTTGGAAGAGACAGGAGGGAAATGAGATCAAGTCTATTTGGATGGGTTTGCCTTAAAAAGAGAAGAGTCACCTCTTCATCTGAGATGAACTAATGGATGGCTATTCTTATCAACTGATGACAATAGATAAATAAAATTTTAATTCACAATTAAGACTATTTTGTGGAGACCTGAAAGTATCACTTCAAAGGAGTACAGTTATAGTCATAATGGACTATAAGGATCTTTTCTATTTCAGAGGCCAAAATCATAGAGTAACCATGCATGATGGGCTTTGTTGCTGTCCCATTTCTTTCTGCTCATAGTACACATGCCCATCACCAAAAACATACTGTCCTCATAAGGTAGGCCCTTGTCCACTGTTAACCCAAGCAGTCTCATGTCTGCCCCAAGAGGATTATTTTCTGTGTATGGCTCCACTCCAACCTAATTTTTTCCTGAACTTTACACCAAATAAAATGAGCATTTCCTATAGGTAGCAGAATATAAAAAGAGGATTATACAGGAAAACTATGAAGCTGTCCTGGGAAAATAGCTTGCTTTTCTTTTGAAGCATATAATAAATTCAACATGTAACTTTCAATATCCTTGTCTGTGATTCCTTCTGGTCTGTCTTCTCTGTACATTTAAAAAAATGCTTTGGTGACCTCTTTTTTTTGATAGCTCTATTCCACCTCTCCTTTCTACCACTTCCTCCTCCCCCCCATGGGAAAAAAAAACCAGGGCCTAATAACAAGTATGGATGGCCACATTCCATACTGGGGAATTACTCCCACCAAAGGCATTTGGGAAGGCCCTGTCCACTGAGTCTCATAAAAAACATAGTAAGAGCAAGAGCCTGATGTTGGGGCGGGGGCAAGAGAAATACAGTCAGCAATTAGATATTTGATACTCAGCTCCTAGAGCAGGTAGTGACTCCAGAAAATAGCAGCAGGAATTCCCTCAAGCTTGCTAATTTTATCAGGGAAAATGACTGATGACAGAAAATTAGACAACACCATTTCAGAACCACTCTGCTAGCTTTTCTTTCCTCTAGCATAAAATATAAACTCCTCTGTTTAGCTTTTAAAGCCCTCTACAAACTGGACTTCTTACCAGTCTGATGGGATGTTCCTCTCCCTCTTCCTCTCTGTCATCAAACCATTCCTTCCCTTTGCCTCAGAGTCTCCCTCTTCCTTTAAGGTGTATCTAAAACAGCTTTCCTGATCTTCCTAACTGCTGATGTCCTCCCCCTCTACTTTGTAAATATATTTCTTTTCACTCACTTTATATTTATGTTGTCTATACTTATGTATGTACTTGTTGTCTCTCTCGTTAGAATGTAAGCTCTTTGAGAGTAGGGATTATTTCATTGTAACCCTAGTGCCTAACATAGTACCTGGCACAAAGTTGGTACTTAATGCTTTTTGATGATTGATTGATCAATTAATACAGCAACACTGAGTCGTGAGTGAAAAGTTGGGAGCATTTGACATCATAATGTGAGATGGTCATGGGGGTTTGGAGCAGAAAAGTGCCCTTAGACTCAGATGTGTGCTACATGTCTGAAGCATTTCACTAAGACTTGCATCTTTTTCCTGAGAGTGGGACACACCATAGAGTACTTTGGCTACTGGCATAACTGTGAAAAATCAAATGGACTCAGTCATCGAGGGAATATATATTGTCATCACTGCAATTAAGTCTGTGATTTTAGTAGTTTTAGGGGATAATATAAAACAGCTTAAAATATTTTACTTACTTAATTAAAAAATTCCCAATGGTAGCTTTTCATTCCATTTGTGTCAAAGAGGAGTAAATTACATATTCTGATAATACTTAGGAAAACTCTATTTTCTTACCTTTGTCATGTGTTAATGGGTGTTAGATGTCATTTTTACTGGGAGAATGAAAAGGGCAAGTGAATAATAAGTATTTATACAGTGCCTACTGTGTGCCAAAGGTACTAGTCTTTCCTGAACACAAGAAGGCTGCCAAGCCCTCTTCAGGGCTACTTTCCACCTCTGATGTCCACCTGTTCCACCTAACTCTCACCTGTGGTTCCAAGAAGCTGTAGCATGTACAGTGGCCACACCACAGTGAACCATTTCAGCAGACAGGCTAAACCAGGCTGAGGGTAACCGAGGAGTCTCAAACCTGTTGGTGAAATGGGGTGGGGGGTGTCTACCCTAGACATGTGAAGACTTCCCCTGGTAGAATGGGCGGATGAGCGCAGTCTGTTCCAATGGCCATAAAGGCAGCTAAAGCAGGTGCTGTGGAATGCTTAGAGCTTGGCTAGACATTGAAGATAACAGGGTCATCCATTGCATCTTGAGCCATCACCAGGATTAAAAGCCCTCAATCAAAAGATTCTTCCACATTTACATAGCTCACATTTGCTAGTTTGCAGATGAGGTGGCCCACTGGCAATTGGATAGATTATTATTTATGGGCTTTACATGTAACTTATTGCACAGAATCTCACAATTGCTTGAGACCTCAGAGGTCTAACCTAATCCTTCCTGAAGAGGAATTCACATCCTTTTTTTTTTTTTTGCTTTTATTTTAGTAACCCTAACAAAGTGATTATCCAATCTGTCCTTGAAGATCCCCAATATGATGGAGAACCCATTAATTCTTAAGATAATCCATTCCACTTTTGGACAGCTCTGTACGAAATATTTTCCTAACATTGAAATGGTCTACTTTTCTGCAATTTCTACCCATGATTCCAAGTTTTCCCTCATAAGTCCAAGTTGAACACATTCCTGAAGCCAAAAAGGGTAGGATCTTAGGCAAAGGTCTGGTACTGCCCTAAGGTCAAGCCTCAGACCCCACACCTGGAACCAAAAAAACTTTATCAAAAAAGTCAAAAGAGAATTTGTCACCTCTTCACCCCCTGCAACAGGAAACTTCAGACATAAGACTGAACTTGAATGCCAAAAGGACCAGAGTCTCTGACACTGGCCTGACAACCAGAGTAAATGTGAGATGTGAGATATCTTCATGGTGTGCCTCATTCCCAACCATCTGGGAATGTAACGACTAATTGGTAGTGATGTGTGATTTCAGTCTATTGTCTGATACTATGTGCCATACACTGTGCTAAGCATTGGGGAAATGCAGAGACAAAAAGGAGAACAGTCCATGCCCTCAAGAATCTTACACTGTGGACTTAGCTCTTCTCAGCAATTCAAGGATCTAAGACATCTCCAAAAGTCTCATGATGGAAAATGCTACTCACATCCTGAGAAAGAACTATGGAGTTTGAATGCAGATTGAAGCGTACTATTTGCCCTTTTTTTCTTCTGTTCTGTTTTGTTTTGTTTTTTCTTTTTTGTGGTTCCTCTTATTGGTTCTAATTCTTCTTTACAACATGACTAGTGTGAAAATATGTTTAATAGGAATGTATGTGTAGATCCTATATCAGATTGCATGCCATCTTGAGGAGGGAAGTAGGGAGGGAGGGGGAGAAAATTTAAAACTCAAAAGCTTATGGAAGTGAATGTTGAAAACTAAAAATAAATTAATTAAAAAAAGAATTAGTAAAAGGACTATATTACATGCAGAGCTAAAGTTTACTTTTAAAACACTTAACACAATGTACCTGTTGTTATCATTATTATTATTAATTATCTTACCTTAGGTATAATTAAAAGTAAAAATCATAGCATCAAGAGAAAGAAATAAAGTTTTAATCTATTTAAGACTCAAAAAAAAATAAATTAGACTACTTAGTTTTGTATCCTGGTTTATATCCTGTTAATTGTATCCTTTTAATGTCTTCAAAGCACCAAGCTGAGGAGGCCTGATCCCAATTTGTTATACAATTGGTATATGTTGTTTAATAAATTCATGTGCTTAGAAGCCTGGAAAAAAAAAAATCTTACACTGTGTGTGTTAGAGGGTGGGGACTGGGGATTGGTGGGTTATGGGGAAATGTGTCAGGGCAATAGAAACACAGTTTATGTGGGATATATATGATATATGAAATACATGTGTATGTATAGGATATATATTATAAAAATGAGATATGGGTGTGTATGCATATATTCATACATTCACACACACACACACACACACATATATACATTCATACTTGCATTAATATATATGTGTGTATGAATGTGACCCCAGTCCCAAAGCCCACTGGTATGGGACTCTCCTCATTGATGGAAAGCAATGCCCTGTACCTACGTGAGAGGTAGAGCTGTTGAGAGAGAGAGAGAGAGATTCCTTCTTTTCATGCTCCAGAGGGTCTTCTTCAGCTGTCTTCAGGCTTTGCAGTCACTTTGGACACTTCGGCTTCCTGCTTTGAGAGAAACAATGGAAGATTTCAACCCCACTTTGGGTTGCTGAAGGAAAAGACTCTGAGAAGACATAAGAGGAGCTGGCAGACTCTGTTGTGTCCCTTGATACACTAGAGACTAAGGGGAACTTCTTGCATGAGATCTAGGGGACTCTCTCTCTCTCTCTCTCTCTCTCTCTCTCTCTCTCGGTTAAGCTGAGTTACCTTGACCCAATGGGAGAACTTCCTTCATTCTGTATTGTCCGGCATATATTTCCATATGTATGCTTTCTCTGACTTCCATTTTGCTACCAATTTGGATAAATGGGCTTCTTGGCTAAGTGTTATGTTTGTTCATTTGGGAGCTAATATTTGGTGATAAAAGGGTTAAGCTGTGAATGTAAAGCTTGAGGCCCTACTTCTCCCACTAATGAAACAGCAGTCAGAAGTCTAGCTTGAACCTGAAAATTGCATCCTCTAGACTACCAATGGGCATCTCAATGGATAGAGTGCTGGGCCCGAAGTCAGGAAGACTCATCTTCCTGAGTTCAAATCTGCCCTCAGATACTTACTAGCTGTGTGACCCTAGTCAAGTCACTTAACCCTATTTGCTTCAGTTCCTCATCTATAACAGGAGCTGGGGAAGGAAATGGCAAAACATTCCAGTATCTTTGTTAAGAAAATCCCAAATGGGGTTACAAAGAGTAAGACAATGAATATTTACCAGTCTACCCTAGCCACCAGGGATGTAAACAAGATTTTTCTAATATAATGAAGCATATTCAATCATATTACATCTAATATTTTAGTGAGAGCAAAAAGGGTTTTGTACTATTCATAAGAAATTTATATTTTACATGTTTATCATACATATAATTTGCTAGTATAATGGTACATATGTGTAGTTTATAAATAAATATGTACATATTGAGGATGCATGCTCAACAACTTTAAAAATTTTTTTACTAGTAGAGGTCCGAGATTTTTGAAATTTTGGAAATTGTTGGTCCATAGGATAAAATACAAACTCCTTAGCCTGGTTCCTATTTGCCTTACTTCCATACTATTCCCTTTCACAAGCTACATTCCAGATGAACTGCATTGCTAGCTGTTGTCTAAAATTTAAACTCTATTTGCCTCCAGGAATTCACGCAGACCGCTCCCCCCACCACACCTACACACACCCCCTTTCCATGTCTGGAATACTGTCCCCTTTCATCTCCATCTCTGAATCCTTCAAGGCTCAGCTCAGATTCCATATCCTCTTGTGATACCTTTGCTAAGCTCTCTACTTGTTAGTAGTCTGTTTCCTCAGTTTTCCTTCTACTATATTCATTAGTGTGTAGATTACATCCTTTTAGTAGAACATAAGTTCCTTAAGAGCCAGTTTTGGGGGTGGAGCCAAGATGGTGGAAGGAAAGCAGTGACTTACTTGAGGTCTCCCTCAAACCCCTCCAAATACCTATTAAAAATGGCTTTAAACAAATTCTAAAGCAGCAGGACCCACAAAAAGACAGAGTAAAACAAATTTCCAGCCCAAGACAACCTGGATGGTTGATCAGAAAGATGTATCGCACCAGGTGGGGAGAGGAGCGCAGTTTGGCGTGGGTGCACAGGCTACAGCAAACCTGGAGCGGGCCTCAGAGGATTGAATCACAGGCAGCTGTGGTGATTTCCAGACTTCTCAACCCAGGAACGCCAAAGACAACTTGGAAGGTCAGTGGGAAAAGTCTGTGACTGCAGTGAGAGAGAAGCTAGGTCTCAGTCTCAAGTCCTGAGTGCGGCTGGGGGCTGTGGCTGCCTCTTGAGCTTCCGGCCCACAGACTGAGGGGGAATCGAGTTGATGATCAGAAGGGGATTGCAGGGATCTCTTTGCCAGTGCTGAGGTAGGAATCTCTTACTTTGCCCGTGCTTGCATCTGGGTCACAGTTCTGAGGGGTAGTCCTGGGGTGAGGAGGAGTGCTGGCCTGGTGGAGCTTATGGTGGCAGTGGAGAGGAAACACCTTGCCCCTTATCATAGCACCTTGGAAAAACTGAAAATTTTCAGGTCCCTAGAAGTATCTCTGAAAACATCTGTATAAACCCCCAAAGGTTGGGACAGTACATTCTCCACATTGGAAGCAGACTCTTACCTTAACAAAGAGTTTAAAACTCAAGTAATTGGTTGGGATCATGAGCAAACCTCGCAAAAATAGTCCAAAACATACAACCAGAAGAAGACAACAAAGCCAAAGCTCCTACATCCAAAACCTCCAAGAAAAATATGAATTAGTCCTAGGCCTTGGAAGAGCTCAAAAGGGATTTTGAGAAGCCAGTAAGAGAAGTGGAAGAAAAACTGGGAAGAGAAATGAGAGTGATGCAAGAAAATTATGAAAAACAAGTCAACAGCTTGCTAAAGGAGACCCAAAAAAATACTGAGGAAAATAACACCTTAAAAAATAGCCTAACCCAAATGGCAAAAGAGGTCCGAAAAGCCAATGAGGAGAAGAATGCCCTAAAAAGCAAAATTGGCCAAATGGAAAAGAAAGTCCAAAAGATTACTGAAGAAAATACTTCCTTAAAAATTAGAATAGAGCAATTGGAAACTAGTGACTTTATGAGAAATCAAGACACTGTAAAACAAATCCAAAAGAATGAAAAATTAGAAAACAATGTGAAATATCTCATTGGAAAAACAACTGACCTGGAAAATAGATCCAGGAGAGAGAATTTAAAAATTATTGGACTATCTGAAAGCCATGATCAAAAAAGAGCCTAGACATCATCTTTCAAGAAATGATCAAGGAAAACTGCCCTGATACTTTAGAACCAGAGGGCAAAATAGAAATTGAAAGAATCCACCAATCTCCTCCTGAAAGAGGTCCTCAAAGGAAAACTCCTAGGAATATTGTAGCCAAATTCTAGAGTTCCCATGTCAAGGAGAAAATATTGCAAGCAGTCAGAAAGAAACAATTCAAGAATTGTGGAAACACAATCAGGATAACACAATATTTAGCAACTTCTATATTAAGGGACCACAGGGCATGGAATATAATATTCCGGAGGGCAAAGGAGATAGGATTACAACCAAGAATCACCTACCGAGCAAAACTGAGTATAATCCTTCAGGGGAAAAATGGTCATTCAGTGAAATAGAGGACTTTCAAGCATTCCTGTGGAAAAGACCAGAGCTGAATAGAAAATTTGACTTTCCAATACAAGACTCAAGTGGAACATGAAGAGATAAATAGGAAAGAGAAATTATAAGAGACTTATTAAGGTTGAACTGTTTACATTCCTGCAGGGAAAGATTATATTTGTAACTCATGAGACCTTTGTCAGTATTAGGGTAGTTGGAGGGGAAAAATTATTTGTATGTATATATATATATACATACATACATAGAGAGAGAGAAAGCACAGGGTGAGTTGAAGATGAAGGGGTGATATCTGGAGAGTAAAATTAAGGGGTGAGAGAGGATTATACTAGGAGAAGGAGAAAGGGAGAGGTAGAATGGGGTAAATTATCTCACAAAAAACAGAAAAGAAAAGGCCCTTATAATGGAGGGGAAATGGGGGCAGATGAGAGGGAATGAGTGAATCTTATGCTCATAGGATTTGACTTAAGGAAGAAATAACATACACATTCAATTGGGTATGGAAATCTGTCTTACCTTATAGGAAAATAGTGGGGGAAGGGGACAAGCGAGTAGGGGGATGATAGAGAGGAGGGCAGATTGGGAAAGGGGGTAATCAGAAGCAAATACTTCTGAGGAGGGACAGGGTCAAAAGAAAGAATAGAATAAATGGGGGGGATGGGATAGGATTAAGGGAGATAGAGTTAGTTTTTCACAGCATGTCTACTATGGAAGTGTTTTGCATAACTGCACATGTATAGCCTATATTGAGTTGCTTGCCTTTTCAATGAGGGTGGGTGGGGAGGGAGGAAGAGAGAAAATTTGGAACCCAAAGTTTTACAAACACATGTTTAAAAAAAATGTTTTCACATGAAACTGGTAAATAAGAAATACGGGAAATGGGGTACAGAAATCTATTCTGCCCTACAGGAAAATAGAAGGGGAAGAGGATAAGATAAGGGGGGGGGAGAAATAGAAGGGAAGGCAGACTAGGGGAAGGGGTATTCAGAATGCATGCCATCTTGGGGTGGGGGGAGGGGCGAGATGGGATGAAAATTTGGAACTCAAAATCTTGTGGAAGTAAATGTTGAAAACTAAAAATAAATAAATTTGTTAATTAAAAACAAGACAAAACAAAAAAAGAGCCAGTTTTATTTTTTTAACCTTTGCATCCCCAAATGTGTTGCACATAGTAGGTACTTAAAGGATCTGTGGAATTGGGTCCAATTGAAATACTTGAAGGCAGTTATCCCTTCTCTCTCAAGTTTTCCCTTTTTCAGATTAAAAATCCCCAGTTCCTTCAACTGTTCCTTATATGAGACAGTGTTCTTCAGTTCCCAAGCCATCCCCTGGTCACCTCCTTTGGAGTCACTCAAGTTTGTCAGTGTCTTTCTGAAAATAGTATTCCAGAACTGAAAAAAATTCTCCAAACATGGTCTGCCTAGAGAACAGTATCATGTCACTTCCAATTCATTCCCACACACATCTTTTCATGGCCTATCACATATCAGGCACTCTTACTTACAGCCTAAGAGCACCCCTTCCCCAGGGATTGCCCTCTGACCATGCTTTCCCCATCCTTCGTTTGTTGACTTTTTAAAACCCAAGTTGAGATCTTTGCATTTGTTGCTATTTTTAGTCTGATTAGTTTCCACTCATCCTTCTAGTCTACCAAGAACTTTTTACATCCTGCCCCTGTTGTCCCATAGGTTAACTCTCCTTCCCAGCTTTGTGTCACCTGCAGTTTTCTAAGCTTCCATCTAAGCCATCCTATGAGTCATTAATAAAAATATTGTTGAAAACAGGGCCAAGAAAATAACTGGGAGGCATGGAAACATTATTATAAATGGGAATTAAGACTATAAATACAATTAACACAATAGTTCAGGTACGTCCTCAGTTAACTATGCTTTTGTGGAATAGAAGGAGAAAACTGAGATAATACTTTCACTACCTATCCTATAGGGTTTGTTGTGAGGATCAAATGAGCTAATATATGTAAAGTGTCCTGCAGACCTTAAAGTAACGTATAAATAATAACAACCAATATTTTTATAGCAGCTTAAAGTTTTATATAGTACTTTATGTACATTATTTCATTTGATGCTAACAATAATCCTTTGAGGTAAGTGTTAAAGATATTATTATCCTTGTTTTCCCAATGAGGTCATCGCTGTTATTAGGTCAGCTCCTCTTTTTTTATGACATTATTTCTATGGGAAAAATGCATTCTGAGTTCCAAACAACAGGCTTACAAACTTTGGGAATATTGCCTATGGGTAAGTTGGTGTCTGCTTATATGTTATATTACATTATGATCTGTTATATTCTATTATAAACTCTCACAATGCTCTGTGCCCTAGGTCACCTTGTGTTCCACTGGATAATCTTCCCAAAAAGAAATTAGGGGGAGTTCAGAAGCCCACAGTTTACACAGATACATTATAGGAAATTAAATCTAATCTCAGCCTTTTCATCATTGCTCATGTCCTCCTAGTATCTGGGGGTGGACATGGGAAGGGGATGATAGAATATACTATTAGCCAGGACACAGCACAACCCTTAGACACAATCTTTCTTATACTTAGTCCAAGTTCAAAGCCAGGTCTCCAAGGTGTAATATATGCTCTGAAACCCACTCACTGCTAAATACCATGGACAGATAAAACTTTTCTCCTCACATAAAATTCACTCCCCAAACCTTTTCACTCTCTAATCTAACTGCCACACACCCACTAACTAGTTAATCACTCTAAGGTTTATCTTTTAACTACCTAATAACTGATATCAGCCCTAAGGTTACATTCTTCTGTTCCCAAATACCCACGTGGAATTTCAGGTACTTTTTCTGCGACATAGTGTCTTGGAGAGTCATCTGGGACATTAAGTGGCTTGCCCAAAGTCACAGAGATAGTACATGCAGAAGTGGGATTGGAACTCAGATTTCCTAGCTGTATCATGCTACCTTTCTTAATATGTGATATGGCACAATATAATGTAAGAGAAGCATTGTTGCGTAGTGGATAGAGGACCAGCTTTGAAGTCTGGGTTCAAGAGCTTCCTCTCTGTGATCAACTAGTTGTCTGGCCATGAGCAAGTAATTTAACTTTTCAGCATCCTGCACAACTCTCTAATACTCCAGGTTGCCCAGCCTAATTAATGGAGGAAATTTCTCCTTTGGGAATTTATTACATTTATGAAATCACAGTTCTGGACAATTTCTACATATTTACACACATGCACAAAAGTACACAAAATTCTATGTTAGTATTAATGTAGATAGCCTATATATGTGGGCAATGATTATCTAAAGAAAATATTTCATTATTTTTATTTTCAAAATATTATTCTCCATTGTATTTTAATGGACTATATTCATGTACACCCAAAATGTCTAGGGAAGTGAACAAATTATCATAATTATTGTTATCATCACTGGTGGGGAGGAGGGTAGGTGGTATTGTTTTGGACTGTGGAATTAGTGAAATTTTTTTGAAGTATTTCCCTCTGATATTTTCAGTAATGAGTGTTACATAATGGAAATATTTTTCTGAATGACTATTTTGGCCATCAATGCAATACAAACATTTTGATAATCAAATGTTCCTGATTTTGAATTTCATTGTACAACTATGAAATATTCCATTTGCTGTTGTAGACATGACCAAATTTGTGTTTCACCTTTCAGATATGTGGATTTGTGGATCTTTCTATCTTCAATTAATATCCATCTTTTACATCCTGGTAGGAGAAGTCTTCAGTTCCAAAATCAACAAAACGAAAGAATTATGAAATAGAAGAGTATAACAATCTTGTACCTCTTCGTAAAAAGGTAAATTGTAGTTTGTGTATTATTTCTTGAGTTGCTTTAGAGTAGTGATTTTCCCTCCTTTGAATGGAGTGGTGAGGGGGACGGGGTTGGAACATACTGTCCTTTGATTTTCCAATACACTTCTCCAACAGTAAAATCCTTTATTTATATCAAAAAGCAAGTGGATCACTTCTCTTGGGAATCACTATAGAAAAAAAATAAAAGTGAACTGTTTATGTAGGTTATAATTTATACCTGAGAAGGGAGAGCAGTGAACTAGTTACACAGGAATGACATCTCTCATTAAATGCCATGAAATTGTTTAAAGTATGCTCCTGGGGAAATCACAATGTAGTTGAAGAAATAGAATCCACATATAAGAAACTATTGAAGTATGCTTACAAAGTAATATCTTAAGAAGAACAAATGAATGAAATATAAACTCAAGTCACTTAGTCAGTCAACAAGCTTTTATTAAGTGCTTCCTATGTGTCAGGCACTCTGATAAGTGATACCTCCCTTGAATGATAGTTATCAGTCTTATCTCCTCTACTATGCTAGATTCCTTGAGGACCTTGCTTTATTCATCTCTGTCCTCTACAGTGCCTTGCAGTTAGAATGTGGAATGGAAAAGCATTTATTAAGTGCTTACTATCAGCTACAAACTATGTTAAGTACTGGGGATACAAGTAGAAAAAAAAACAACACAATCCTTACTCTCAGGGAGCTCACATTCTAACTAGGGGAGCTAATACATATTAGGAGGGTTCAACTGCCAGGCAAATAGAAAGACCCAGTCAGTCTTAGGGTGCAGAGACAGGCCAGATGAAAAATCTCAGGGATCCTTGGGGTGTAATGGCAAGTGAGATGGTGATACCTGGATGTCAGAAGATCATAGTAACAGGCCAGATGGAAAGACCTGGTGGACTTTAGGAAACAATGGCATATTCTTGAGGGTCTCCATTAGTTATGTATTACTTTGTCATAATACTTGTATTATAATGATCTATGTATTTTATGTTAATTTTTCAAGTCTATACCATCCCAAACTGTATTATAAACTCCTTGAGGCAAAGAACAGGTCTTAAATTTCTTTGTATGCCCCGTAGTGCCTGGCACAAGGCCTAGTACAGAATAAATGCTTATAAATATTTGTTGATTGAGAGAGCACCCTGAAAAACAATACACAATAAAGAAAAACAAAATTCTGACCTAGTTTCTATACTATTTTAGTACTCTTCCTGTAGTGCACCAACAACATGCCAATATAGGATTTATATAGATATATCTTCTCTATACCACATGAAAGAATATTTTATACAACTTAACTCCTTTTTCACCAAGAACCCAGGCCTTCTCAATCAGAGTTCAGTGGCCTATACTCCTCTTCCTACCCGGACCAGTTTTATATGGGAAAATCAAATATAGTTCCAGGCTTGCCAGTGGGCAAAAGCAGTGGTGTCAAATTCAAATAGAAATAAGGCCAGTAAACCATACATAAGGATCCCTGTGGCCATTTTTAACTTATGTTTATAGATTTCTTTTTTTTGTTAATGTGTCACCACTAAAACCACATAAATCCATTTTAATCTGGTTCCCTGGCACTTGGGAGTGTTGTGGAGCCCACAAGCAATGTGTTTGACACCTCTGGTCTAAGGCATCCTCAGGAAGCCTTGCCAGGGCTTAGGTCCTCCATTGAAGGTAAAGGGTGCAAAATTCAAGGAATATTTAGTCCTATAAGGTGATCTTTAGATCATCTAGGTTTCTTTTTGGATAGAATATTTAAGAATAGGCTATACTTCATCATCCTGTTCACTGGTTTATTGATCTTATGATGATAAGTATAATGATACTAAACTTGAATGTTTTGTAGGCTATTAAACAGAAAAACCTTACAGTGGGGATTATGAGATGCTAAATTAGTCTTTTAAAGCTATTTTATTGAATTGCTTTCCTTGGAGACTTAAAAAATATTGAGCCACCATGTTTTCTTATTTGAGGTAGGTGCTGTCTTGCCAGAAAGCAAGAGGAAAGTATGGGGAGAGGGAGGTGCTATATCACCTCCAAAGATTATATCAGCTCTTAGGTTATTTACAGAATCACAATGTTCTAGAATTGGAAGAGTTCAAACAAGAAGTGAAAAGTACTCCTTATTGTAACATACCCAATAAGCAATCATTCAGCCTTTGCTTAAAGATGTCCATTTACATAGAACTCACTACCTCCCAAGGAAGATCATTCCATTTGTGGATAGCTCTAATTGTTAGGAAGTTTTTCCTGACATCAAACTTAAATTTACTTCTTTGTAACTTCCACTGTCCTCTAAAGACAAATAACAAATCTAATCTCTCTTCCACATTGACAAGCCTTCAAATACATAAACATGGCTATCATATTCCCCTTGTGTAATAGATTGGTAGAGATCTATATTTGTGAAGGGATTTCCCCTATATAATTTTAGTCCTTGGGATCCTACCAATCCTTTCTCTGAACCCACTGAAATCTCTTTTCCCACAGTCTAGGGTACATGTGAGGTACCTATGGGTGCTTATGTTTTCCATTCCATCATACATAAACTCTAGTAGAGAGTGGTCATTTCTCCCCAAAATTCCTATTAGCTGCACCCCAGCAATCAGTTCCCTTCTGTTATTGAAAATCGGAGCCAGTATAGAATTTCCTCCTATTGATTTATCTACAACAATAGGCATTAATTTATTAAGCACTTACTGTGTATTAGCTCCTGTGCTAAGTGTTGGAGAGTAAAAGAAAAGGGGAAGATAGTTTCTGCCCTCAGGGAGCTTACATTCTAAAGGGAGACGTGTGCATAAATAGGTATATACAAGTTATACACACAGTAGATACAAGGTAACATTATAGGAAAAGACATCAGTAGCTGGGGGGCGGGGGCAGGGTGGACTAGAAAAAGTCTCCCACTAAAGGAGACTGTTTAAGCTGAGTCTTGAAAGCAGCCAGGGATCCTAAGAAGTGAAGATGAGAAGGGAGAGCTTACCATGTGTAGGAGACAGCTGATATGAAGACACATAGGTAGGAGGGGGTTATTTCGGGTCAGGAACAAAAAATTGGCTGTTTGGACTACAGAGGGCATGGAAGGGAGTAATTGAAAGAAACTGAAAAGATAGGGAGGGGCTAAGTTCTAGAAAGCATTAAATGCCAGAGTTTATATTTGATCCTAGAGGAAATTGGAAACCCTGGAGTTTATTGAGTAGGGAGGGTGACATGGTCAGATCTGCACTTTAGGACAATCACTTTGGGAGCTATATGATTGATAGACTGGAATAGGGAGGCCCTTGGAGTTTGGAAATAATTAGGAGGGTATTACAATAGTTTAGAGATTAAAAAGCCTGAACTGAATAGAGTGGTAGAAAGGGACATAGAGAGAAATATTGTGGAGATTGAAACTACTACAAAATTTAGCAACTGTGATTGGCTATAGGGTGAATGAGAGTATGATATTGAGGATAACATCAAGATTGTGAACCTGGGTGACTATAGGCATGATGGAGCTATCAATAATAATTGGGAAGTTTGAAAGAGGAATGGGTTTGGAGGTAAAGATAATGAGTTTTATTCTAGAAATATTGAGTTTGAGATGCCTATAGGACATCCAGTTCATAATGTCCAGTATATAGCTGGTAATCACAAAGTGGAAGAGTATAGAGAGGCAAGAGAAGAGGTCAGAGCTTTAGGGGACATCCTTAGTCAGCAGGTGTGTTTGACATGCACGAAGAGCCAGAAAACAAGAAAGATCAGTCAGCAGGCCAAAAGACAATGAAGAGAGAGCAGCGGCACGAGAGCCCAGAGAGGAGGGAGTATCCAAGAAAAGATGGTCCACAGAGTCAGATGCTAGGAGAGGACAGAGGAAGGACCATGAGATCTGTCCATTTAAAGGTCTTTGGTAGCTTTGGAGAGAGCATTTTCAATTAGTTGATGAGGTCAGAAGCAGAATTGCAGAGGGTTTTGAAGAGAGTGAAAATAGAAAAGTAGAGGCACTGAGTGTAAATGGCTTTTTCAAGGAGTTTAATTTAGAAGAGGAGAGATATTAGGTGATGAAGATGGTAAGTTCTCAAGAAGGCTTTTTTAAGGTCGGGGGAGACTTAGACATGTGTGAAGGCAGCAGGGAAGGACTGTAGTTAAGGAGAGATTGAAGATTAGGGTCAAGGTTGATGGTGGGGGCAATCTGATGGAAAAGATGGGAAGGGATAGGACAAAGAGTATAGGGAAAGTGGTAGACCTTGGCAAAGAAAAGGGCTTCCTCTTCACTGAAGACTGGAACTTAGGACGAGACAGTGAGAGGTGATGTCAGGGGGAACTGACATGATAAGGAGAGAAGAGGGAGCTTGTGGCAAATGGCAGCAATTTTTGGAAGGTTGAAGAATAGCAGTTTTTGGAAAGGAAAATAAGGTCCTATTTAGAGGACATAGAAAGAAAACCATAGACCTCATAAAACTCTCTCTCTTTTAGTTATCTTCAGTTTATTCTGTGGATGGTGATATTGACATCTATTATTCTGATCCCAGCACTCACAGAGGAATAAGGTACTTTTTTGAAATGCAGGAAAGAACTATATGTAGGAAATATAGGATGAATTAAATTTTTTCTATCATGTCCCTCTTATTGCCGGTTTCTAATGTCCCCAGAGTTAATCAGATCCTTGGATCCATGAAAGAGAGGTTGGAAGGTGAGATAAGTGTCACTTACTGTTAGCACCTCCAATTTCAATCTGAGATGCTAAAGGTGCCTCCCTAAAACAGAACTAGCGAAGGAAGATAGCCCAGATGTCCAGAATTTTCATCCTTAAATTCATATAGTCACAGTATTCCAGAAGCAGCCATACCCCTACCCTGACTCCCTAACCCCAACTAATATAATAATCAAGTCTTTATTTCCTCTTTTGTCCTTTCATCCTACTCTGTTATTAAGGAAATAGCCTGAGACAATGGAGCATCCTTTTTTGGGACAGAGTCCCCAAGGGCTGATGAGTTTATAGTTTTTAAAACTGAATTAATTAAAAATGATTTGCCCTAAGATCATTACTTAATAAATGGTACAGCTGAGACTAGAACCCAGTACTTTTGAATTACTGCATATTCTTCTTCCTGTCCTTGAAGATGGGAAAATGGAAGTGGTCAACTTAATAGAAAGCTCAGCTTGACTCATTTTTCCAGCCTTGAGTCTTATGTACAGCAAAGTTTTATGGTTCCTTGATTTCTGAACAAAATGTGTAAGGCATCTTGGATGTATGTAGCTTTATGTCTCCTGTGTCTCACTGCAGAATGATGCAGGTCATCATAGGTACTCGAAGGCTATCCCAGCAGAGTACAGTGTCTGGTAGGGTCCATAAAGCTTGAAAAGCTTTTAGTATCCCTATGCCAAAGGTTTTATCTGCTAAGGATTGGCCTACCTAACTACAAACATTGTAAGCAGCAGAAGATTATCAATAGAAGATGAATTCTTTGGCCAAGAAAACCTATATGTTGGATTTTTACCAGCACATGCCCATACTGGAGGTAGGCACTGATATAACTAAAAATATAGAACCCTAAGGAAAATGTTTAGAAAAGACTACCAGCCCTTTGTAAACTGTAAAATAAGCAGGCACAAAGTCCCCAACCCATTCCTAATTGCAATGCAGAAGGTTATTTGGACAGATTTATTTTATTTCATTTTTTGCCAATTAAAGAGAAAATGAAGGGCTTTCCTTTCCAAGATATTTCACTGGCTTTTGTAATTTTCCCATGGGGAAATATAATAAATATAATATAAATATATATCATATAATTATAAATATAAATATATTATATAAATATATATAAATATAATAAACTGTCAACACATTGAGTGACAGATTATCAACATCTATAGATATTAGCTTGCAGAATTTAGGTAAGGTGAGCGCTGTGTACAGATGATATGTTTTAGGGAATCTTAGCTATCTCTGATAACACCCTTGAATTAGTAGAAATATTAAGTAGAAAGCTACCACTGAAGGACCCACACTTGTAGGTGTGAAGGACCCTTCAACGTCTAGTCCCAAAGCTTTGTAGAAGGTGTTTGTGTAGTAGCCATGTATTTAGATAGATAGATAGATAAATAGACACATATCACAGAGATCCACCAACATTTTCACAGGATTACCATAAGAAGACCATTAAAAACCAAAAGAGAGGCTTCACGAACAATGTTGGAAGATGTGAAAATTGTAGAAAAGAAAATGGGCGTGATTTCAGTTGCCTTTATAATTGCTGTATTGCTCATTTTCACCTTGATACTTGTTGTCTACTTAACCATGGAAAAGAAGGTAATCACAGTTTAGTTCCATACAGTAAGACAAGTGTGAAGACAGCAATCAATGGGCTCCTGACTGAGTGAGCAGTGTACCATTCTCTCTTCCTTCAGTAAAAGAACTCAGAACAACTTTGGAATTAGAACGCTCAAGTAAAAAGCCAAATCCGGTGACTATGTGGTCTTCCTTTGAAAGTATACTGCTTTAGAAAAAAAAAAAAAGGAAGGAAAACAATACACTGCTAGGTAATTTATCCATATGCCTATGTCAGGATACAGGAAAGCAAATGGCACAGAGTAACCTTTTCAGGATGGAGAACAAAATTAAGAAATCTCTCTATATTCATTACTGCACCTACTTATTAATATACTTCTGGATTTTGGTAGATTTGTAAAAAACAGAATGCTGTTATTAAGCATGGGAATAAGCTATGCATGATATTTCCTTTATTCCTAAAATAATCTGGTCAAACATGCATACTTCTTTTGTTAAGAGCCATTCACAGAATTGTGAAATTCATAAGTCATTTGATAACTAATAGTAATAAACTTTGATCTGCTCATGGCAATAGTGATCACCAAGCATCCTTAGAGAGACATCACCAATATATTTAGTCTTTGCTAATTTCTTCTTACAATTTGAAACTTTTATGACGTGAAAAAACATTTGAAATGATTAACACTATACCCAGAATCTTATGTCTCTTCCTCCACCCAGAAATTCCTAAAATTAGCAAACTGTTATTTATGGGATTCCCAATCAGATTTGTCTAAGTATTTATGCTTACTAATTTCTAGGTATGTGGGCAACATTGACTTTGTAAGTATCCTTCCTTAACCTTACAGTAAATCTTTCACGAAAAGTTTTTCTCTGTCTGGTTGTCAAATATTTAAATGTTGTACAGACTAAAGTAGTCAGAATCCATCCTGTTACATTTACTTTGGT
The DNA here is from genome assembly GCF_900497805.2 of Vombatus ursinus. NCBI lineage: Eukaryota > Metazoa > Chordata > Mammalia > Diprotodontia > Vombatidae > Vombatus > Vombatus ursinus. The sequence goes on from NW_020954576.1 coordinate 48,437,923, forward strand.
GCATTTTGTTTTACTGTGCTTTGTATATGGAGAGATGAATGACATTCTGTTGTGTGTAATGTTTAAATCTTTGCAAAGCCTACCTTCAGGTTGATAGACTGAAGAAAATTAAAAAAACTCTTTTCTTGTTTTTCTCAATTCACAGAAACACTATATACCGTCGTATAATGAGTTAAGTACCAAATTATTTTCATTGCTGCAATACTAATGGTAAATGAAGACATACCAAACTGTGTTTATTATGGCTGATAGCAGAACTTTTGCAGACAAAAGAACTAAAGACTATTGATGCTTGGGCTTTATTTAATGGGAGAAAAAAGTCTTGTTGATTTAAGAATGTCTTAGAATTGAGCCTTAAGGAAAGTTAAAATTTACTCTTTCCTGAAACAGTAATTTATCTCCTACTCTAATTTAAGAAAACACTTAATCTGCTCAGAGGCAGATTTTGAGGAGAAAATTCCCACAAGACCTTGGATAGTGGGAGACAAGGGCATTAGCATACTAATTCATCTGGTTCTTGGCTGACCTTGCTTAGGGTGAAATGAACCTACAAAGAGGTGAAAGAGCCATCCATCAGCTCTGCCTTTCTTCAGAGTACATTTCATGCTAGCTCATTTTTTAGCAAAGCAGGTAAATGAAGAGAGAGAAAAACGTGTGTAGGTGTTGCTATACGAAAAATTGATATTGATAGGGTGAATTTTCTACTGTCGTACAACCTCATTCATGGAAAAATGATAGTTACATTGTGTGGGCAGTTTCCTTGTGTGGGCAGTAACCTAAACACAGTCCCTGTCTAATGCAACCTTCTCTGAGGAATTAGAAGGGTACTATTCTAGGTACAATGCAAAAGTAGCTTGAGGACATTACTACTGTATTCCTAGGCAACAACAGAATGGCATTTTTGGTGCAGTTTCAAGGAATCCCATTGTAAAATCTCCCTCACTCCAGAGCTGGGGATCATCTGTAAATATATGTAAGCTCCTCTAGGGCAGAGACTGTCTTTTTTTGTTCTTGTTTTCTGTTTTGTTTTTTGCATCTTCAGTTTAGCAGAATGCTTGCACTTAAGAAGAGCTTATTGAATTGACTGAATTCAGGTGTTAGTTGATAAAGGTGTTTAGGTAAATGTAGATTTATATATAAGCATGTAGATATATTCAGGTATAGATAGGCCTGTTTAGGTATATGCAGGTAAACATGTTTTTATATACACACACATAGATAGATAGATAGATAGATAGATAGAGTTTTGATTAGAAAGCAGACCTTTTCTATTTCATAAGATTGATAAAGGGGATAAAGGATGGCCCACTGTCAAACAGAAAAAAGCTAATATTTATTTACCATTTAAAAATTTACAAAGCTTTTGTTGTTGTTGTTCAGTCAGTTTTCATTTGTGTCTGACTTTTCATGACCTATTTGGGTTTTTTTTGGCAAAGATATTAGAGTGGTTTGCCGTTTCCTTCTCCAGCTCATTTTACAGATGAGAAACTGAGGTAAACAGGGTTAAATGACTTGCCCAGGATCACACAGCTAGTAAGTAAGTGTCTGAGACCGGATTTGAACTCAGGAAGATGAGTTTTCCTGGCCTAGAGCTCTATCCACTGATGTACCTAGCTGCCTACAAAGCTTTACATATGCTATCTTTCTAAATTAAATTAAAAATTTTTTTGATTAATAAGAATCCATTTTCTCTCTGACTTACTTCCCTCCACCACTGGAAAAAAGGAAAGAAAAGAAAAGAAAAAATGCCATCATTGTAATATATGTATAGTCAAACAAAACAAATACCCACATTGGCCATGTCTTAGAAAATATATGTCTCAGTCTACACCCTGAATCCATCCTCTCTGTGTCAGCATATTTCCTCATGGTCTTCTGGAATTGTGATTAGTCATTGCACTGATCAGAGTTCTTAAGTCTTTCAGTTATTTGTCTTTACAATGTTGTCTCTACAATGTATAAATTGTTCTAATTCTTCTCACTTCAGTTTGCATCTGTTCATATAAGTCTTCTCAAGTTTCTTTTTCATTAGATGTATATAAATATATATTTGTTATAAGGGTTTTATCCTTGTTTTTTTTTTCAGTAAAGGGGAGGAGAGAGAAAAATAAATTTATCTTTTAATGTTTTATTTTTTCCCTCCTCCCACCTTTACCTTCCCATTTTCAGGGAATAAAAAAAAGAAAAGAAAAACAAAACCCTTGTAATAAATATGTCAAGCAAAACAAATTTCCACATTGGCCATGCCAAAAATGTATGTCTTATTCTGCATATTAGTCCTTCGCCTACCTCTGTCAGGAGGTGAGTAATATGTTTCATCATGAGTCCTCTGAAATCATGACTGGTCATTGTGTTGATCAAAGTTCTTAGGTCTTTCAAAACTGTTTGTTGAATTGTTTCTCTTTTTCTTTATTTCTTACAGCACAACAGCATTTCATTTCATTCATATGCCATAATTTATTTAGCCATTGATATGTACCCTCTTAGTTTCCAGTACTTTGCCACCACAAAAAGAGCTGCTATAAATATTTTTGTACATATGAGTCCTTTACTTCTTTCTTGGTCTCTCTGGGATATAGACCTAGTAGTGGTACCCCTGGGTCAAAGGGGTACAGATGAGTAAATTTGGGGACATAGTTCCAAATTACTTTCCAGAATGGCTGGACTAATTCACAGCTCCATCAACAGTGGATCAATGTTCCTGTCTCTCCCACTTCTCCCCTCCCCACACCTCTCCCTCAAATATACTCCCTCCAACATTTGTCATTTTCCTTTTTGGTCAACTTTGCAAATCTAATGAATATAAGGTAGAATCCCAGGGTTATTTTAGTTTGCATTTCTCTTCTAGTGATTTGGAGCATTTTTCATATGGCTACTGGAAGCTTGGATTTTACATATATTATCCCATTTGGGTCTCATAACTGCTCCAGGAGATATATACTATGGATATTTCCCCCCTTTTAAAGCTGAAGAAATTGAGGCTCCAAAAGGTCTTTCTGATTCCAAGTGTAGTATGCCATCTACTACACCAGGCTGCCTCTCAAAAAGGCAGGAAATTTATTAAGTAAGGAAATCTTTGCTACTGGGAAAAAATGGTTTCACTTACAATATCAGAAAGACTAACATTCCTACCAACTCTGTAGGGATTAAACCTTTGTCTACACAGGCAATTTCTGAGGAACATTGAGATGTGATGAAAAAAACCGCTGGACTGAACTAGGAATTAAGAGAATTGGGGTCTGTTACTCAGGGTCTATATGACTTTAGGTAAGGCTTTTAAGCAATCTGAGCCTCCATTTCCTCATATGTAAAATGACTTCTTAAGGCCCCTTCCAGCTCTAAAATTCAATGATGCTATGATATAGAAAACTAAGCAATTGTCTACTAGTTTTGTTCAATGTAGGTTATTAATCTGTCACTCCCTCAGGAACAGTTTGCATATATCATAATGCTTGGATAATTCCCTCAATTGTCTACTTCATATTGCCTCTGTGGATACACTGAGAGTGTGGGCAGGAACTCCTGAGGGAGATGATAATACCACACATTTATAAAGCACTTTAAATTTTGCAAAGTGTTTGCCTCACAGCAACCCAAGGTAGGTAGTGTAAGTATTACTCTTTCATTTTTACAGATGAAAAAAAACTGAGGCTCTGAGAGGGAAGAGACTTTGCCCATGATCATCCACCTAGTGAGTGTCTGAAATGGGAGTCAAACCAGATCTTCTAACTCCATGCCTGGTATTCTATTCCCTATGCCACACTGGCAAACTCTCCTGGCAAAATCAGTCAGCAAGTTTAGGGAATTATCAAAGCTGGAAATTCTCTTTCCTCTATGTGAGTTTTAATTCCCTCAATTACTTACTTGTCTTTGCTATTAGGGACTTAGTCAAGAGTACTTAAGATTGGGCACACTTTGTAAAACTTTGTGTTTTGATTGTTTGGAAACCAGTGTGGCATAATACTAAATGCACTGAACTTGTCAGAAGCCCTGTATTCAAAATCTGATTCTGACATTTATTAATTGTGAAACTTGGGGCAAGTCACAACCTTTCTATTCCTCTTCCCTCATTTGCAAAATGGGACTAATAATATTTGTACCACAATTTAACAGCTTATGAGGATAGTGCTTCATTAACCTTGTAGCAGTACAAAAATGTATTGTTATGGGGCAAGTAGGTGGCACAGTGGATAGGAGCACCGGCCCTGAAGTCAGTAGGACCTGAGTTCAAACCCGACCTCAGACCAAACACTTTACACTTACTAGCTGTGTAACCCTGGGCAAATCACTTAACCCCAATTGCCTAACTAACTAAATAAATAAATAAATAAAAATGTGTTGTTATCCTTACCTTCCAAAGGCATTTGTTATTCCACTTTGGACAAAACCTTGTCCATAATTCAGACACTTTCATGCATTTTTTTCCCGGACTTCGGCGTATAATTATAAATACATACAGGTAAATGGAATCCCAGTGTAAAGTGATTTAACTTCCCCACAGCAGTAGCTGCTATATAAATGCTAGAGTTTAGGTGCTGAGGTAAACTTATTTTTTTTTTTTGCAATTAATTCTAAGTGACAGCACAGATGTCTCCTGCTCATATGAATCCATTATAAAAGTTATTTTGATGTGATATGTTCTCCCAACATGGGAATGAGCTGGTATTTTTTATCAATAGATTTGCAACCTCAGCAAAGTGCTTCTGGTGATATGAATATTGTAAGAATATAGTCATTGTTTTATTTATACAGAATCCCACAACTATAGGATCTTTTGTTTGATATGTTTTGCCTATTGTCTGTCTTTCATTTAGCCTAGTCAGAGAATGAACTTTGCTCTACAAAAGTAAAAATATCTTGTTTTTAACCCCTTCTTGGTGCCAACACTTTTGGAAATATTTTTATAGTATCTTAGAAATAGTATTTTTAAATTTTCACAATATTTTAAAACATTTCCGTTTTGTAGGACGTAGAATACGCTGAACATAATTTACTCTTTTCTTGATGACTCAGGATCATAATCATAGACATTGGTTGTTACAACATGTCGTGACTGGCTTTTGCAACATTGCCAAGATGGGCTTTGGAATTGTGTAGAATCATTTGTCCCTGACACTAAATGGCCCCAGACTACCATGGGTTAGCTGTCACTTCTTAGAGCCACCTTTCTTTTTTTGCTTTGTTGCCCAAAATGGTGGCAGACGAATTAGGTAGCAAGTTTGTTAACATTGTATCTAAAATGTCAGTTAAACTTCTGAGTAAGGGCCTGAAAGGATCTGCTAAAGCACATGGGCTTTTTGTGGAGTTTTCTGCTCAATGTTTTGGTTTTTTTTGTTTAAAAGCAAAACAAAACAAAACAAAACAAACCTTTGAGTTCTCTGTTATTTTCTGCATAAAAAAACCTCCAGATAGATGTGATGCTACTATAAATGTAGTTATGTATGTTGAGGGTCTCCCCCCAAAATGATGGCTACCCTAAAGGCTAAGAACAGACTATTAAATAACTACTTTTAAGATGGTGAGGTTTGAAAATAATTCAGCATCATAATTAAATAATCTATTTTAGTTGGTTGATTCAGTAACTCCTAATAACCCCTTCTGTCTTTGTTTTTGATGTTTCTCACCCTTCCTTCCTCCAGACTGAATGTGATCACTCCTCAAATTTTCTTGGAATACTTTGTTTATATCTCTTTTGCCCATATCACATTCAATCTTTTGTTATACTTATGTATATCATATAATTTATATACTTATGTATGTCATAACCCTGATAGTACATTATAAGCTCCTTGAGGGTAAAGGCTTTCATATTTCATTTTTGGGTCCACTGGAGTGTGGTATTATTTTGCATATAGTGGGCACTTATTAAATGCTTATTAAATTATAGTTTTGACTTTACTATTTGCTGAAAGTAAATGGATTCTTCTAGTCTATTTTTTTAGATTGGGTGCAGGAACTAGCTCCTGGGATATAGTATACAAGCCAGAGGAGAACAAGGATGCCAGTTAGCAATCTTTGCCTTTCAGACTACATACCAAGTACTGGTTCAGAGAGTGGGTTCCTTGGATATCAAATTCCGGAAACTAAAGCAATGGTCCATTTTGTTCACACACCGACTCAACTGGTTAAACAACTTTGTGACCCTGAGATCACTGGCCTGGAACCAACAGTTAGTCCATACACCTAAAGCAAGATTCCTTGCTCTGGCCACCTTCAAGGCTATAAAGGAAAAATTGTTCTTCCTTACCTCACAGGCCCAACAGCTTGAGGGAAGGCTTGACCTGCCAGAGTAAAGTAAAGAGCAATGCCAAGTCTTCTGAGTTCTTCAGAGCACATTTGGGTTTTGCATGAAGGTTCAGGACAGTTGCCTCTGTGACTCCACTGAAAATGAGTAAGGATCAAATAAAGGAAAGTTGGAGAATTTGAAATGATTAAACCCATGGAGGAGAAGAGTCAGTGCATCCCAATAGTACCCAAAGTTATGAGCTCTGACTCTGTTTAATAATTTGTGAACTGGGCCAGTAATACAGCCAATGCTTGATTAATCAGGTTCCCAACTTCCCCCTTTTCCTTCTCCTCACCATGTTTTTGGGGGCAGCAGTATAGTGTAGAGGAACGAATAGCCACCTGTGTGACTTTGGGGAAATCACTTCCCCTCCCCGGACCTTAGTTTCCTCATCTATAAAATGAGGGGGTTGGACTCCTACATGGCCTCTGAGGTCCCTTTGATCTCTAAATCTATGATTTTACGAAGGGTCAGGAAAGAAGGTGAAATGTAAATCAATTAACCTTTATACTTGTCTGATAACTCTTAATTTTTTTAAAGGCAGCTAGGTGGCACAGTGGATAGAATCCTGGGCCTCGAGTCAGAAGAAATCCAATTTCAAATTTGACTTCAGACACTTACAGCTGTGTGATCTTGGGTCATTCACTGAACTTCTGTCTACCTTAATTTCCTTATCGGTAAAATGGGGATAATAGTAGCACCTACCTCCCAGGGTTGTTGTGAGGATCAAATGAGATAATATTCATAAAGTACTTAGCACAGTGCCTGGCACATGCTGTTGTTGTTTTTTTTAAAATAATATTTTATTTTTTCCCAATTACATGTCATGACAATTTTTAGCATTCATTTTTTTGTTTTTTGTTTTATTTATTTATTTAATTTACTTTTAGTTTTCAACATTCACTTCCATCAGATTTTGAGTTTTAAATTTTCTCCTCCTCCCACTTCTCTCCCCCTCATAACGTACAATCTGATATAGGCTCTACATTCATGTTAAGCATATTTTCCCATTAGTCACGATGTAAAGAACAATTAGAAATAATGGGAGGAACCATGAGAATGAAGCAATAAAACAAAACAATAAAGGAAAATGAGAGCAAATAGTAGGCATCCATCTGCATTCAGACTCCATATTTCTTTCTCTGGGTGTGGATAGCAATTTCCATCATGAATCTTTTAGAGTTGTCTTAGATTCTTACATTGCCGTGAAAAGCCAAGTCTGTCAAAGTCAATCATCCCATAAAGTGGCTGTTACTGTGTACAGTGTTCTTCTGGTTCTGCTCATTTCACTCTGCAACAGTTCATGTAAGTCTTTCCAAGTTTTTTTGAAGTCTGCCTGTTCATCATTTCTTATAGCACAATAGTATTCCATTACATTCATTTACCACCAGTTGTTCAGCCATTCCCCAATTGATGAGCATCCCCTCAATTTCCAATTCTTTGCCACTACAAAAAGAGCTGCTATAAATATTTTTGTACATGTGGGTCGCCTTCGCATTTTTATGATCTGTTTGGGATACAGCCCTAGAAGTGCTATTGTTGGATCAAAAGGTATGCACAGTTTTATAGCCCTTTGGGCATAGTTCCAAATTGCTCTTCAAAATGGTTGGATCATTTCACAACTCCACCAACAATGCATTACTGTTCCAGTTTTCCCACATCTTCTCCAACATTGATCATTTTCTTGTTTTGTCATGTTGCCCAATCTGATAGGTGTGATGTGGTACCTAAAAGTTGTTTTGATTTGCATTTCTCTAATCAATAGTGATTTAGAGCATTATGACTATAGATGGCTTTAATTTCTTCATCTGAGAATTGCCTGTTCATATCCTTTGACCATTTATCAATTGAGGAATGACTTATATTCTTATAAATTTGACTTAATTCTCTATATATTTTAGAAATGAGGCCCTTATCAGAGAGACTGGTTGTAAAAATTCTTTCCCACTTTTCTACTTTCCTTCTAATCTTGGTTGCATTGATTTTGTTTGTGCAAAAACTTTTCAATTTAATATAATCAAAGTTATCCATTTTGCTTTTCATAATGTTCTGTATCTCCTGTTTGGTCATGAATTCTTCTGTTCTCCATAAATCTGATAGGTAAACTATTCCTTGCTCTCCCAGTTTGCTTACAGTATCAGTCTTTATATCTAAATCATGAACCCATTTTTACTTTATTTTGGTATATGGTGTGAGATTTTGGTCTATGCCTAGTTTCTCCCATACTCTTTTCCAGCTTTTCCAGCAGTTTTTGTCAAAGAGTGAGTTCCTATCCCAGAAGCTGGGGTCTTTGGGTTTATCAAAGAATAGATTACTCTAGTCATTGACTACTGTGTCTTGCATGCTTAACCTATTCCACTGATCCACCACTCTATTTCTTAGCCAGTACCAAACAGTTTTGATGATTGCTGCTTTATAATACAATTTAAGATCTGGAATGGCTAGGTCACCTTCCCCTAAATTTATTTTCATTAGTTCCCTTGATATTCTAGACCTTTTGTTACTCCAAATGAATCTTGTTATTATTTTTCCTAGCTCAATAAAATCATTTTTGGTAGTTTGATTGGTATGGCACTGAATAAGTAAATTAGTTTAGGTAGAATTGTCATTTTTATTATATTAGCCTGGCCTACTCATGAACAACTGATGTTTTTCCAGTTGAGACCAAATTTTTTGGTTTAATTCTGTTCTTCTCCTTACAAAAGCTTGAAATCCTTCTATTTCATTGAATGACAATTTCTCCCCTTGTATTATGCTTAATTTCACTGGGAGGTGATTCTTGGTTGTAGTCCTAGCTCCTTTGCCTTCCAGAATATCATGTTCCATGACCTCTGATCTTTTAATGTTGTAGCTGTTAAGTCCTGTGTAATCCTGATTGTGACTCTCTGATATTTGAATTGTTTCTTTCTGGCCACTTGCAGTATTTTTCCCTTGACCTGAGAGTTCTGAAATTTGGCTATAATGTTCCTTGGAGTTTTTATTTTGGGATCTCTTTCCTGAGGTGATCAGTGGATTCTTTCAATGTCTATTTTGCCTTCCAGTTCCAGAATATCAAGACAGTTTTCCTTGATAATTTCCTAAAAGTTGCTGTCAGATCCTCCTTTTGATTATGACTTTCAAGTAGTTCAGTAATTCTGAAATTGTCTCTCCTGGATCTATTTTCCAGGTCAATTGTTTTTCCCATAAAGTATTTTACATTTTCTTCTATTTTTTCATTCTTTTGAATTTGTTTGATTGATTCTTGATGTCTCATAGAAACATTAGCTTCCACTTGCCCATTTCTAACTTTTAAGGAGTTGTTTTCCTCAATTAGCTTTTGTATGTTTTAAGGAGATATTTTCTTCAGTGGATTTTTGTATCTCCTTTTCCATTTGGCCAATTCTACTTTTTAAGCAGTTGTTTTCTTTTTCCAAGCTGTTGATTCTTTTTTTTCGTAATTCTCTTGTATCACTCTCATTTCTCTTCCCAAATTTTCTTCTACCTCTCTTATATGATTTTTAAGCTCCTTTTTGAGCTTAAAAAGTTCTTTCATGAGTTCTTTCTGGGCTTGAGACTACTTCCCATTTTTCATTTTTACGCATAGGTGTTTTGACATTGTTGTCCTCTTCTGAGTTTGTGTCTTTCCTGTCACCATAATAACGTTCTATGCTCAGATTCTTTTTTTGTTGTTTTTTTGCTCTTCTTTTTTGGCCTTTTTCCTTTCTTTTAAATTTGACCTCTGCTCCCAGGGTGGAAGGGGCACAGTCTCAGGCTTCTTAGGCTGCAAGCCCTGGCAGCTTACCTGGTGCTGAGCTGGGATCCTAGTGCTGGTGTCTGGGGTGTGCTGAGGTTGGTAGGGTGTTTCTGCATTTCCCCTGGGCTGCACTAAAGTAGTGCTGGTGTGACTGCTGTCAACTGCCTATTTGCCCAGGGCTACACTGAAGCACCTGACCGTTCTCAGAGTTGGAGTCTGCTGGGTCTCCTGACTACGCTGAGGCAAGTGGGGGGTCCTGGTGTTGGTGTTTGACTGCTCCACCACATTGGGGCTCAGGATCTACCACTGGTTTGCTGAGGTGGGACTTGCTGTTGGCTTGCTGGGATGCTTTCTGTCCTGGACTACATTCCCCTTTTACCCAAATGAGGCAGACCTTTCCTGTCAATCTTCCAAGTTTTTTGGGCTCAAAGATTGTTTCACCCCATCTTTTACTGGTTCTGCTGTTCTAAGATTTGTTTTGGGGTGATATTTTATGGTTGTTTGGAGGTGAATATGGGAGACTTATAGCAATTTACTGCTTACTCCACCATCTTGGCTCCCAAAACACACATGTTGTTGTTGTTCAGTTGTGTTCAACTCTTTGTGACCCCATGGACCATAGTACTCCAGACCCTTCTATCCTCCACTATCTCCCCAAGTCTGTACAAACTCATGTTCATTGCTTCCATGAGACTATATATCCATCTCATTTTCTGCTGTCCCCTTCTCCTTTTGCTTTCAGTCTTTCCCAACATCAGGGTATTTTTCAATGAGATCTGTTTTCTCATTATGTGACCACCTGGCACATGGTAAACTCTTAATAAATGCTTGTTTCAATGGGGAAAGGACCCGTATGTACAAAAACATTTATAGCAGCTCTTTCTGTGGTGGCAAAGAATTGAAAATTGAGGGGATGCCCATCAATTGGGGAATGACTGAACAAGTTGTAGTATATGAATGTAATGGAATACTATTGTGCTATAAGAAATGATGAGCAAGCAGACTTTAGAAAAAACCTGGAAAGATTTGTATGGACTGATGCTGAGTGAAGTGAGCAGAACCGGGAGAATGTTGTACACAATAACAACCATGTTGTGAGATGACTAACTTCGATACTTAGCCCTTCTCAGCAATGCAAGGATCTAAGACATCTCCAAAAGTCTCATGATGGAAAATGCTATCCACATCCAGAGAAAGAATGGAGTTTGAATGCAGATCGAAGCATACTATTTGCCCTTTTTTTTTCTTCTGTTTTGTTTCTTCTTTCTTGTGGTTCCTCCTATTGGTTCTAATTCTTCTTTACAACATGACTAATATGAAAATATGTGTAATAGGAATGCATATATAGAGCCTATATCAGATTGTATGCCATCTTGGGGAGGGAGGGGGAGAAAATTTAAAACTCAAAAGCTTATGGAAGCGATTGTTGAAAACTAAAAATAAATTAATTAAAAAATAAATGATTGTTTCTTTCCTTCCTACCTGTCTTTTAAAAATTAAACATAAATGAGCAAAGAAGATGAAATAGATAATTAAATTTGTTTTGTACTTTCTATGGTTTTTAATTATCTATTTTATTTCTCTCTGCAACTGACCTTAATTCTAATTGTACTTGTTTAATTGTGCATATATGGAAAAGACAAATGTTTTCAAAAATACCTCATTTTTTCATAGCTGTTACCCTTCAGCTTACTTAATACGTAGATTTCTTATAATAGCTTCCTAATTGGTTTCCTGACTCCAGGAAGTGAATGAGGACCTGAGAGATGCTCCTAAAGCACATGGACTTTTGTGAGGTCTGCTCATTGAGATTTTTTTGCTTACTTTTGGGTTCCCTGAATTCCTCCTCCAACCCTGCAGCCCGATTAATTTTTTTAAAAAATTTCATTTTACTCCCTAAATCAGAAACATTTAATAGATTCCTCACTTCCTTCAGGATAAAATTCAAACACCTGGCATTTAGAGGCATCTATAATTGGGCCCTAGCCAGTTGTCTAGCCTCATCTCACCCCAATACAGGTCCTGTTTCCCATCCAATTTAGATACCTCATTGTTCTCCAAAAAATGAATCTCAGTTTCCTTCCTCTGTACCTTTGATCATATCATGCCCTCTACCTGGAATGCCACCCCCCCAATTCTTCCCCTATCGAAACCTTACCCATTTTTCATGGCCCAAGATAGAAATAATCCTTCTTTGGCATACCTATAAAACTTAGTTTGTCTTACATATGTAGCATTGTCTTGAATTGTAGGCATTTGTCAATCTTACTAAATTGTAAACTCCTGAAGGGACTTTGAATAATGCTTTACCTTTAGGGGCTGAGCAATAATGAATGAATGAGTGGAGAGTGAATGGTTGCATTATATTAGAGATGCATTTCCTTCACATTTTCAAATTTTTTCTCACCCTGAAACCACTTAAGTCCAAGGATCAACATCAGATGGGCACCATAGGCAAAGCTGGCATTTAAGACCCGTAGAATGGAATCTTTTGACTGAGGAGAAAAGGAAGCAATGCTAATCTTTCCTGCTCCAAAGAAGAAAAGAGGGAATTTTTAAAAATTGCTAACCATTGATTTTTTTTTTAAAAAAAAAGGTCCTAAATGAAAATGTCTGCATGAGCAAACATTGGTTTGTTTGTGTGCAGAAGTAGACAGATGTCTTTCAGCATCTGTTTGAGTTGGAAAGCAGTAAAATGAAACCTGAGATGTGCTGTTTGCTGAGGGATTTGATCCCCTTCTTTGTCTGTTACAGTTAATCCTAGAGTGACTGAAAGCTGCCTGCTTTTTGCCTTTTGATTTAGGGAGATGGGAAGACTCTGAACCAGCCACGTGATGATTATCTAAAAAGTGGCTTCTGGAGAGTACAAATGAACCATGTGGGAATTTGTATTAAGGGCATCTAGGTTGGCTGTACTGTGATTTTGAATGCATCTGCTCTTTTCATTTGCATATCTGATGATAATCCTTTATTGATCTCTCTGCCTCTTCTCCTTTCCCACTTGTGTTATTCCTCTATGATGTCAGACCTTATTTTTTCTTCAGAACTCTAATTCGATGACTTCTAATTGAAGGCTCTAGCTGGCTAATGGCTCTTATTCAACTGCAAGATTGACATTTACTTATTTGATTCCCACCTCTCTATCCCCTTTCTGGCCTTCTTTGTGAAGAGAGCTTAAATTAGGCAGGATCTCAGATCCAGTACTTTTTTTATATTTTAGCTTCAGCCTCTCCTTCCTTTTTTTTTTTTTTTTGCCAAATTGTGAAGGGCCTTGGAAATATGCCCTTGACTGATAAGTCCCAACACCTGCAGATCAGCACAGCTCTGCTGCTTGTCTGCTTCCCAGGATCCCAGCTGACTCTGAGCTGCCTTTCTTTGTTTGGTTTTTAACCTGGACCTGAGCCTGTTGGTATTAGATGGAAAAAAACTTTATTCTTGTCAGGAAATATCACTGCCAAAATATCTATTGTTACCTATTATATCTGAGAGGGTTCTAGGTTAAATATTGAACCCTCCTGTTTCTAAGGAATTGCAGGTAGAATTTTAATGTTGTACTATGACATTGTCTTTAATGACAATCTTAGTTCTCTCAAAAAATAACTTTTCCATCACATTCCCAAATATAGATATGCCCCTTTTCAGGAAATAATGGCACCACTCAATGGTTAAAACTTCGTTCCTTCATTCTGACTTTATCTCAGCATTTGCATCTTTAACAAGGCTTGTGAAACAACAAAAAAAATTGTCCCTTTATATTGTGTAACTTAAAATGTGAGCTGAACATGTGTAACCTATATCAGATTGCTTACTGTGTTGGGGTGGGAGGTGGGAAAGAAGAGAGGGAAGATAGAATTTGGAACTCAAAACTTTAAAAGAAAATGTTAAAAATTGTTTTAACATATAATGGGGGGGGATAAAATGTTATTTTAAAAATAAAATAAAATGTAAGCCAAGAGCAATGATAATTCTGCTTACATTGTTATTGATTTTGTTAATTTGACTATTTGTTCTCATCACACGTGAGTTAGGAGCAGCTTGAGCTAACGTCTTTTCGGTAGTCCAGCTCATTTGTACTAATTTTAAGGCTCTTTAACTTACTAATCATAGCCTCCCTCCCCCTTTGTACCCTCCTTTTTCTTTTTTTTTGGTCCAATTTACCCTTCGGTTTGAGTATTTTTGGTCACTTCAGCCATATTTCCAACTTTGCCCATATCATTTAGAAAGCTATTATGTTTGTGGCCTTTGATCTTTCTCCATGGATCAGTCCCACTTGCCTCTTAATTACACACCCTTCTCTCCCCTCCTCCGCCTCTGCTTTGGTTGGGCTGTAGCGTTCTCTCCCCTTGCATTCTTAATATGGCAACCAGCTCATCCTTGGGCTGCTCTGATGGAGACTGGTCTCTCAGGACCTAGAGATTGCCTATTGAAACTGACAGCCTCCCTTGGCTCCTGAAGCTGAAACCCAAGCCTGAAGTTGTCAGGGAGGATCTGAGAGACAATGACATAATACAGGGATAGAAATGGCAATGAAATTCTTTTTCTGTCAGACTTAACTAAATTCAAGGACAATCCAGTTTCTTATTTCAGGTGAAGAAATTAAGAACCATGGTTACAGAGAGAGAGAGAGAGAGGAGAGGGGGAGGAGAGGGGGAGAAAGAGAGGTGAATCAGCCACTTAGGTGTTGGCATCATCCAGACCCCCAGAAGTTGTTATTAACCTGTAAAAGATATGTTTTTTCTAACTCCCAACACCCACACTTAGCAATTTTCTGTCCTTATTTCTTAATCTTCCTAGCTCTTAGGTAGTGTGTGTGGTGTGGCAAAAGGAGCACTCAACTTGGAGTAATGTATGACAAAAAGCACAAGAGGGTGTGAGCTGTTACTGTCTGTTTCACTAAACTGAAAGAAAACCAGCATCCATTTGTAGTAAATACATTCAGTCGCCTTTACCTCCAGCCATAAAATCCCTCAACAATTGAACTGAAGAGTCATTGAAAGGGGGCGCTCACACCAACTCAGACACATTAGTGCCACTGTTTCAGTCGATCTCGTTTCTTTTCAGTACTGGTCATGTTGGCCTGTGCCCAGTGACAGATATGCTCACCTAAGGAATTCCTCATGGCACACTCATATTTATGGTGGCTTTTTTTTAAAATTAGCAGCCTGATATAGTATAACAGGGATAGCAGATAGGACTGGCTTCAACTCTGGGAAGACCTGGGTTCAAGTCCAGCCTTTGGTTCATATAGGCTATGTGATCCTAGGCAAATCACTAGGTGTGGCACAGTGGACAGAGGGATGAAATTGAAGTTAGCAACACTGGAATTTACACCCTGCCTCAGGCACTTATATGATATCTATGTGACCCTGGGTTAAGAGTCACTTAGCCTTCTCAGTCTCAGTTTCCCCATCTGTAAAATGGGGATAATAATAGCACCTACCTCTGAAGGTTTGGTTTTTTTTAATCAAATAAGAGAATGTGTAAAATGCTTTGCAAACCCATATAAATGCTAACCATTATTATTATTACTTAAGCTCTCAGCATTCTAGGCCACTCTGATTGATTATAAATTGTAGAGAAAGTACTGGTTTGCATTAGTAAAGACAGTTTCCTCCCAGGAATTCCCTAGAGCAGTGAAATCGTAAGTCCAATCCTGTCCCTTTAAAAGGTTACAAAAGGCATGTAACTTTGCTGAGCAAGTGTGCTGAGCTTTTTACAATAAGTTGCTTAACCCCTCTGAGCTTGTATGTTGGTAAGCAACAGAGATATGAAACAAACAGTGCTGTTTGCCAGAACAGAAAGGAAAAACCCACTCATTTTCCTTTTACACATACTCTAGAACAAAACATAGGGCTATTGGTTAGAGATGTCCTTTACATGACTGGTAGTCTCACAAGTAATTGCCCCTTTCTCTCCTCACTCCTCTCTTTCCCATCTGACCGTGGAGTCCAGCTTCTTAAATCTTTTTTGTTGGTTAGTTTCCATGGCAGTTATTGTCTGTGTGTATGTGTGAGCGTGTCCGCCCCCTCACCCTCTCTCTGTTCAGAGAGGGCCCCTAGCTGCTGAATTAAGGGTGGAAGGAGATACAGGCTTAGGCATCAGGACTTGGTCAGGGCAGCAGATGCTCCCCGTTAGTGGGGGGGGCAGGGGTCACATCTACTTTAGCTTAGGGGTACCATATTCAGAGGGGGTTGGCTGTTTCCCAATTCATTCAGCTAGAGGCAGCAGTATTTGGACTCCCCTGTCATGAAGAAAGCAACCCGGATCACCCTGCTTCTTCTTTCAAGCTGTTTCAGAGATGTAGCCCACTAAATGGAATTGGAGCCTCTTTTCTCCCTGGGCCTCTCCAGCTGTCCCTCCTCTATTTCCCTTTGTCTTTTGCACATGATCACCTGATTCCTTCCATTTACTTCCTGGACAGGTAAGTCTTATTTTGATGTATCTACTCTGAGTGTATTCTTAGTATCTCCATTCACCTTCCTGGCAGGGAGACAGTGGGGTAGTTTTAATGTAGATACTGTTCTGGAAGAGAGACATGATGATCTGAGCCTAAGCCAAACACAGAAAGAAGGTCTGTAATAGCCTATCTCTGTTTCTACCATCTCTGTCCTTTGGACTTAAGATTTCTATGCATCTGGCTTTAACTCAGTCAATATTAAAGATCTGTCTGTAATCCAGATATTCTACATGCTTAGCTAATTCAACAGCAGTCCACCTTCTGGTTTCCAGTACCACCCCCAAATCTTCTGACCCTACCCAAGAAGGAAACTGGGCAGTAAATACAAGGGGAAATCAGGAACAGGGAAGCATGTCCTCTTCTCCCGCCCCCCCCCACCAGCCATTCTCACAGAGCACTTGTTTAGAGCAAGCTCAAGCTTGAGGGGCCAGCGGGTAGATGCCCACCATAGTGTAAGCTCCGTGAAGGCAGGCGCTGTACTTTTCTATATTTATTCTTTGTATTTTCTTCAGCACCTAGCCCAGTGGTCTGCACAGATTCAGTCAATAAGCATTTAGAATAAGGGCTTAATGTTTGTTGAATGAATGAATAGGGTGCTTTCTTAAGGGCTTTTTTCTATGGATGTTTCTAGATAGGCACTTTTAGAGCTCTCTCATTGTCTGCCCCAGCCCTACCAACCCTATTCCAGCCCTAACAATAATCATTAGACTTCAATTTCACCCTCCACCACAAATGACTTAAGCTGGGCACAGTGCAGAATATTTTTCTCTTGTGAACCTTTCTCATTCTGCACCTCGGTTTCTGCATCTTTAAAAGAGAATAATGATCCCTGTCCCATCCTTGCTTCAAGGGAATGGTCTTTCTTCTTGCCTCCAAGGGAACTGAAAAAGAAAAAAAAGAAACAACAAGATTAAACTGCACTGAGATCATCTATATTTATTTCATCCATTTTAGATCATCATCTCCCTGAAGACAGGACCAAGATTTCTCTATGTTTAGGTCATCACAGTGAGTAGTGAGGAAATCAGCACAGATTTGGGATTTTATTCAGTAAAAGAGAGCTTGATAAGGAGACAGGAATTCTAGTTCCTTCTGGTTTTTTTTCTCTTTCACTAACAGTGACCCTCAGGAAGTCACTTACCTTTTTAGTGTTTCAGTTTTCTGTCCTGCAAAATGTGACCCTGAATAAGTAATTTCATCCCTCCAAGCCTCAGTTTCTTTATCTTTAAACTGGAGGGTTTCTGGGTAATCCATAAGATCCCTTCTATCTCTGTCATTCTATAATCATGACAAAGTAGATGATGATATCTATTTCAAAGAAGTTGTGATAATTATATATTGGATGTGAAAATGAAAAGTTTAAATCACGTGAAAATATAAAACATCTGAATGATTATAATAGAGATTAAAGAAGTTTCAGGCAGTCAGCTGTAGTTATAATATTGTACTAGGTAGGTACTGTTAAAGTAAGGTGCTGCCTTCAGGAAACATGCTCTGTACCTGACTCCCTGAGTGACCTTGAGTAATTCACTTAATATTTCAATTTCCTCATCTTTAAAATCAGGAGGGTTGGACCAGATTACTTCTAAGTTCCCTTCCAGTTCTAAATCTATAAAATACACAATCACATATCATGGAATTTCAGTGTCAGAAGGCACTTCAGTTGTCATGTAGTCCCATCTATACCTGAAAAAGAAACTCAAACAACCCCTTTATGCTTTTGCCTGAAAACCTCAAGTACAAGGGAACCCACCCTCTTCCAAAGTCATTTGGACAGTCTAATTGTTAAGAAGCTTTTCTTATATCAATTCTAAATCTGTCTCTTTGAATGTCCCACCCACTGTTCCAAGTTCTAAATTCTGGGGCCAAACAGGACCAGGAAGTCCTCATTTTTCCACATGACAGCCCTTCAAATATTTGAAGACAGTTAATATGTCCTCCCTTGATCTGATTTTTTTCCAGGCTCAGTGTCTCCAGTTCCTTCAGTTTTCATATGGACAATGGACTTACTTCACTGAACGGGCTGCCCTTCTTGGAATATTCTTTTTTCCCCTTTTAAATAGTATTTTATTTTTTCCAATTACATGTAAAGACAATTTTTAACATTCTTTTTTATATACAATTTTGAGTTTGATAATATCCAATCTTGGATATTATCGATGTTGATCAATTAACAGCATTTATTAAGCCCTTACTGTGCGTCAGGCACTCTTCTAGAAACTGGGGATACAAATTCAATGAATAGGAAACACATTCTCACAAGTACATATACAGGTACGTATAGACAAAAATAAAAGGAGAATAAATACATAGTAGTACCAATGTATCTTCAGAGGGAAGGCATTATTAGCAGTTGGGATCAAGAAAGACTTCACATAGAAAGTGGTGCTTGTCCTAAAATGTCGTACTTAGAGCAACATAATATATAGTACCCAGATGTGATCTGATTGTGCACAATATAATGGAATGCTTGTCTCTTTATTCTGGAAACTATGCCTCTCTTAATACAGCCTGACATCACATCAGCGTTCTTAACTGCCACATCACCCCTTTCACTCACATTGAGTTTTTGGTCCTTTAAAACACCTCGTATATTTTTCAGATTACTCCAACTGCTTCCTTGGTCTTATACTTGTGAACTTGAGTTTTTGAACCCAGAGGAAGATTTTCTATTTATCCCTATTAAATATTAAATTGTATTTTATTAGGATTGCCTCAGTAGTCTTATCTTCTCAAAATATTTCCAAATCCAAACCCTTTGGAAATATATCAGTTTGATATTTGGAAATTTGATATTTGGAAATATCTCAGTTTAGTGTCATTTGCAAATTGGATATGCATGCCACTTGTGCCTTAGCCAAGTAATCAGTAAAAATTGTAAACAGCTCAGGGCCAAGCACTGATAGATCCCTGGAGCATTCCACAAGTTGACGGGGAACAGTTAACTATTCTTTGGGTCCAGCCGTTCAACCTGTTCTGAGTACATCTAATTCTACTGTCATCTACTCCATATCTCTCTATATTTTCCACATGAAGAACATAGATGATTTTGTCAAATACTTTGCTAAAATTTAAGTAAATGATTTCCATAGCATTCCCATGACCTACCAGTTTAGGAATTCTATCAAAAAAGGACAAGCTAAGCACAACCTGGTCTTCATGAAGCCCTGATGGCTCCTTGTGACCACCATTTCCTTTTCTGGATGTTCCCTGGGCATTTCTTTGACAATGTCCTAATATTTTGCTAAGAACTGAAGTCAAGCTCACTGCCATACAATCTGCAGAGTTGACTGTCTTCCCTTTTAAAAAAATCTGAATAATATTTGCCCTTCCAATCCTGTAGCACTTCTGTTTTCCATGTTCTTTTAAAGATCACTCAGAAATCTTTGTGGCTCAGGAGCTGCCATCTGCCAATTCTTTCAGGACCTAGTTCATCTGAGCTAGCTGACTTGAATTCTTAAAGGGCAAGCTCATTTCTCTTGTTACATTGGGTATCAACTCCCTGTTAATATTTTTGTTCTGTCTTTTCTAGTAAAGATCATTCTCCGTTACAGAGAAAGATAAAATAAGAGTCCGGCAGCTTTGCTTCCCCTTCATCATCCGTTATCATTATCCCATCCACCCCAACCAGTGATTCTATCTCTTCTTTTATACTCTTTCCCCCCAATATAACTTTTTTTAAAAAAAAACACACTTTTTTGTTGTCATGAGTTTTCTTTAACAATTTCTGATTATTCTGCACTTTAGCAATAACACTAGTCCTATTATTGTGATCCTAATGACATCCCTGTATCTCTGAGAAGTGTATAACCAACCACTGGGCCTTCTAAGTCAGTCACCTGCTCCTAAACCTTTCATTCTCATGAAAACACCTCACTTCTGCCCTCTGCCGTAAGGACTTGCAGTAAACCATGTTAAATAATAATAACTTATAAATACTAAGCCATTCCTACTGCCTCTCCCTTACCACCAAGATGAACTGAAGGGTCTTAATTTTTAAAGAGGAATGAATTTGTAATTAACACCTTAACATTATATTGGAGCCATTCTGAAGATTTTTCTATTTAAATGCAAATTGAGTCTTCCCAAAGGAAAGCTAATAGAAAATGAAAATAGACAGCAAGGGATGAAGAAGGGGGTTGTAGGGAGGGAAAGAAGGAAATTTGCTTTGCTGTCAAGTTTTCCTAATTCATGTGCTCCCCTTCTCCGTACTCATTCTCACCTGGATTCTCTTAGGCTTTAAGGGAGAAGGAAGGTTCTGATTGGAGGCTGTGGAGAAATTTGTGAAACTAAAGAAGGTTTGAGTCCCAGGTAACTAGACCTCTGACATGTACTATAATCTAGGCCTTCATTTCCCTAGCCATACAATAGGGGTGATCAGTCTAGTTATTATTTGTTTAGGACTTCAGAGACTTGACACATAATAGGTGCTAAATAAATGCTTCATGATTTGTTGACTCAAAGCATTATAGGATCTAGTGCCAGAAAGGACATTAGAGCTCATCTAAGCCAAACTCCTCATTTTACAGATGAAAAAATGAGTCCCAGAAAGGTGAAATTATTTGTCACAAAGTCACAATAACTGGTAAAATTCTGATTGAAAACCATCTTTTGGCGACAAATAAAATGAATACTCTTTCCACTCTACCAAGATACCAGCACTGCTGGGTTCCTTGGGTCCTTTAGATAGCATCCTGTTTCTTCTAGCTGTCCCAAACCCTATAATTTGGTAGAAGGTGTCTCTTTTAACCTGAAAAGTGCCCTACAGTGTGAGGAGAGGAACAAACATGGGCAGCACTCACCCATTGATTTGGGGAAGTTCTGCTAAGTGGGTGAAATCATTGGGGGCTGGGAGCAAGACCTAATTTTAGTAGGTGTGCCAAGTACAGAAGGGAAGAAGAATGTCACGTGACGCTGGCAAGTGTCATTTCTAGACACGTACAGAGCAACAGCTGCAAGACAAAGAAAACCCCTGGATGCAGCTGTAGTTACCTAAGGTGAAGCCACTGCCTGTGGAGGGAATAAGAAACAGAGCTCTCATTTCTTGCCTGGTGATGTGCAGGGGGAAAGCTGATTTTCCTGGGGGCAAATCAAACATGGCCCATTCCGCTGGTACCAGACTGAAGTGTTCAGGGACTCAAGCCGCTGCTGCTTGCCTCCTATTTGAATGGAAAAAATGGAAGGGGAAAGGCAAGTCAGACACATGCATCTGTTGTCCTCTGAGGCGGTACCTATAGGACCTGATAGGTGGAGTCTGAGATCTGCCCTAAGCCTGGTCAATCTCTTCCTTCCTTAGTTTTTTGGAAGAAGATGGGAATTTTTTCACTTTATTTTTCTTGCTGGTTTTTTTTTTTTGCAACAAGGCTAATATGGAAATAGGTTTTGCATGATTTCACATGTATAATTGATATCACATTTCTTGCCTTCACAATGGGTGAGTGAGGGGTAGGAGGGAAAGAATTTGGAACTCAAAAAATATTTTAAATAAACGATAAGAATAAATTTTTTTTAAAAAAGAAAGAAGATGGGCTAGTGGAAAAGGACACTCTTTTGAGGCCATAGGCCTAGCAAGCAGAGAGTTTTCTGAATTGCTTTTCTCCTTTGTCTCTCCACAATCATTCCAAAATCCTGTTGAATTTCTGCTGAATTCAGAGGATCCCTAATGGGCCACTGCCCATGGCATTAACACAGGATTTCCAAATGTTTCCTAGGGCTTCTTTCATCTGGTCCCTATATGCAGACACTCACAGACTTGTACACACCCAGATCCCCCACCTCTTTCTGGACACTGCAGCAGAGAATACAGATCACATCAGACTGAGACCCAGACGAAGCTGATTGTCTCTACTCTCCCAGAGGGAGGCAAAGATTAAGGCAGGGATTGGACGATTTACAAATTCCAGCCCCCAGTCCCACTGCCTCAGCCTGTCTCCTCCTGGTTATTTTTTGCTAAACCTCTGGGGAGAAGTAGGGCTTGTATATGCATATGTGTGTTTGTGTGTGATAAAACTAGAAGTAAAGGGCGAAAGCTAGAACAGAAGCTTCCTGGAAAACATCACGTGTCTCCGGGGGTCATGGTAAGTTTCAGCCTTTTTCTGCTGGGACATTGAGCTGGACCTGCCCCTTTTGTGACTCAGAGAAGCCTATGGGCTCTTGAAGGTGAGCACTGACATCAGGGGAGAGAAGGAGACCTGCTCTCAGAACTGGATACCTGAATCATGGGTGAGAAAGAAGAGGTGAGCAGGAGTGGGTCCTGTCAAACAGGGGTGGGGTTTTTCTGGCACCAGCCATCTCACCCTCTTCAATCTGGAGGTCTGTTCCCAGGACCCCAAATGGAATGGAAGCTGGATTAGGTAAGAGAAAGATGAGGAGGAGGAGGTGGTGAAAAGGAGTCATCATTCCCTCACAATAACCCAAACTCTGCATCCTCATCTTCCCTTACTGCCGGCTTGGGGAAGGGCTTATCCTTAGCTCTGTGAAGGGCTATAGGTACAGGCCTATGGCGTATCAAGTGTTTTTCATACATTTTGTCTGGAGACATCTGGGAAGAGAGAGTAGGGCTGTGATGGCCGAGGTGAAGAAGGTATCTATAAGAAGTGGGGGCCCTTGGTCAAGTCACAACCCCACTGCCCCTCATTTTCCTCATCTGTGAAACGAGGCTGGACTAGACATTTTCCGAGGCCCCTTCTAGATCGATGATCTAATTTCCCCAAACACCACCACCCCCTCTTCTCTGGAAGAAGTGGTTATGGCTGCATGCCTCTGATGGATATAGAGAACACAGGCCTTATGCTCTCTTCTCTCTCCTAGGTTAGATAGAAGGAAAAAAGGGAAGGAGACAGGGCAAACAAAGGAGCCTTTTGTTTGTAAACGACCCTCATATCCAATTTTGCTCTCCTGCCCTTTGCTGCCAGATGCCCCTGCTTTGTCTGAGCCCACCAGGCGAGACTGCAGAAGTGGCTGCTTCCCCGGCTGCCACATTGCTACCCTGGCCCTCATTAGTGACAGGCAGAATGCTGTGTCTGCTGATGCATCTCCTCTCTGTGTTCCCCTGAGGAGGGGGAGCCCGACTGGTTTGTAAATCATTCACAGCCCTCTCTCAATTCCATGGTGACACGGAGTTCTTTTTAATTAAGAAGGATGGAAGGAGTTGCTGACTCTGGGGACAGTGGTATTAACTTATTAACTGGCATTTAAAGAGCCTGATTTGAATGGGATTCTGCGCACTCCCACATGCTGCCCCTTGGTCTCTGAATGGCTCTTCATAGCCTCATCAGCTCCTGGCCCCTCCTTCTCTTCTACCATGAAATAGGGGTGAAATAGGGGCTAAGGATCAGCATCCAGTGAACCCAGAACACAGTCATTCAGATATGGCCTGGGGAAAACCCATACTGTTTGCACTTTTCAAAGATGGGGAAGGACCCATCTGTTGATGGGTTGAAAAGACCAGTGAAGACTGGGTAGCACATCCAGGATCAGGAATATGGCGGCTTCTAAGGCTGTTTATATGTCGTGTCTCTTTTTCCCCAGCTCCCCTCTCCATCTAATATATTCAGAGACAATGAAATATTAAGCACCTTCTACATGCCAGGCACCGTGCTAAGCACTAGGGATACAAAGAAAGGCACAAGGCAGTCCTGGCCCTCCAGGAACTCACAGTCTAATGGGGGAAGAAAACACATTAAAAGAAGCTGAAGGGGGAAGGAGGGAAGGTACCCAGCTTGGGGGGGGGACTTCATTATGAAGTCCTACATTTGATGCTGGAATTGGTCTGAGGAAGTGAGTTTCAGAGTTGACTTAATGTTGCAGAATGATGAGTTTCTGATGATCACGAAGCCAGGAAAGCAGCCAGGTACACACAGCTAGTGTGTATCTGAGGCCGAATTTGAATTTGAGTCTTTCTGACTTCAGACCCAGCACTCTGTCCGCTCCTCCACCTAGTTACCTTTAGGTCAGCACCTGCCCTGCAATTGATAGATGAAAATTGACTGGGGCGCCGAGCAGTTAAGTGACTTGCTCAAAGTCACACAGCCAGTGTGTGTCAGAGATGGGACTTAAACCCAGGTCTATCCTGATTCTGAAATCAGGTCTCTGCCCACTACACCATACTGCTCTTCTCTTCTCATAATAAAGAAGGCTATATTCAAAGGAAGAGAAGCAACCGGAGATCAGACTAAGAAAATCAACTTTGGTGGACCCTGTGGGATTGAACTCGGATAAGAGGAAAGGCTTCCTGATATTAGGAGAGGTGTGAGACTCTGGAATAGGTAACTGAGGAAGGAAGGTAGAAAACTCCCTGCTCTGGAGGGATGTATGTAAGAAAAAGATAAAAGCATCTGTCTGGCTCCATTAAGGACTAGCCAATTTGTAGCATTAGCTCCCTACAGTGGGATTTTCTTTTTTGATAATGCTGATATTCTGGGCTTTAAGTAATCATTGCTTTTGAAAGGTCTTTATTAAACATCTGATTAATTATACATGGCATTGTAACAGACACTTAATACACAGAGAACTACCTAGAAACACAGCCCCTGCCTTCTGAGAGTGCACTGAGATTTGGAATTTGTCAGCTCAGTCCAGTCTCTGGGGCAGGTGGCCCTGGTCTACTGAGTGTTTTGTCATTTGCCCAAGACTCTACTGCTTTTTCTAGGAAGAAGGGAAGAAAGGAGAGACAGCAACAGCTAATCTTGAGCTCTGTCTTCTCCCTGCTCACTCTCATGCGACATGGTGTAAGCTATCACCAAACCCTTGAAGCTCTGCCCTTGATACCTCCCCCCTCACCTCCAATGGCCCTGAGATCATGAGAATGTGCTTAGTCTGATAGGTATGAGATTGTCTGCCTGTCCCTCCAGGTTGCTCCCTGAGTTTCTCCAAAGCGTACTATCTAGTAGAGTTTGGTCGTTTCAGTTGTGTCTGATTCTTCATGACCCCATTTGGGGTTTTCTTAGCAAAGATACTGAAGTAGTTTGCCATTTCCTTCTCCGGATTATTTTACAGATGAGGAAACCAACGCAAACAGAGTTAAGTGACTTGCCTAGGGTCATGCAGCTAATAAGTGTCTGAGGCCAGATTTGAACTCAAGTCTTCCTGACTCCAGGTACTCTGTCTACTGTGCCACCTAGCTGCCCATTTTATAGAATCAAGCACAGTGCTGAGCATGTAGTAGGTACTGAATACTGATTGACAGGGTGGGATGGTAGGAATGTTTCTCCAACATTTGACTGCAGAAGAAACATTTGCTTTATAGTCAGGGCTGGGTTTACATGCCAAACCTGCTATTTACTACCTGTGAGACTACGGGTAAGTCACTTAACCATTTGGGGCTTGTGGGCTAAATGATTCTTTCTAGCTTTCAATGCTATAATCCCTTCAAGACTGGAAGTGAAAGAGGGACAAGTTGTGTGAATAATGCATCAATATTATAATAATAAGATTCCACAGTATCAAAATCCATTTATCTTCAGGGCCTCTCACAAGCACCCATAGCCTCATCTCTATGGAGGAAAGTGAGACGGTGCCTTTGAATGAGAAAAGTAAATGAAGGCCTGATACCTTTGAGCACATTTTCTAGCAGGAGGAACTTAGGTTAGACATGAAGAGAAACGTTTTGGCTGGGGAGCTGGTTGAACCCTGGATTGAGAGACTGAGGGCAGTAGCAAACTCTTTTCCCACTTGGCACTCCAGCAGACAACCAGCTCAGTACAATCAGGTTGGGCAGTGACGCCCCAAGGGATTGAAATAATTGTGAGTAACTGTTGCTAGGTTTTAAGCACTTTCAATAGAGGGACCATATTGGATGAGGCAGGGAGAAAGAAGCAGCTCTTTCAGCAATTGGGCAGTGGTGTGGCTTAGCAGATAGAACACTGAACCTGAAATCACAAAGGCCTGAGTTCAAATCCAGCCTAATACACTTAGCAGCTGTGGGACTCTCCTGAAAGTCACTTAACTTCTGTCTGCCTCAGTTTCTTTGCCTATAAAATGGGGATCACAATAGCACCTACCCCTGAAGGTTGTTTTGAGGATAAAATGAGATATCTATACAGTCTTTTGCAAACCTGAAAGTGCTATATAAATGCTATTATATTAAATCACTATGATATGGCCTTACAGAGAGTCTGCATTTTATGTACTTTTCCAAATCATAACAATTACAACCATTCAAAAGTGGACTGCCTCAGGAGGTGGTGAGTTCTCTATCACTAGAGGTCTTTGAGCAGAGGCTGGATGGATACTTGTTGGGGATATAGTGGAAAAGATTCCTATTCAGGTACAGCTTGTACTAGACTGCTGAGGTCCTTTCCAAATATGGTTCTATATAGTACAGTGTAGGATTAAGAAATAATAGCCTGAGGATTAGGCTGTGTTAAGTGTCTGGAGATCAGTGTGGATAATTTAGAGCCAACTGTGCACCTCAGTTTCAACCACACAGATCACAGTTTAGCAAGGGGATAAGCGCCATCTTCGGCAATGGGGGTTCCTATGGAACAGTCTGACAAATAAGTCACCCAGAAATCAATAGTGGCAATGTGTGCTCAATGATAGTGGAGATGAGCAGTTTCATTTAAGTTTCATTTAACTCAGTTCATCAGTTGCCTGATCTATTGCCTTTTAGCTATTTCCCTGTTCATTAAAAACTTTCCCAGAGCAGAAGGGGAGCAGAAAGGGAAACTGATTTACACCAGCCCAGATTACTTCTTGTTTGCCAGCTATGGCAGAAAGTGGAATGAGAGGGGAGTAGGATGAGATGAATGTGCACAAGATTTGGAATGGTTTCACTCCTGCCTGCTCTTCCAATCCCCAACTTGTCTGTATAATCAGGAACTAGACAAAGGTGTGCCTTCACCTCCTTTCCTCTTACTCTCTCCTAAACTCTCAGCAGATTGGCCTTTAACCTCATCTTTCAACTGAATCTGCTCTTTCCACAGTTACCAATGATCTCTTAGTTGCCAAATCTAATGTCCTCGTCTCAATCTTCATCCTTCTTGTCCCATTGACAGCCTTTGACACTTAATCGCTCTCATCTCCTTGATATTCTCTTCTCTCTGGATTGTCATTACACTATTATCTCCTAGTTCTCCTCCCAATTGTATGACCACTCCTTCATCTCCTTTGGTACATCTTCATCTAGGTAAGAACTGCTAACCTTGGGTGTCCCTCGAGGCTCTGTCCTGGGCCGTCTTCTCTTTTTCCTCTATACTATTTCACTTGGTGATCTCATCTGTTCTTATGGATTCAATTATTATCTCTATGTACATAATTCTCAGATCTATTTATCCAGCTCTAATCTTACTCCTGACCTCCAATCTCACATCTCTTACTGCCTATTAGACATCACAAACTGAATGCCCTATAAACATCTTTCTTTAAGGCAATTGGGGTTAAGTGACTTGTCCAGGGTCATGGCTCAGCTTGCAACTGTCTGAGGCCAGATTTGAACTCAGGTCCTCCTGACTCCAGGGCCAGTGCTCTATCCACTGTGTCACCTAGCTATCCCCAGCATCTTAAACTCAGTAGGCTAAAACTAAACACATTATTTTTCCCCAAAACCTATTCTCTTCTGAACTTCCCTATCACTGTAAAGATATCCTTCCCTATCACTGTAAAGAGCATGACCATTTATCTAGGAACCTAGGCTTACAACCTAGATGTCATCTTTTTTTTTTTTTTAAGGCAGTTGGGGTTAAGTGACTTGCCCAGGGTCACACACTTAGTAAGTGTCAAGTGTTTGGTCTGAGGCCAGATTTGAGCTCAGGTCCTCCTGACTTCAGGGCCGGTGCTCTATCCAGTGCACCACCTAGCTGCCCCTAGATGTCATCTTGGAGGCCTCACCGTGTCTCATCACCCATATCCATTATTTGCCAAAGTCCTGTTGTTCTCACATTCTCAATATCTCTAGTATATCCCCTCTTCTGTCCTCTGATACTGCCAACACCCTGCTGCAGGCACTCACACCTCACATCTGGACTACTGGAATAGAATGCCCATTGGTCTGTCCAAGTGTCTCCCCTATGCCAATGTCCTCCATTCAGCTGCCAAGCTAATCTTCTAAAGCACAAGGCTGACATTGCTTTAGGCATTTAAAGCCCTTCACAGCCTGGTCCCTTCCGGTTTCCTTACTGCCTTCTACATACTCTATGATCCAGTGACACAGGTGTTCTTGTTCCTTGTACATGACACTGCACCCTCTGACTGCATTTTCACTGACTGTCTCCTGTGTCCTCACTTCTCACCTCTGCCTCCTGGCTTCCTTAAAATCTCAGCTAAAATCCCACCATCTGCAAAATGCCTTTCCCCGTTGGCAGACCATTGCTGATATTCCCCCAGTTTACCCTGTGCATCTCTTATTTATATAAAGTTGGTTACGTGACTCCCCCATTGGACTGTGAGCTCCTTGACACTAGGCACTGTGTTTTTGCCTTTTTTGTATCCCCAGTACTTAGCACAGTACCTGGCACATAGCAGGTCCTTGTTGACTTGCTGAGGAAGGTTTTAATCCTAGTGCCTCTCTGTAGGCTGACCCCTGAATAGGCTGATAATATTGGAGAACTTGTCCTGAAAACTCATTTATTCAGATCCCGGTGATTTGAAATTTTTATCAATTCTCATTTAATAGCATGAGCAAGGGGCAATTTCCTCCCATTTAAATTTTCAGTTACTATCTTTACAAGCATGTGGAGGAGGAAGAAATCTAAAAATGAACTTTTCCATGCCAAGATCTCAAAAAATTAAGAATACTTTCAACTCTTGGGCCCACACTGAATTCCTACATATTAAAAGACTTTTGTGTTTATGATCCATGTTTACATATTGTGGGCCTACTGTGAATTGTAACTTATCTCATTACTCATTGTTACTCATTTCCAAATTGGTGGTTTGACTGTTCAGTACAGAGCCAACTTAAAATGCCGATGTCAGAAAACAAGGATGACACCCACTTTATAAATTTTCTATATTCTTTCGAGAGAGATGCTGTCTCACCCCTGTGTACATGGGGGATGCTGAAGAATCAATCCGAGTGATGCATTTATGTTGGGCACATTTGTGGTTCCTTTGCACAGCTGGTGGTGCTTTGTAATGGTGTTTTATTGTGTGTGAAAAGCTACTGGGAAATGGCGGCCATGTGCCCTTTGGTTTTTCTGATGATCTAAGCCTGGCATCATTTGCTGTACTTCTTCTGCTCAGGTTTCCCATTAACAGGGTATTGGGGAGAAGAGAAGTCCATGAATGTGTGTGGCTGTAACTGGGGTTTGGGACCTTGTGGCTGTGTGACTCCCAACAGGGTGGCTCTGTGGAAAGGGGACCGCCGATCTGTACGTAAAGGATGCCTGGGCCACATATTGACTGAGTGTTAAAATGTAATGTTATGTATGTTGCATTGTATTTTTATTTATTTTTGTTAAATATTTCCCAATTCCATGTTAATCCAGTTCTGGCCACTCTGGAGTGTTGTGGGCCCCGTGTTTGATACCTCTGCACTAGATGACCTCTGATATCTCTTCTAACTCTTGATCATAATCCCATGTATTTGTGTATATGCCCCAATACATGTCTGTATAATTCTCTGGAAGCACATTTCTATTTCAGTGTGGCGGAGACTTCGTCTATGTGGGTGGGTGGGGGTGGTTGTCTGCATGTACATTTTAAGGAGTAGATTATATCAGAGTATATGTGGGTGCAAGTGAGGAAGTCTCCCACACTCCCTCTGCCTAAACACCCAAAATGAAGTGGAAAGAGCATTAAATGATTCTTTGTGTCTGTATAAACAAATTGGGTAATTTGGTCACCCGTCTTCCTACTGCCTTCCCTCCCCCCACACACATTTTCTTTGGATAACAAGGAGGTGTTGCCCTTGGCTACTCAAGTAACCGTCTCCATCCTCCCCTTTAGACTTACCTTACCTTACTCAAGTAGATGAGGGTCAGTGTGCCCAGCCAAGAGCCCTTTCTCTCCTCCCATGGGTGAAGCCCTCCTGGGTTATATAATGGAGGCTGATGACTTTGCAGTGGGGATGCATGTCGATTTCTGCACAGGTGTGAAGCTGTGCGTGGGGATGTGTATTTAGCCGGCTCCCTCCCCTCCCACTTTGTGTATCTTTCTCCTCTTGGCTGCTCATTTATTCAGCTCATCTGCATGTCTGCCAGCAATATATTGAGTGGAAAAAGACAAATCACCTTCTCCCTTAGTCTGTAAGCTGGGCAGGTGATTTCCAGTGTCTTCTAATGGGCTGTCTTTGCTTCCCTCCTCGATCAACAGTGACACTGTGTGTGTGAGTGTGAGTGTGAGTGTGTGTGTGTGTGTGTGTGTGTGTGTGTGTGTGCAGGCGTTTGGGGGGGGAGGGATGGTGGGAGTGGAGAATGTCTTGAACTGCAGAGGGAGGGTTAGAAAGAGCACAGGCTCTAGTGATTTTTAACTCCTTCCTCCTCAAGAAGGGTGTAGGTGGAGCAGCGAGCTGAAAGAACCTCTGTGAATCCCACCCCACCCCCACCTGCCCCTTAAGCTGCTCCCCCAAACAACAGCCATGCGAGATCTGATCTAACCTGGGGGGGGGCGGGGAGCCCAATGTGATGTGTGATCATGCCGTGTAGCGTTCTCAGCTTCTTTCCCTGTTAATTAAAGTTGGAGAAAGGGAAAGGGAGTCTGCTCGGGAGGCTCACTGAACCAGCTGCCCTTGATTCTACTCCATTGTCCTACCAGGGCCAGGTGTGGATGCCTCGAGATTGATGGAGCCGTAAGGAAAGGTAAAGAATCGACTGCTCTGTGTGTGTCTGTGTGTCTCTGTGTCTGTGTCTGTGTCAGTGTCTGCATGGGGGCTCGTGGGGATGGGCAGCAGCCCGGGCCAGTGATGGATGCTGCAAGCGACTAAGGGATATTGATTGTAGACCAGTCAGCATATCTCTTGCCTCTGATCTCTTATTCCCTGCCCTTGCAGCAGCTGCCCCTGCTGCTTCTCAGGAGGTGGCAGGGTAACTACTCCATAGAGGTGAGGGGATGGATGCCCGGACAGTGCCACCCGTGACTGCCATGGAGGTGCCCAGCATCAAAGATTTCCACTGGAAGACCCTGGCCCCACTGCCCAGTCGTCGGGTCTACTCGTCCCTGGTGGAGACTGGAGGACAGGTCTATGCCATAGGAGGCTGTGATGACAATGGGGTCCCCATGGACTGCTTTGAGGTCTACTCCCCTGAGGCTGACCAGTGGACTTCCTTGCCCCCCATGCCCACGGCCCGGGCTGGGGTGGCTGTCATTGCCTTGGGGAAACGGATCATGGTGATTGGGGGTGTGGGAACCAATCAGCTGCCCCTGAAGATTGTGGAGATGTACAACATCGATGAGGGCAAGTGGAAGAAGAGGAGCGTGCTGAGGGAGGCCGCCATGGGCATCTCTGTCACTACAAAAGGCAAGCCAGACCAGGCTTTGGGCGTTGTCAGGCACAGAGGGGCTGGAAAGAGGGCAGGAAATCAGTGGGGTAGACTTGTTGGAGGGCTGGAAAGGGAAGAGGGTTTTGAGTTGGGTTTAGGACAGTGGCTTCCCAGGTTATTCCTCTTGCAACTTTTTTGAAAGCTCCCATAACCCTCCAGGCCCCCTTGTTCTCCTCCTACCCAAACAAAAAGGGTCCAAAAGCCTGAACTCCACCTCACAGGCCTCCCAGCCACTAAACAACTGTGTGACACTCAGTAGTTTTGGTCTGACCAGCTCAGCATAACAGCACATCACAAAGGCTGAAAAGGGGAGAGCCCAGATGTCTAGAGAGAACAAATCACCCCATACCTCACTGCCCAAACTAGTCACCCCATAACTCACTCTAAACAACTGTTTGGAGCTCTCTAGTTATTTCTCCTACCACTCCTTCCCATCTCCAAACTACCCTGTGACCCCAAAGGGAATGCCAACCTTCTGTTAGAGAAATACTGATATAAATTGAGAATTGAATATCTATAACAGTACCCTTCTACTACAGGCTTCCACCCATCCTTAACATTTTCCCTTTGTGGATGGTCTATCAAGCATTTATTTAGTGCCTACTGAGTGCCAGGCATTGTGCTAAGCCTTGGGGATACAAAGAAAGGCAAAAAAAACCAACAACAACAAAAAAAAACCAGTCCTGCCCTCAAGGAGCTCATATTCCAATGAGGAAAACAACATGTAAATAATTTAGTACATACCAGATGCAGACAGAGTAAATGGAAGGGAATCCTGAAGGGGAAGACTCTAGTAGGTAGAGAGAACAGATAAGTTCTTCAACAAAAGGTGGGATTTTAGTTGGGTCTGAAAGAAGAGGCAGAGGTGAGGAGGAAGAGTGTTCCAGGCATAGGGAGCAGCATAGTGCAAAAGCACAGAGACAGCAGCTGGGGGACAGGCAGAAAGTGGAAGAGAACAAATATTTATTAAGCACCTACTATGTGCCAGGCACTGTTCCCAGAAAATATCTTTACATATATTCTCTCCTCTGATAGCTCATTTGGACTGTTGTGTGTGAGGCGCCATTCTGTCTTCCTTTTTTTATAATCTCCATATGTCCTGGGCTCTGTTGAGTATAGAAATTAATCTGAGAAAAGGAGACATTCTCCTATTTGGTCCCCACAAGGAGAGTTTTATGGCTTTCCTTTTGGCTGTCCTTGGTTGGGGAGAGGGAGAAGCCAGACTACAGAAAACATAAAGCCACCCTAGGCTAGATGCCCTGGGAGCTTCACAGAACTGGCTGTGGTGGTTGAGGCTGGCAGGGGATATTAATTATGCCCCCAGAGTGGCACAGACCCGAGTCCTGTACCAAGTGTGCAGGGCATTGAGCAGGAAGGAACCCTTCAAGCTCCTGGCCTCTGAGGTCAGGTGCCAGTTGTGGTGTTCAAGGGTTAAATGGGGCTCCAGGCATGACTGGTAGTGGATATTGACAAGTGCCCTGTCAAGTTGCCCACTGACCCTGGCTGTGGTCTATCTCTTTAGATTACAGAGTTTACGCAGCAGGAGGAATGGGGCTGGATCTTCGCCCCCACAACCACCTACAGCACTATGACATGCTCAAGGACATGTGGGTATCATTAGCCCCCATGCCCACTGCAAGATATGCTGCCACTTCCTTTCTCCGAGGTTCCAAGATCTACGTGCTAGGTAAGGCTGAGTGACATGCACCCTCAATGTACTCCCATTTTCCCTCCTGGGGGTCAGTTTATCATCTCTCCCCTTTGGGGAGTGTACAGAGCCATCTTCCAGGCATTGCGAAGCAGGGCGGAGGTCCAGAGGAAGGAGGACTCACTGTCTTTGCTCTTATGGAGCTCATTGTCATATAATTAATAAATATTAGAGCAGAAAGGGACCTCAGAGATCATCTCATCAATATTTTTTCCTTGCAGAAGAGGAAACTGGTGTGCAGAAAAGTAAAACGATTTACCCAAGGTCATAGCTTTGTGAGGCAAAAACAAACAAACAAACAAACAAACAAAAAAACAACAAACCATTGTCTCTATCTTTGGGGAGATATCATTTGCGGGGAGAGAAAGACAAGGTACATGTACAATAACTGAAAACTTAGAGAGCAACCTGCAAATAAGTACAAAGGAAGGTCAACATAGAAAATGCCTCAGATTGGGAATTAGAAGACCAGGATTTGAATCCTGACTTTCCCCCTTATGCTGCCTGTGTTACCTTGAACAAGTAACTCCTTCTATCTGGGCCCCAGTTTCCTCATCTATAAAATGCTGGGGTGGACTATATGACCTGCAGTATTTCTATGATCCTAGAATTGACTGAGTGTATAAACTGTAAAAAGGCATGAGGCAGAAGAGATGTCAGAAATGGTTATGGGTCAATCATGTTAGGTTCCCTGGAGGAGGAGGTCACCATACTTAAGGGAGAGGGAGGGATATTGGTTGCCATAAATGAAAAGAGTGTCTCAGGTAGGAAGGGAGAAAGCACAAAGAAGGAATCATCAGAAAAGTCATGATAAACTCGGAACACTGATATAACACCCTGGTGCTAAACTGGGTGGGAAACATTCTCTAGAAAGGGTGACTGCTGGAAACCTTTCCCAGATGGAATCTCCTTCCCTGGGGTGGTAAGCACTGGAAAGACTCTGCTTTGGTCTAGAGCCTTTAGGTTTTGTTTTGGGAGGGAATGAGGGGAGAGTGGGATAAATAGGCAGAAAGGAGTCCTTCAGAGGGCCTTTGACCTTGGCTTTTAGGGGGACGCCAATCCAAGTATGCAGTCAATGCCTTTGAGGTCTTCGACATTGAAACACGCTCATGGACCAAGTTTCCCAGCATCCCCTGCAAACGAGCCTTCTCCAGTTTTGTCCCCATGGATGGCTATCTGTATAGCCTGGGGGGCCTGCGGCAAGGTCGCCTATATCGACAACCCAAGTTCATGAGGACTATGGATGTGTTTGACATGGAGCAGGGTGAGTCTTTCAAACCCTACCCCCACTGATGGAGTCCCCTCTTCTTCCCATCACCAATCCAGCAAACATTTATTAAGCACTTACTATGTACCAAGTCCTGTGCTAAGTGCTGGGGATACAATTAATGAAAAGGAAGGTAGTTCCTGATTTCAAGGAAATTACAATCTAAAGGAAGAGACCATACACAAAAGAGGGCAGGAAAGGGGTAGGGAATCCGTAACTTCTCACTTCCAGGACACTGAAAGTTTTGGATGGCTGTCTTTCTGCACCCAAGCACCTCCTATCTGACCTTTTGCCTATACAGACCTCATGAGCTTTTCAAAAGTTTGCCACCACCCTTCATCTCTTGATCAAATTCCTTCCACCTCCAGTTTCTCCCCTCTCCAATCCCTCCTCCAAACAGCTACAAAAGTCATCTTCCCAAGGCACAGGTCTGACCATGTTACTGTCCTGCCCTCAAACCTTCACTGGCTCCCTATTGCCTATAGGATAACATACAGAGCCCTGAGTCCAGTATTTAAAGTCTTTCACAATCTGACTCCAATCCACCTTCTACAGACATTTCACACCCTGTTTTCTGATCTTATTCTGCCCTATGAACATCTTTGTGCATTCATGCAAGCCTGGGACACACTCCCTTCTCACCTCTGCCTGTGGAAATCCTTCTCTTTCTTCAAGACTCAGCATCCATGAAGCTTTCCCTGATTCCCCAGCTGAAAGCATTCTCTCCTTTCCTAGATTTCCTGGAGCATTTGCCCAGATGATTCTTGCTTCTAGTTATTATTTTTTTATTTATAATTATATTTACTTATTGTATTTATTCAAGCATGCATGCACCCTTCCCCTGTCATCCTTCCTCTGTATATTCCCAGAAGATAGCACAATGCTTGGCACATAGTAGGCACTTAATAAATGTCTATAGAGCAGGTACGTGGAGCAGTGGATAGAGCACTGGCCCTGAAGTCAGGAGGATCTGAGTTCGAATCCAGCCTCAGACCAAACACTAGCTATATGACCTTGGGCAAGTCACTTAACCCTAATTGCAAATAAACAAATAAATAAATGAATGAATAAATAAATAAATAAATGTCTGTCAAATGAATGGAAGGAATGAATGCTACTCTTGGCTGAAGAGGGAGCTTACTACCATTTAGAACCAGAACCAGGGCACAAAACACAAGAAGATCCAAGCAAGGTCACTTGTTAATAGGAGTTTGTATAAATGTACATATTTTAACACCAGAAAATTCCTATCTTTAGATCATGTAGCCTTTTTTTTCCCCTAGTGATAACTCAAGTTATCACAAGGGAAGCAGCCTGATGTGATGGAAAATGCTGAATTTGGTATTAGAATATCTGGGATGAAATCCTAGCTCTATTGTTTGCTTGTGGTGTGACCTTGGTCAAGTAACTTAACGGGGCCTCAGTTTCCTCATCTATAAAACCAAGGGATTGAACTAGATGAGGACCTCCTTTTGAGAAGTAGCTAGGTGTTGCAGTGGGTAGATAAAGTGCTGTGCTTGAGTGAGTTCAGAGTAGGCCTCACACACATACAATCTGGGGAACCCTGGCCAAGTCGCTTCACCCTGTTTGCCTCGGTTTCCTCATTTGTAAAATGGGCTTGAAGAGGGCATGGCAAACCACTGCAGTATCTGTTCCAAGAAATCCCAAACAGAGTCATGAAGAGTTGGTCACCAAGAGTCAGACACGACTGAAATGGTTGAACGATGATAACAAAGTCCCTTTGAGCTCTAACATTGTGATGATACTATGATACTAAATTGAATGGGAACTTGCCAGAGTCCACTGCCTGTCATGCCTGGGACCCCGTTTAACTCCATGATCCTCAGGGCTAAGGCCTGACCTAGTAGGCCAGGAGCTGGAAGGGTCTGCTGCTCAGTGCTCTGTACACTTGGTCCGGGACTGAGACGTGCGCTCCTCTGTTGGATGGCCTTACTGATGCCCCCTTGCCAGCCTCAACCACCAGCTAAGCCAGCTTCCTCAAGCTGGCTCAGAGCGATGGCTCAGAACCAGCAGTAGATGGCACTTACCCAGCAAACCACCATGTTCTAGTTGGGGACTGGGTTCCTAAACTTTGCCCAGAGGGCGCAGAGAGGTAGCACAGTGCGGTGAGTATAGTACCAGACTTGGAGTCAAAAGACCCAAGTTCGAATCTTGCTTCAGACATTAATTTCTGTTGTTATTCAGTCATTTTTCAGTCACATCCAATTCTTCATCACCCCACTTGGGGTTTTCTTGGCAGAGATATTGCAATGGTTTTCCATTTCCTTCTCCAGCTCATTTTACAGTTGAGAAAACTGAGGCAGACAAAGTGAAGTGACCTGCCCAGGGTCACACAGCTAGTAAGTTTCTGAGGCCAGATTTGAACTCAGGAAGGATGCATCTCCCTGACTCCAGGCCCTGTTCTATCCTCTGCACCAGCTAGCAGCCAGATACTAACTAGCTGTATTATTTTAAGCAAGTTACTTAACATAGTTACCTAAGCCTTAATTATCTCAACTGCCAATCAAACAGAAGCTCCATGGGGGCAAAGACTGTTTATTGTCGTCTCTGTTTCCCCAGTGCCTAGCACGGTGCCCCGACTCCACAACTGCCTATTGCTTGTCTGATTGACTGAACTATAAATAAAATAATTATAATTGCATTAACTACTTCACAAGGCTGTTGTGAAGAAAGAAATATATATGGATATACATATATAAGGTGTTATTATAATTATGTCTTGTTCAGGGCTATTCATGTTCATCCCTACATATAAATACCTGTTATCTAGAAAACAATTTTTTCCCAAAGATCATTTCCATCTGTTTTCTCATTGCATCCCAAGGATAATCCTGCACCTGCACAAGGTAGGTAGGGCCAGCGTTCTGTATTCCTGTTTGACAGATGGATAAACTGAGGAACTGAGATAGGCGCCATGATTAGATCAAGAGCACATAGCAAACTAGAGACAAAGCTGGAGGTAAAATCCAAATTCTCTACTGGTCTGGAACACTTTAAGGGTCAGCTAGGTGATGTATTAGATAGAACACTGGGCCTGCAATCAGGAAGACTGGTGTTCGAATCTAGCCTCAGACATATACTAGCTGTATGACCTTGGGTAAGTCACTTAATCCCATTTGCCTCAGTTCCTCATCTGTAAAATGGGGATACACTGGAGAAAGAAATGGCAAACCACTCCAGTATCTTTGCCAAGAACACCTCACAGACGATGTTCATGGGGTCAGGTAGAGTCGGACATGACTGAATGACCAGATGACAACAGTGCCCTTTAGACCGAAATTTGAACTAACAGGACCATGGGACTTAGAATGGGGAAGGATCTTATTTACGTCTAATCCAAACTCCTCATTTTACAGATGAGCAAACTGAGGTCCGAGGAGAAGCAATCTTCCAGCTCAGGGACAATGGGATAAAGCTCTTTGTGGAAAAAGGAGACATAACAATATGGAACAGAACTGCAGAATAGTAGAGCTAGAAGGGACATTAGAGATTATTTAGTCCAATTTCTATGTTTTGCAGCCAAGGAAACTGAGTCTCAGAGAAGTCGAGTTCCTTACCCGTGGGTGTGCACTTAGTGAGTGGGACGAACCATGGGGAATCTCAGGGATAGCTCCCTTAGACATGTAAGGGTGAGGTTGAAGCCCCTGCAGACAACAGGCCCTTGTGGAGTGTCATGCAGACCTGAGCAGAATGAGTTCAAACTCACTTCCCACTCACTCCAATGGAGGTTGAACAAGGGGGCAGGGAAAAGGTTCCCACCTTTTAGTAGTATAGGGCAGCAGGTACCATGCTTCACTTGGAGTCAGGAAGAACTAGGTTCTGAAGCCTGGGGAGGTCACTTCATTTCTGTGGGCCTCACTTTCCTCATTTGTAAAATGAGAAACTTAGGCTAGACCAGTGGTTCTCAAAGTGTGGTCTGTGGACCCCCAGGAGTCCCCATGAGTCTTTCAGACAGTCCACAGGGTCAAAATGATTTTCATAATATACCAAGACATTATTTGACTATTAAATTCTTCCTTTCTTCTACATATCAGTGTGAAGAGGGATTTTCTTCATATACTTCAACCAAAACAACAAATCATAGTAGAGCAAATGCAGAAGCCAATAGGAGAATCCAGCTGTTTTCTATTAAGTCAAGCATTAAAGAGATTTGCAAAAAATTTATAAAAATAATGCCGCTCTCCTCACTAAATTTTATTTTTGTTTTGGAAAATGTATTTGTTTTTCATAAACATATGTTTTTATATCAACATGAAATGGGTCTATTATAGTTATTTTTAATGAATAAATAAGTATTTAAAAATTTTATTAACACTAATTTCCAATATGTTAAATATCAGTAGATATAACCCACACAAATAGAAGCTCTTTGGGGTCCTCAATCGATTTTTAACGAAAAAAGTGTGAAAACTGCTGGCCTAGATGGCCCTTTCTGGCTCTAAATCTATAATCTTCTGATCCCATGAATTCTGTTGACCTGCAGAGGATACATTTTGTTGTTGAGTCATTTCAGTCACATCTGACTCTTCATGGCCCATTGTGCGGTTTTCTTGGCAAAGAGCCTAGAGTCTTTTACCATTTTCTTTTCCAGGTCATTTTACAGATGAGAAAACTGAGGCAAACAGAGTTAAATGACACAGCTAGTAAGTATCTGAGGCCAGATTTGAACTCGGGAGGATGAATGTCCACCTAGCTGCCCCAGGGAGACATTCAATGCTGATGTATGCAAGGTGTGACTGGACATATGCGCACTTGTTCCCTTGCCAGAGATCAGATCCTGTCCCAGAGCTGCATTAAGTGGTTGTGATCAACATCTTTTCTCCTCCTTTCTTGGCCTCTAGGAGGTTGGATGAAGATAGAGCGGTCTTCGTTCCTGAAGAAGCGCAGAGCTGACTTTGTATCAGGCTGCTTAAGAGGGCGAGTCATAGTGGCTGGAGGCCTGGGTAAGAGTCAGAGCACTCCGGCAGTGCTGGGGGGGTTTGGGGGACACCACGGGATCCGTGGCAGCAATTGAAGTCAGCACTGTCGCTCCCCCCAAAGATCACAAAACACCCACTACAGCAGAAAGAACGCTGGATTTGGAGGCGAGGGATGGTTCTACTTCAAATCCCAGCTGTGCTACTCAGCGATAAATCAACGTGCATTTAAGTGACCGACGCAAGCCAGGGACTGTGCTGAGGACTAGGAATACAAATGCGGAAAATGGAGCAAACGTTTCCCCTGCCGTGACACTGGACAAGTTACCCCTCTCTCTGGGGCTCAGTTTCCCCATCTTTAAGATGAGAGGACTGGACCGGATGATTCCTTAAGGGCCCTTCTGGCTCTAAATCCCAGGACTAACATTCTAATTAGAACTTCATCCATCAGCAGCATCAGTAGGGAATTCCTGGGGACCAGAAGGCTGAGCCTGCCCCTTTTTTAGAGGAGGAAATGGAGGCGTAGGGAGAGTAAGAGGCAGCAGTGTGTGCTGGATCTGACTCCTAATGGTCTGGGCCAGGTGGATTGTTAAATTTTCGGTGTGAAGGTTGAGACATTGGAAATTGAGGCAGCTAGGTGGCGCAGTGGATAGAGCACCAGCCCTGGAGTCAGGAGGACCTGAGTTCAAATATGGTCTCAGACTAGACACTAGACACTAGCTGTGTGACCCTGAGCAAGTCACTTAACCCCAATTGCCTTGCCAAAAAAAAAAAAAAAAGACATTGGAAATTAACAAATGCTACAAAGCAGGGTAAAGTGACTTGCCCAAGGTCACACAGCTAGTAAGTGTTTGAGGGCAGATTTGAACTCAGGAAGAGGAGTCTCTCTGACTCCAGGCCCAGCTTTCTGTGCACTATGGCGCCATTGCAACATAGTAGGTATTTAATAAATGTTCCCTTCACCACTATGCCATACAACAACTATTCACCTGCTTGACATGGGTGAATGTCCATTATTATTTATAACTTACATTTATTTAGTGCTTTAACGTTCA
Source organism: Vombatus ursinus (assembly GCF_900497805.2). Taxonomy (NCBI): domain Eukaryota; kingdom Metazoa; phylum Chordata; class Mammalia; order Diprotodontia; family Vombatidae; genus Vombatus; species Vombatus ursinus. Next base: position 48,478,785 of record NW_020954576.1, read on the forward strand.
TAAAACAGCCATTGGTGATGGGCAGCATGAGCATTCTTACCCTCATTTTACAGAAGGAAATTGATACTAACTTACCTGAGGTCATACAGCTAATTTGTAGTGGCCAAGGTAAAACTTGAACTCAGGACTCTGGGAGTTAGGTTTAGCTGCTGCAGCGTGCCAGCATGCTGGGCACAACACCCTCTGTAGTCAAAGATGATGAAGTCAGTTAGCCCATTAAGGGAGCGGGTTATGAAACTAAGCTGGGGTCTGTTCTAAAAGGCTTAGCACCCATGCCTTTTATCTGCATTTTCAGGGAACCAGCCCACAGTCCTGGAGACAGCAGAGGCCTTCCACCCAGGGAAGAACAAATGGGAGAGCCTGCCTCCCATGCCCACTCCCCGCTGTGCCTGCTCCAGCATCGTCATCAAAGGCTGCCTCCTCGCAGTGGGAGGCGTCAATCAGGGATTGAGCGATGCTGTGGAAGCCCTGTGTGTCTCAGACTCCTAGCCTCGAGAATCCCATTCCTCGGAGATTCGTTGTTTCTCGGCAGGGTTAAATGATTTCATCAAAGCTGACTTCAGTATGTGAAAAGTGGGCAAGATCTCCAGGGGCTCACACTCCTGAAATCCACCCACCCCCACCCAGCCCTATCTCCCAAGAGTGTGAAGATAAGTCACTGGACACATGTCCAACCGGTCTCAAGCAGGGAAAGTCCCACCCTGATCTCCAGCTATTGAAAGGTAGACGGACACCCCCCCTCCCCATGCCAGCCTATACTTTCCTATCATCTGCCCTTACAGCTGGAGACAGAGTTCAATGTCTTCTCACAGCCTGATGTAATAGGCCGTTGGAGGTCAATGAGTGCTGGTGAGTAGTGAATTTGGCCCCTCAGTAATTTGGGAGACTGCCCTAACTCAGTGATGGACTAGGACCAGAATTTGTCTGACAAACGGGGAAAGAGAGAAAGCTACAGCCTCACGCCCAGGCAGGGGCGAGGGGCGGTCATGCCAGACGATGAAGGCAAGTATGGAGGAGACGGAGGAATCTCCTCCAGCGGCAGTGCTGGGGACTAGCAGAGCCTGAAGAGACCAGCTCTGACAGGCTACAGAACAGGGGCTGTCTATATCAAGCCAGGAGCCAGAGTCACAGAGAGGATGCTGGATTTGCTGAAACTGTTCAAAGTGCTGACGTTGAGGCTGGTGATTCCTCGGGCTGTAGCCATAGTTCCTGGGTCCCTTTGGGCAGAGGCAGCTGACTGAGGGTCCAAGCCTCAAGGGTGGAACTCATCCCCTCTCCTTGAAATAAACCCCAGTCACCTGTGTGGCCTTGGGTCTTTGGCTACTCCTCTCCTCACCCCAATCATGTCCCCTCAGCCTACAATAGGATCATAATAAGCACAGTTGAGGGGATACTGGCCAGTTTTTGAAAGGGGTTTGCACAAAAGTCTAGGTACTTCCTAGCCTCAAACTGGAGCTGGCAATAGCAGCAGCAGTGAGACCTACCAAGAAAATGGGGTCACTGGATAGCCAGATCCTGAGCAAAGAAACAGGAAACACCTCTCCCTGCTGGTTTTACCTACATCAGCAACTTCCTCGATGCCAAGGTATCAGTATCAAAAAAGAAACACATCTGCATGAAGCTGGTTCCCCTTGGAATAGCTGACCCAGCTGTGTTTGATGGATGCTTGCCCAATGAAGGGTAAGAGGAAAGTAGAGTCAGAATTCAGGAATGGTGGAGAGATTAGAGATAGGTTAGTGTAAGATAGGAAAAGTAAGGTCTCCAAGCCCAAGCTCCTTCCCAAGCTGAGATTGGAGCATCAGCTTGGAGATGAGAGGTCCCTCCCCGGACAGGTCCAGAGATGCTCAGAGGAGCTGTCCACGTCAAGCTGAAGAGAAGGGGACATCAGGCTGAGTGATTCTATCCTTGGGTCATTTAGTGCATGTGGCATTTCAACCCCAGACAGTGTCCCCCCCCACCCCTCATTCTGCACACAGGATTGAAGTCAAAGACATTGGTCCAATAGGCATCTCTATATCTTCAGACCTGACCATCAAGTTTCTGGCTGATATTGAGGAAGGGCATGAGGAATCCTTGGAGTAGTCTGAATGGTTTTAAGCAAATCCAGAAACACTTCTTCATGTCTCTGTGCATGGTTTTCCTCCAAGATGGTCTCTGCTCTGTAGCCTGGCATGGCTGGCCCTCTCCCTTCGGTCCCTCTATCTCCTCCTGCCTGATGCCATGCCGCCTCTCCCCATTAGGCACATTCAGACCTGTGTCCATAGGCTGGACTTTAGCCCTTGCTTTCCCTCAGGTTTGGAGGGCTGCTTGGGAGTCAGAGTTTGGCCTCAGATATTCATTGGGTTAGGGCAGTTCTCCAGAGAGCATCTTGGAGTAGAATGGTGGGGATTTCCTACCCATCAGTGGTACTGACCTCCAACATCCTGTTACAGTGAACAAGAAGTCCTGTACTAAAGGAAAATTGGAAACTAAAATGCTACCCTTTTCTCATTGATCTCAGTGAATTAGGATCATAAGGACAATCTGGCTTCCTGGGGCCCGGTTTGGGAATGGAGACAAGAGGGGAAAAACAGAGTTCCTCCCCTCCTCTGAACACCAGGCAAATGGCGACCTCCCTCCACCCCGGCTTCCAGGAGAGACCTGAACTTGGACAGAGAAGCAACTGCACGAGGAGGGAAGGGGGCACAGCAATGCTGATAGGGCTCTGGAGTTATCAAACCTCCCAGAATGGCCTCTTTCCCTTTGGAGTTGTTCTGAGCAGGAGGTGAACCCTGACCCAGGATGTGGGCTCCTCGCATCTTTCCTGCTCCCTTTCTGCCCTTTCCCCAGAGGCCTGGTGTTCTTGTCACTCTTCTCCTAGGACCCGTGCCCGGGGGCAGGGATGGGGCTTCCTGCTGACACTGTGCCATCCAAATCCGCCTTGGATGGGTTAATTGCACTTCCGGTTAATAGCAGCAGCACAATGATTAAAGTCTATATTCATATGTCCTCTTGCACCATTGCATGGGGAGGTGGGAGAGTGGGAGGGATGGAGAGTGAGGCAGGACGGTATCCACCGTGGGGAAAAGAAACACCAGGAAGAGCCTCCTCCTCTTAAGCATCCCTAGGAAAGAAGACCCCATATCCCTTAGTGAAAGCATTTCCCAATCTCCCACCCTTTATCAGGAAGTCTTTCCAATATCCAGCCTCCTCTCATCCCGGGATCACAGATTTAGAGCTGCCCGGGACCTCACCGGTGCCCGGAGGCACCAAGGGACTTCCCAGGGTCCTGCAGAGATCTGAGATTCAAATCCCGGCTCTCTGACTTGGGACGCAGCACCTTCTACACTCTACCGATAGCCTGCCCTGATATAAGACTCGGCCCATCCTTGTCACCTGGAGACTTAAGGGCTGAGTGTTCTGACCTTTCTATTATTTAAGATCAGAGATTTGAGGGTTCCCCTCCCCATGCTGTCTTCTAAGTCAGGGCTGCCGCCTCACCTGGGTCCTGGGTTAGCCCTGCCGCCTGCTGGCCATTCATAGCATTTCCATCCCATCCCTGCGGAAAAGGCTTCTGAATGTCCAGCACTCAGTCACTGGTGCCCCCTAGTGTAGACGTGGAAAAACTTCGGGGTAGAAACAACCGCTACCATTTGTAGACAATGACTCAAATTTCTATGCTGCTTTTAGGTTTATAAAGCAGTTCCTGTGCAATAACTCTATTAGGCAGGTGAGGGAAAGTGAGGCTCAGAGAGGTTATTTAAGTTTCTCAAGGTCACACAGACAGTAGGAGACTCAGAAAATGCCTTACCTGTCACATGGTATTGGAGGCAGGTCTCTAACCCAGATTTCTTCTCGGTGTCACTTAAAGCTGAGGCATGACACAGATCTAAGTCTCTTCAAAAGGGAGTAGGAAAGTACTCGAGGTACAACTTAGATTGGGCATAGAGCAGCTATTTATTTCCTCCACAAAAAAGAAATGATTAAAATCCAAAAGCTAATCTAGCATGCTGCCCCACAGGTATTTTCCATTCAATTGGACAAGTATTTTTCTTTTTTTTAGGCAATTGGGGTTAAGTGACTTGCCCAGGGTCACACAGCTAGTAAAAGTCAAGTGTTTGGTCTGAGGTCGGATTTGAACTCAGGTCCTCCTGACTTTAGGGCCGGTGCTCTATCCACTGCGCCACCTAGCTGCCCTGACAAGTATTTTTTAAGTATCTTTATGTGCACAGGACTGTTCTTGGGCTACTGAGGTGAAAAAAAAAGCAAAGTATTCAAGAAGCTTACAATCTGAGGGTGGAGAGACTGGCCTGGAAGCAAGCAATGATAATATATGTAACCACAGAGCCACGCTTCGCCCAGGAGGGCAGGGGTACTCGCCTACTCCCACTAAGGGACCCCTAATTCCAGGTTCATGCAAGTATCTCAAGGCTTAGTCCTAGGGGAGCCTGGTCTCTAAAAACAGAGGTGGGGCTCTTTTCTTATACTTTCACCCCTACCTTTGGGTCCCAGGGAAAAATCACTTAAAGCCGAGGTATGAGATATGACAGGTTTGAAGTCTCTTTAAAAGGGAATAGAAAGGGACTCAAGGTACAACTTAGATCAGGTATAGGGTAGCTATTTATTTCCTTCACACAAAAGAAATGCTTAAAATCCAAAGGCTAATAAAGTAACTTATGGGCAGCGAGGTGACGCAGTGGAGAAAGTGCCAGGCCTGGAGTCAGGAAGACTCTTCTTCCTGAGTTCAAATCTGTCCTCAGACACTTACTAGCTGTGTGATCCTAGGCAAGTCATTTCACCCTGTTTGCCTCAGTTTCCTCATCTGTAAAATGAGCTGGAGAAAGAAATGCCAAACCACTCTAGTGTCTCCGCCAAGAAAACCCCAAATGTGGTTATGGAATCAGATGTGATTGAAATGACTCAACATCAACAACAACAATAAGAAACCTAAAACAACTAGTAGTTTGGTGTGTTGCCATACGCACCTCCATTTGGGGAGACTGAGGCTGGTAAATCACCTGAGTCCAGAAGTTCTGACTGCAATAGGACCAAAGCCAAACCACCCAAGTCAGAAAAATGGAGCAGGTTAAAGCTTCCCTGCTGATCAATATTGGGAGGGGCCCTCTTGAGTGGCCACTGCACTTCCAGTTTGGTCGAAAGTTAGGAAGACCCAGTCTCAAAAACAAACAGACACACCAAAAAACCTGAAAAGGAAACTATGACTCCTATTACATTCCCCCCAGATATTGACACTTAGAACATTAAAACATGAAACACTTAATGGGACTATTGACTAGGCATTTTTATTGCTCTCCTTGGCTCTGCACTCTCTGCCCACTCCTCCCAAAGTCCCCGTCTTTTGGCTGGCCAGGACAAAGTTTGGGCTCCCCATCATTTCATGCTTTTCTTCTCCAAGAAGAGTGGAGTATTGCAGCTGCTTCCTGCAGGTGGAGCTGAGGGTCCCGAGAACTCCCAACCTCACTCACTCGTTCAGTTACTTGGGCTCCTGGAAAGAAACGCACGGCAGAAAAGGCAGCCAAGGACTCAAGATCCAGACTCAGGCTTTCATGAGCACGGTGTGTTGGGAACAACTGATCAATGCCTGGAGAGAGAATGTCCTCTCAGAACCTAATGGGAAATCCGAGAGTATAAGCCCTTTATCACACATGCTCACGCTAGGTGGCACCATAGAGCACAGAGCGCTGGGCCTAGAGTCAAGAAGACCTCAGTTCAAATCCAATCTTAGACACATACTAACTATGTGACCCTGGGTGAGTCACTTAACCTCTGTTTGCCTCAGTTTCCTCATCTGTAAAATGAGGATAATAATGCCTACCTCCAAGGGTTGTGTGAGGATCAAATGAGATCATAATTGTAAAGCACTTAGCCCAGTGCCAGGCACATGAGTACTATGTAAATGTTAGTTATTATTATTATTGTTATTATTAAACATCTAGCACCAGTGCCTGCAACATAGTAAGTACTATATGAATGTTAGCTTTCTTATTGTTATTGTTATTTATTTATTTGTTTTGCAATTGGGGTTAAGTGACTTGCCCAGGGTCACACACATAGTAAGTGTCAAGTGTTTGGTTTGAGGACGGATTTGAACTCAGGTCCTCCTGACTTCAGGGCCGGTGCTCTATCCACTGCGCTACCTAGTTGCCCCTATTGTTATTGTTATTAAGCACTTAGCACAGTGCCTGGCATATAGTAAGAGCTATATAAATGTTAGCTACTATTATTGTCATTAAGCACTTTAGCACAGTGCCTGGCACAAAGTAAACCCTATATAAATGTTAGGTTGTTGTTGTTATAAAGCACTTAGCATAGTTGGCACATAGTAAGCCATATATAAATGTTAGCTATTGTTATTGTTGTTGTTGTTATTATTATTATTATTATTATAAAGCACTTAGCACAGTGCCTGGCACATAGTAAGCCCTATATAAATGTTACTTAGTTGTTATTATTATGATTATTATTATAAAGCGCTTAGCACAGTGTAAGTAAGTACACATAGTAAGTACTATTTAAATGTTAGCTATTGTTATTATTATTATTTGTAAAATGCAGAAATAGAACCTATGTCTCAGGGTTGTTGTGAGGATCAAAGATAATAATATTTGTAAAGCACTTTGCTAAAGTACTATTTAAATGCTAGTTATTTCAATTACTAGAGAGAGTAGAAGTCATCTCATCCTTTAAAGTTCACTGACAGGGTGATTCTTCCACCTCTTCTGACACATCCCACTTCTCCTGCTTCCTTAATAGGACCAAGGGTCCACTGGGTTGTTATTCCATAGCACCAAGTCCTCCGGGGATGAATGCCCATGGCTGTGATCCCTAAAGTGGCCAAAGGAGTCAACCCATACACCAAGGGATGGATGGCCTCTACTACATATATAGTATGTTAGAGTGTGATCAGCATATAAGAGAGGTCAAACAGAGGGGCATGGGAGATCAGAAAGGCAGAGGACCCTTCTAGCTGGGTATTAGGTGGGCCCCATCTGGGCCTTGAAAGTCAAAGAGGATCTCAATAGGTGGAGATGTAAAGGAAGTCCATTCCAGGTATGGACAAGAGTATGCACAAATGTATTCAAGCTGGAGAGGGAGAAGGAGATTGGGAAAAAGTTTGTCTGGGATCCAGCATTTAAAAAGTCAGTCAGTCAGTTCATAAACACTTATTAAGCATCTACTATTTGCAAGGCACTGTGCTAAACACTGGGAAGAAAGAAAGAAGGGAAGAAAGAAAGAAAGAAAGAAAGAAAGAAGGAAAGAAAGAAAGAAAGAAAGAAAGAAAGAAAGAAAGAAAGAAA
>NW_020954576.1:48486092-48696166 GCF_900497805.2 Vombatus ursinus
GAAAGAAAGAAAGAAAGAAAGAAAGAAAGAAAGAAAGAAAGAAAGAACGAAAGAAAGAAAGTCCCTACCTCAAACTTACAATCTAATGGCAGAAGACAATATACAAAAGGAAGATGAAAACCGAAGGGAGGCATGATGGCCAAGTCTGGCTGGGGAGGAAAGGAAGAGATGGCTGGCCTGCTCTTCCTCCTTAAATGGAGTTCCTGGGAAGAGCTCTCCATCTCCACCCTCTCTAATCAGGGGGTGCTTGAGGAGCATGGGCTACTGATGAGATGTGAGTTCCAGGGTTGAGGTATCTTACAAGATGATGAAGTTCCTGAAGCATAGTATAGAGTTAGGTGAGAAATATAACTAGGTAAGAAATGAAGAAAGTAGTGTGAAAGATGTTTAGGGAGGTAGGTTGGGACCAGAATGTGGAGAGCCTTAAATCTCTGTATCCTTGAATATTCGTCGAAGGAATTCGGCTTTTAATCTTAAACCAGGAAAAGACTTTAGGGACCATTTAATCTAATCCCCTCGTTTTACAGCTGAGGCTCAGATAAATCAAGTGAAGGTCACTTAGCTAATAAATGGCAGAGACCTCCTGATCCCCATCCTGTTTGAGTGCCACAGTGTCAGAAGGACAATGGAGAAAAAGAAAGAAAATAGAGAAACTCCAGAAATGACTGAAGAGATGGAGCAATGGGAGCAATTTCAAGGATAGTCCCCAGGTCAAAGCAGTGAAGCAGGTGAAGGTTGTTTTCAGCTCCAAAGCCTGCTCCCCCAGCTCCGCTCCCCACCTCCTCAAGGGCTCAAGGACAGATTTTTATCCACTATATCACACTGGGGGCAGTTATTAGAGGAAAAGGACTATCTCATTGTTGGATTTCAGAGGCCAGTAGGATATATACGGAGATGCACTGTGATCAGGTGGAAACGTGGGTCTGAAGCTTGAGAGAAAGGCCAGAACTGGAGATAGAGATTCAAGGGAGTAAGTGAGATTATCTAACTAGACAGTAGAGATGGAGAAAAGGGCTGAGAACCGAACTTTGGGATGTACACATAAAGGGAGCATGAAGAGGATGAAGAACCCACAGAGGCAGAGAAAGAAAGATGACAGAGTTAGGAGAGTAAATTACTTGACCTTGAGAAATGATTGAGGTTTCAGAGAAGCCTGGGAAGAATTGTATGAACAGATACAAAGGGAAGTAAGCATAACCAGAGGAATAATCGATACAGTAACAACAACATTGGTTTTTGTTTTGTTTAGAAATGAAATATCCAAACATACCTCAGGATCACTCCAGGGCTCAGGATGATAAAATTAAGAATGAAAACAAGCCAAGTAGCAAGGTTAGGGTGATATACCAGTGAGTACAGGGACCTCATCAGTCTTACTGCAATAGTTACTTATGTAGCAGGTTTTGAAAAACACACCCACGTGAACTGATCCAACCATTCTGGAGAGCAATTTGGAACTATGCCCAAAGGACTACAAAACTGTGCATACCCTCTGACCCAGCAATACCACTTCTAGGTCTGTATCTCAAAGAGATCATACAAATGGGAAAAGGACCCACATGTACAAAAATATTTATGGCACCTCTTTTTGTGGTGGCAAAGAATTGGAAATCAAGGGGATGCCCATCAGTTGGGGAATGGCTGAACAAGTTGTGGTATATGAATGTAATGGAATACTACTGTGCTGTAAGAAATGATGAGCAGGCAGACTTTAGAAAAACCTGAAAAGACTTGAATGAACTGATGCTGAGTGAAGTGAGCAAAACCAGGAGAACACTGTACACAGTAACAGCCACATTGTGGGATGACTGACTTTGATAGACTTGGCTCTTCACAGCAATACAAGGAACAATTCCAAAGGACTTATGATGGAAAATGCTGTCCACATCCAGAAAAAGAACTATAGTCTGAATGCAGATCAAAGCATATTATTTGCTCTCTCTTTTTCCTTTTTTTTGTTTGTTTGTTTCTTCTTTCTCGTGGTTTCTCCCATTGTTTGTAATTCTTCTTTACAACATGACTAATGTGAAAATAGATTCAATATGAATGTATATGTAGAGCTTGTATCAAATTGCACACCATCTTGGGGTGTGGGGAGGGGAGATATGGGCAGAAAATTTGGAACTCAAAATCTTATGGAAGTGAATGTTGAAAACTAAAAATAAATAAATAATTTTTAAAAAAGAAAAGAAAAGGAAAGGAAAGGAAAACACACCTGCAAAATATCAGATTGGAAAAGGAAGGGATAGATGACACCTATGTTGCAAGGTTGTATGGGTTATTGGGATCTAACCACATTCACATTTAAGTCACCCAAACTCAGCCTGCCACTTGATTCTTTGCTATATATTTAATTTTATCCTCTTGAGCCTAAAAGTATGGTTGAGTAATTTATTTATCATTTTTCCCCTGTAACAATAACATTGTAAGGAAAAACCAGCTCTGAAAGACTGAAGAACTCTGATCACTTGAATGACCCAACATTAACTTAAGAGGACTGATGATGAATCTTGCTACCTACCTTCTGACAGAGAGGTGATGAATTTAGGGTACAGAATGAGACATACTTTTTCAGACATGACCAGTGTGTGGATTAGTTTTGCTTCACTAGTCAGTCAATAAGCATTTATTAAGCATTTAACTATATATACACTAGGCACTGTGCTAAGCAATGGGGATACAAAGGCAAAAGACAATCCCTGTTCTCAAGGATATCACAGTCTAATTAGTCACAATGATTGTTTTTTCCTGTGATAAGGTTGTCAAAAAAGAAAAAAGAACAAAAAGATCACTGGATCATATTTTTTAAATATACACAAGAGAACTGAAAATAATTAAGAAGCAAAGAGAGAACCAAGATGTTTTTGAAATAACATTACATGTATTATATATGAATTTTGTTTTAAAAAGCAAGGTGTAATTGAGATTCATATTTTCACATATAATCCTCTTTTTCTCTTCTGCTTTGTATATGGAAATGTTCTGTGTGTGTGTGTGTGTATGTGTGTGTGTGTGTGTGTTAAATTCAGAATTAAAAAAAATTTAAAGAAAGAGGTGGGAGATGTATAACCTATATCTAACTGCTTGCCTTCTCAATGGGGGGCGAGAGGAAGGGAGAGAATCTGGAACTCACAGTTTTAAAACTGAATGTTAAAAATTGTTTTTACATGAAACTTGGGAAAAATAAAAATAAAATACTAAAAAAAAAAAAGAAGGGAGTCAGAGGAAGACCCAAAGAGTGCAGCACCTCAGCATCTCTGAAGCCAAAGGAAGAAAGTTTCCTTTACACCCCTTCAACATGGTGTAGGTACCAGCCAAACCGACTATTAGCTGTCCTTTGAAATCTACCTGCTAGTACTTATCAGTTTGTTTATCTATAAAACGAGTGTTAGGCTAAACCATCTCTAAGGTTCCTTCCAGTTCTAAATCTAAGATTTTTATCATAGAATATCAGAGTTGGACTTGACCTCAGAGATACTCTAAATCTGACCTGTATCAGAACAGAAATCTCCTCTGACATCCCTGACACATGGTCAGTCGTCCAGCCTTTGCTCGCTTTGCTTCAGCCTCTGCTGAAGGGGATTAGGTCACTTCCCAAGGCAGCCCGTCATACTTGAGGACAGCTCCACTTGGCCTTATAGACAGCTGAAATCAACCTCTCTGCAAACTTCCTGATTCTGTGCTCTAGGGTCAAGCAGAACAAATAGAGTCACTCTTCCAGGTGACAGACCATCAGATACTTACAAGCCAGCTGTCATTCCCCTCATCCCCCACACCCCTAATTCATTTCCTCTTCTAGATAAACATTCCTCATTGCTTCAACCTATCGTTCGATGGTATTCATCTCAAGGCCTTTTCACCGTCTTGTTCACCTTTCTCTGAACACTATCCAGCTTATCAATGTACTTCTTAAAACATGAAATCAAGAGCTGGATACAATTGTCCTCAAAATACGGTATAAGGTAGCTGCATGAAGCGCTGGGCTTTAGATCAGGAAGACTTCAGTTCAAATCTGCTCTCAGACTGTGTGACCCTGGAAAAGTCACTTAACTTCTGTTTGCCTCAGTTTCCTCATCTGTAAAATGGGGATTAACAGCACCTCCCTTCCTGGATTTTTGTGACAATCAAATGAGATAGTAATTGTAAAGCTCATAGTAGGCACTACATATATGTTAGCTCTTATTAAGTAAGACTATCACTTTCCAAATCCTGAACACGTCTTTCTTTAATGTTATCACATTAACATTTTTCAAACGCTATATCACACTGTTGACTCACTTTGAGCTTGACATACACTAAAATCTTCAGGTATTCCCCCTCCCCCCCACCGAGGAACTGCCATCTAGTAGGCATCCCGCAGCTTGTCCTTGTGGGGTTGTTTTGTCTTGTTAAGAAGATGATGCCAAGATGGGAGGGAGATCTACTGGGGTGAATGACAGAGTGAAAACCCAATGGATGAAATTTAACAGGGATGAATAACGGGAGACAGCATAGCACGCTGATAGAGTATAGACCTCAAAGTCAGGAAGACCTGAGTTCAAGAGCCACTCCTATCACATACTGGCCGTGTGACTCTAGGCAAATCTCTTAACAGCTCAGAGCTTTAGACAACTCTGGGAGAACAGAAATTGCAGAGAAAATGCCGTTCTATGATGTCAGAGAAGGTTTCCTCGATTGGGAACTTACCATTGAAATCATGGGTCTAGCTCCTCCCCCAGCCTTTTAAAGTTCACAAAGCATTCTCCATAAATTACCTCATTTGAGAGTCTACTGGGTGTCAAAAAAGCAGACCTCCCAAGTGCATTCACAAAGGCTGCAAACCACTCCCATCCCCCTCTCCTTTCAGAATTCTGATCTTTTGGGTGGATAGAGCACTGGCCCTGAAGTCAGGAAGACCTGAATTCAAATCCTGTCTCAGATTAAATACTTGACACTAGCTGCATGACCCTGGCCAAGTCGTTTAACCACAATTGCCTAAAAAAAAATAAAAATAAAAAATAAAAAATAAAACAACAGAATTCTTATCTTTCAAGCTTCAGTTGCAGCATTACCTCCTCTATGAAGCCTTCTCTGATTTCCTGTCAACAATGCTCTTTCTCCCTCCTCAAATTCTCCTAGCAACCTCTGTCTTCTTTCTCCTTTGCCCTCTTTACAGCCTCCTTATCTGTATATATCCAGTATTTCTCAGGAAATAGTAAACTCCTTGAAGGGAGAGGTTGTGTTTTTCATCTTTGTATGCCTAGTACCTTGCACATAGTAGGTATTTGATAAATATGAACTGCATCTAATTGAACTACATTGAGTTGAATTGAAGAAAAGGACAGTTAAGTGCCAAATGTTCCAAGGAGAAAGGTGAGAATCTTAATTGGATTTGGCAATAAAGAGGTCATTGGTCACTCATGAAAGAATAGTATCAGGAGAATAGTGGGTGTAGAAGCTAGATTGCAAAGGTCTAAGAATTCTCCTGAGGAAGGGTGGGAGTATGGGAGAGAGGGGCCAAGTAATTAGTCTCAACTTTTTCTGGAAGTTTGACAATGAATGGGAAGACAGTAACTGAATGGGATGTAAGAGACAAAGAAAAGCTTATGGAATGAATGAATGAATGAATAAATGAATGAATGAATGAAAAGACATTCAATTCTTACTAGGTGCCAGACATTGCTTAATGCTGAATATACAAATACCACCAAGAAGCTTACATTCTAATAGGGGAAAATGATACATATGGGGGAGAGGGCAGGATGACGGAGTCATCCATCCCACTTATGGTGTATGGAGTTGGAGGGTAATTGATGGACTTGTCCTTTCTAGGAATTATGGTGTTGATTTGATTACTGTTCCCAAAAAAAGAAGTGGTAGTGAGTGAAAAAGTGGAAACCACGAGAATGAGGGATTCCTTTGGTGTCATGGCAAGAAGCTCACTAGGAAGCAGCTTGAGGCCTGCTGAGGATGATGAATTCTCACTAGTCAAAAGCCAGAGCTAGAAAGGACTTTAAAGGCCACCCTAGGTCAGCCCTACCCCAATGTTCCAGGTTCCTTGGATCAGAAGCCATTTTAATACCATCCTAAGCAGAGGATTGTCCAAATATGCTGCAAAATTAGACTTTGCATGGCAAAGGTCATTGGGATATCTGCTATCTGAGATGATGCACAGTGGGTGGCCTTCTTTTTAGGTTTGGCTGTTTCTATAGTCCCTTTTCTTCCAATGGAGTTCAGAAAATTTCCTTGCTTTCACATTCCAGCAATGTAGGAAAGGTAAGGTAAGACGCAGGCTGGTAGCTCAATGGATTGAATGCTAGAACTCAAGTCAGGAGAGACCTGAGTTCAAATCCAACTGCTTGTGTGACTGTGGGTGAATCACTTAACCTCAATTTGTCTGTTTCCTTATCTGTAAAATGAGGATAATAAAAGTACATACTTCCAAGGGGGATAGAGTGAGGCCCTGAAGTCAGAAAGACTCATCTTCCTAAACTCAAATCTGCACTCAGACACTTACTATGTGACCTTGGGCAAGTCATTTAACCATTTGCCTCTGCTTCCTCATCTGTAAAATGAGCTGGAGAAGAAAATGGCAAAATTCAATATCTTCACCAAGAAAACCCCAAATGGGCTCATGAAGAGTTATACACGACTGAAAACAACTGACCAACTTCCAAAGGATGCAGTGAGGATTAAGTGAGATAATATTAATAAACTTCCTGACACATAGTAGGTGCTCTACAAATGCTTATGCCTTTCATTCTTTCCATTTTGCGGAGAAGTCCAGTGAATTGTTCCAGGTCTTATAATGTCTTAGGGGAGAAAATGAGATAAATCTATTTGTCTCATTTCTCAACTCAGCCCTCCTTGTTCTTTCCTTCTCCTCCTCCTCCTCTGCCCCTTTCCTCTCTAGCCCTAGGTTTGTTTTCATTTCTACTTTCATGCACAAAGCTTTCTTGCCACCTTCTACCGGGCAGGAAATTGCTAATTGATGACTCATCTGGCTGGTCTGAGGGGCTGGGGGGAGGGGACAGACGTGGTGGAGGGAACTGGAAGCTCAGTGCCTAAAGCAAGACGTTTGCAATTCACACTTGGCTAGAATGTGAAAAATGAGAATTGTCAAGTCTGTGGCTTCTCTTCCTCCTCATGGTCCCGTAGGGGCTGGTAGAGGAACTCTAGGAATGTGGCTTGTTAGCACCTTACCTAATTAGGATCCTATTCTGTTGGCCTAGGCCCCGTAGCAGCTAGCTGCCTTAGAAAGGGAAGAGGTGTGGAAAGCAAGGTCTCTCTATGGTGGGATAGAGCTAAGAGGTCCCCACCACGAATAAATGAGCTTCTAGAAACCCAGAACTCTGTTTAACCTACTTTGCTTTTGCAATCTACACTCCTCACTCTTTCTTACCCCTCCTATCCAATCATTTGCTAAATCCTCCTGATTCTACCTTTGTGACACCTCTCATATATTCCCCCTTTTCCCCTCTGATGCTAACGCCACCCTGGGACGGGTCCTCATCACCTCACAAATGGGCTGGTGGGCTGGTGGGCCTCCCTGCCTCCAGCCTCTCCTCTTTCCAGTCCATCCTTTACTCATCTGTCAGAGTGATCTTCCTAAGGGAAGGTCTGAACCACTACCCACTCTGAATGCCTCTCAACTCCAGGGGCTACCTATGACTTCCAGGGTCAAATAGAAAATCCTCCCTTTGACTTTTAAAGCCCTTCATATCCTACCCTCTTCCACCTTTCTTGTCCCCTTAGCTTTACTCCCCACTACATACTCTTCCATCCAATGACATTGGCCTCCTCACATAAGACGTTCCATCACCTGACTCCAGGCATCTTCACTGGCTATTCCCCATGCCTGGCATGCTGTCCCTCCTCTTCTCCATCTGCTGACTTCAGTGACTTCCTTCAAGTCCCAGATAAAATACCACCTTCTTCAAGCAGCCTTTCCCAATGATCTCCCTTAATTCTAATGCCTCCTGTCTATTGATTATATATATATATATATATATATATATATATATATATATATATATATATAACCTGTATATAGGTTATGGGCAGCTAGGTGGTACAGTAGATGGCACACCAGGGATTGGAGTCAGGAGGACTCCTCTATCTGAGCTCAAATCTGGCCTCAGACACTTACTAGCTGTGTGACCCTGAAACAAGTCACTTAACCCTGTTTGCCTTAGTTTCTTCATCTACAAAATGAGCTGGAGAAGGAAATGACAAACCACTCCCACTATCTTTGCCAAAACAACAAAAATAAACAAAACAAACAAAACCACAAATCGGGTCACAAAGAGATGGACGTGACTGAAAAAATGACTTCTCTCTCTCTGTGTCTCTCTCTTTCACACACACACACACACACACACACACACACACACAGCTTATATATAGTTTATTTTGTATATAGTTTATTTGTACATAGTTGTTTGCATGTTATCTTGCCCATTAGATTGTAAACTTCTTGAGGGCAGGACTGTTTTGGTTTGGGGTGGAGTTTTTTTTGGGGGGGGGGTGGCCTTTCTTTGTATCCTCAGCACTTAGAACAATCTCTGGCATATAACTGCTTATTAACTGCCTCCAAATGCCCCATGTGCCCTCAAAATCCAATTCTGGAACTCCTGAGACAAAGCTTCTCTCACCTGGGACCCAGCTATCCAAAATGACTGCCTTGGCCAATTGTGGGGTCCTGATTACTTAAGGTCTTCAATAAGAGTTGAATGACCACTTATTCAGGATGTTGAAGAGAGGGTTGCTGTTCAAATAAGGGTTAGACTGGTTAGCCTCTGAGACTGCCCCACATGGCAGAAATAGGAGCACTCAAGTCAACGATACCCTACTGTGTTCGGGCACGGTGCCAAGCACTGAAGATGCAAAGAAAGACAAAAGACAATCCCTGCTCCCAAGGAATTCAGAGTCTAACGGCAGGGACAACATGCAAACAATTATGTTCAGACAAGGTATACAGGATCAACTGGAGATAATCGATAGAGGGAAGGCACTGGAATTAAGGAGGATCATTGGGAAAGGCTTCCTGTAGATGGTGGGATTCTAGTTGGGACTTGAAGGAAGCCATGGAGGTCAGCAGATGGAGATGAGGAGGGAAAGAATGCCAGGCATGCCTGGAGTCAGGAGATGGAATATCTTGTGTGAGGAGGCCAATGGCACTGGATTGGAAGATTATGTAGTGGGGGGGGGGGGTAAAGTGTAAGAGTATGGGAAAGGTAGAAGGGAGCCAGATATGAAGGGCTTTAACAGCCAAGGGGAGGATTTTCTATTTGACCCTGGAGGTCATAGTAGCCACTGGAGTTGACTGAATGGGGGTGGTGGTGACACGGTCAGCCTTATACTTTGGAAAGGTCAGTTTGACAGCTGAGGCAGCCAATTGCAGCTATTGCAATAGTCCAGGTGTGAGGTGATGAGCACCTGTAGCAGGGTGGTGGCAGTGTCAGAGGAGAGGGTGTACGAGAGAGATGTTGCGAAGGTAGAATCAGCAGGACATGGCAAATGATTGGATATGGGAAGTGAGCAATGAGTATAAACTGCACAGGCTGATGGCAGTTTGATGCAAGGGAAAACATCCTAGAAAGTGGGATTCGTTCATCTTCAATAACTGGGCCACCTCGGGAACTCATGGTCTCTCTCTCACTGGAAGTCAGCAAGAGAAGACCTTTTGAGGGACATTGGAGAAGAGATTCTCAGACTAGATGCCCTCTGCAGTTTCTTCTGACTCTGAAATCCTGTAAATCTGTGATTCTGATTTGGGAATGGGCCTCAAGGCTGTTGCCCAGCATTCTCTGTCTAATGAGCGCATCTCAACCTTTTGGCCCCTGGGGCTTGGAGGGTTCAGAAGCATCCTGGAAACTCATATCTCACTCTATTGCTGCCCCCACCCCCCAGACCATCTGCTCCCTGGGGGTTGACATAGAAGAGCCCAACCATGCAGTCCTGGATCCAGGAAGCATTCAGCCTTTCAAATTCCTTTGGCTGAGAAACAAGTCCCGAAGGATATTGTTTCTCTTTCCCTTTTTTCTCCGGTTCCTAGGGTGGCAGGCCGGGTGAGACAAGAGCACTGAAAGAAGTCAAGAGGGTGATTGAATGGGCCAATGAGGGTGAGTCGAACAATTAATGGCACCCTTGTTAAGAGGCAGTCGTGGGCCCTGGACTCACTCAGCATCAGCCTGTGTCCTTGGGGCAATGTCGTCCTGCCTCTGCCTGCCTGTGGCAAGCAGATTCCAGGCCAGAGGCTTGGCACTGGCCTTCCCGGGTCTAGGAGCTGGTGACCTAGCTAAAGAATGTGCTTTGTTTGGGTTTTACATTCCAGGGTCTGCGTGGGAGGCAAAGGGCTCGGGTTGCCAGTGGGAGCCAGGCACAGGGCAGGCGGGCTCTGGGCATACCTACTCCACTCCCAACTGGGTCAGTTCAGAGCAAAATGTGCCAAATCTGATGAGGCTGGGCAACAGGTATAGAGAACAAGCCCAAAAGATGCTGTGGAGAGGAAAGCTATGGATTGGTAGAGGAACTGGATTCAGATTTTAGCACTGAAATTTACTAATCTTCTAATTGAAATCATTCCACACCATAGTTTTGCCATCTGTAAAATTGGAATAATGATACTTATGAGGAAAATACTTTGTGGGCTATTTTTTTAATGGACTAGACTTGTGATTTCATTGATATGAGGAACTCCTGGTAAGGAAGGTCTCTCCAATCTTGAGATCTCTGTTCCTTCTCTGAAACTTCTAGCTTTAGAGACTCACCAGGCTCCAAAAAATTAAGTGTATCGTATGAAGTGACCCAGCCAATATGTTTTGGAGACATAGATCTTTCTGAAAATAAAGTTGGCTCAATCCATAGCTCTTTACTAGTGAATTACTAATAATAATTTAAATGGGATTGGAGATATGAAATGGATGGATACTGTGTAGTACAGTGATGAGATCACTGGATTTGGAGGTCCTGGGTTCAAATCCTAGCTCAGGATTTGCTATCTATAAGACCTGGGGTCAATCACTTAAATTCTCTGGGCCTCAGTTTCCTCATCTTTAAAATGAGGAGTTTGAACTAGATGACTGCTAAAGTCCCTTCTAATTCTAAATTTATGAACCTAAGGTCCAAAGGGATACTGAGGACAGATATTCCCTTTTATTCATGATTCACCCACACTGGGATGATCTTAGAGTATCTTAAAGGCTGGAACAGTCAGTCCCTATTGTGACACCTGGGCTCTTACTCAAGTTTAGACATCACAGGGTCAGTGTGAGTAGCAAATGGGGTCATGGATACGGAGGTATTGCTCATACATAAGACATCCTCACTGCACACATTCACAGAGCCCTACTGCAAAATTAGTAACGTGTTCACATGACATAGTATTTAACCTACAGATTTAGAGATGGGAGGGGTCTCAGAAGTCATCTGGTTCAACTCTCTCATTTCTTTTTTTATATGATATGATTTTTTTTCTATTTTTAAATTTATTTTTAGTTTTCAACATTGACTTTTATAAGATTTTGAGTTCCAAATTTTTCCCCCTCTCTCCTCTCCCCGCTCCCCAAGAGGGCAAGCAATCTGATATAGGCTATACATGTACAGTCATATATTAAACATGTTTCCTCATTAGTCATGTTGTAAAAGAAGAATCAGAAACAAAGGGAAAAACCACAAGAAAGAGAAAACAAAAAAGAGAGAGAGAAAATAATATGCTTCAATCTGTATTCAATCTCCATAGTTCTTTCTCTGGGTGTGGATAGAATTTTCCATCATGAATCTTTTGGAATTGTCTTAGATCATTGTATTGCTGAGAACAGCTAAATCTATCATAGTAGATCCTTGTGCAATGTTGCTGTTACAGTATATAATGTTCTCCTGATTCTGCTCACTTCACTCAGCATCAGTTCATGCAAATGTTTCCAGTCAACTCTCTCATTTCACAGATAAGGAAACTGAAGTCCAGAGTGGTTAAATGATTTTTCTAGGATCACACGGCTTATAGCAAGAGCCAGATTTGAACCTATGTCCTCTGATTCTCAATCTATCATACTTTCTACTACAACAAGAAGTGTGGTCCAGGGACCCTTGGGAGTCCCTAAGATTATTTTA
Source organism: Vombatus ursinus (assembly GCF_900497805.2). NCBI lineage: Eukaryota > Metazoa > Chordata > Mammalia > Diprotodontia > Vombatidae > Vombatus > Vombatus ursinus. The sequence continues at coordinate 48,498,186 of NW_020954576.1, forward strand.
CTGAAACTGAAACTATTTTATAATGCCAAGGTCTTTTCATCTCTAATACTGTAAATATCAATAGATATAACCCACAGAAACAAAAACTTTTTTAAGAATGCAAAGGAGAGGGGCAGCTAGATGGCGCAGTGGATAGAGCACTGGCCTTAGAGTCAAGAGGACCTGAGTTCAGATCTAGCCTCAGACACATAACACACACTAGCTGTGTGACTCTGGGCAAGTCACTTAACCCCAATTGCCTCACTAACAAAAAAAAAAATGTAAAGGAGTCCTGAGACCAAAAGCCTTGAGAAATAATTCACTCACTATACCAGGCATGCAGTGCTTTATCAGTTAATAAAAAAACCCTCCTTTATATAAACCCTCCCCTCTAAAAGAAAACAACTCATGCCAGGTCCCACCAATCTACAAAAGCTAATATAACAATTATAGACTTAGAGATGGCAAAGACACTAAGAATCTTCTAGACCAACCTCTTCATTTTACAGATGAAGAAACCAAGGTCCTTGAGAAAGGAAGTGACTTGCCCAAGGTCACACAGGCAAAAGTGAACCTCAGGTCATTCTAGTAAGCTAAAAATTTAGGAAGGACATTAATAAGCACCCAGAGAAGGGTGACTAGGATTGTGAGGGAACTGTAGACCATGCATAGGCATGCATATAGGGAACCCTTAAGGTGCCAGCAGCCCTCCCTATAGATGGAGATATCTTTGGGACTGCTTCCCAGCCTCTGGGGACTTCCAACATCTGCAGCTACAGCTGGCACTATTCCTATCTGCTTCCAGTGTTTTGCATGCAGTAGTCACTCAATAAATGCCCATTCATTCATTCATTCATTTGTCAGCTTTCCACCAGCTTCCCTTCCACTAGTGCTTTACCTCTGAGGCTTCTTGCCTTGATCACTGAAGTCCAGGGCCCTTCTGTGACTCTTTCCCGAACTTTCCAAGGCTCAGTGTCACCTGCCCTGATGGATCTTCTACTGGCAGAGCTCAGTTCCTATAAGAGTTAATGGCTATTTCTCCTCCTTCCAGCCTCTAAAAGACCCCCAACTCCTAGTAGGTATAGCCTCCAACCAAGAGGAGAAAAACCCCCAACCCTTGACTCCTGACCACTCTGAATCCAAGCCTGGGCCTATCCCCAGAGTTTGGGTCAAGGTAGCAAAAAGTGTAAAAATGTTGAAAGTGTCAAAGGATGGGTTTCTGGTCACTAGTCCTTACAGTCCACTGCTGGGGCAGCTAGGTGGCGCTGGAGTCAGGAGGACCTGAGTTCAAATGTGACCTCAGACACATAACACTCACTAGCTATGTGACTCTGGGCAAGTCACTTAACCCCAATTACCTCACCAAAAAAAAAAAAAAAAAAGTCCACTGCTGGCCCTTCACAGCAGAGTGGGGTATTTGGCATAAGATAATGGGATCCTGTCAGAAAGATAATCTTTACCCAAGAAGTTGAGGCTAAAAAGATTGCTCTGCATTTTAGGAAGAAAAGAAGGGTGTGATTAAAATGAGCTCTTTGCAAAGTGCACATTTTAAAAGTAAAATTTAGTTGCTCATTTTAAAAAAACTAAATTTCAGTTTCTTTAGTTTGTTTGATGAATATAAATAATATCTTTTATGATTGAACAGTCAACATATATTAACCTTTAAGAAAATAAAATTCCCTACGTGCACACCTGGGGAAGCAGCGTGTTGGCTCAGTGGAAAGAGCATTGGGCCTAGAGTCAGGAACACCTGAGTTCAAATCTGGACCTCAGACAAGCACTAGCTGTGTGACCCTGGGTAAGTCACTTAACCTCTGTTTGCCTTAATCTACCGGAGAAGGAAATGGTAAGCCACTTCAGTACCTTTGCCAAGAAAACCCCATGTACAGTATTGGCATGGGATGGTCCACAGGGTCACAAAGAGGCAGACACAACTGAATGACTGAACAACAAACCAGGGGAACACTCCCATGAAACGTGATGCTCAGGCCTAGGAAATCAGGCCATTGTAGAGCAGTTGAAAGAACTTGCCAGGAAGATGATAGACTGATATCTTTTCTGTATTTGACAGACTCTCATCTGGACGTGGGATTGGACTTTTTTATTGGGTCGCAGGGGGCCAGAAGTAGGATCAGTAGGCGTAGGTTGTAGGAAGGTAAATATAGACTTTAATGTAAGGAAAAACCTCCCGACAGAGTCCACTCCAATAAAGGAGATTTCATTGATGTGGCTATCCTTCAAGCAACACAGATCACAATCTCTTCTCCCTTGGTAGATGTTCCAAACATCGACTATCTGGTGGCCAGATCATTTGGTAATGAGCTCCCCTCTGAATTTAACCAGGCTCAAGAGCACTGGATTTGGGGCTGAAGATTCTGTTATACACCTTGGGAGAGAATAGATTCCCCATCACTGGACATCTTCAAGTTGTTGACCACTTGTTAGGACCCAGATATCAGTTCAATTAGGTGACCTGTGAGGTCCCTTCCACCTCTGAGCTTTTGTGATTCTGTCTTCTGATCTCATCAGCCTAGATAACGCCAAATTAGTCCATCATTTGAACTTAGCCCTTCAAGGCAGGGAAGCTGGACTACTTATACCTGCTGGGTAGAGACCCTTAACTAAGGACCTAGGTTATGCTGATCAGAAATTGGTCAGATCCAAGGATTAATGCAAGGAGTTTTCTTACAATCACATATCTCAAGCAACCCATATGTCTTATCCGAAAACTGGCTCTATACTGATCGATCAATTATTGTTTCCATTGTTCACAGACACTTGGGGGGAATGGGATACTGCTTTTTTGGATTTCAGGGAACTGTATCTGTTCACTTTCTTCCTCTCAACTTCTTGTTATTCAGTTGTTTTTCAGTTTTTCTTGGCAAGGGTACTAGAGTGGTTTGCCATTTCCTTCTTCAGCTTATTTTACAGATGAAGAAACGGAGGCAAACAGGGTTAAGTGACTTGTCCAGTCACACAGCTAGTGTTTAAGGCCAGATTTGAACTCAGGTCTTCTTAACTCCAGGCTCAGCAATCTATCTACTGTGCTACCTAGCTGCCCTCCCAACCTGGAAAGTCCTTTGTATTTCCTCTAATTAGAAATTAGATTACTTAATTTTGTATCCTGATTAACTGTTGTTGTTCAGTGGTTTCAGTCATGTTTGACTCTTTGTGACTCCATTTGGGGTTTTTGTGGCAAAGAAACTGGAGTGATTTGCCTTTTCCTTCTCCAGCTCATTTTATAGATGAGGAAACCGAGGCAAACATGGTTAAGTGATTTGCCGGAGTTCACACAGTTGGTGTCTGAGGCTGGATTTGAACTCAAGAAGATTAGTCTTCCTGACTTAAGGCTTGGCACTCTATCCATTGGACCACCTAGGTGCCCAATCGTGATTATTTTCTTTTAATTAATTAGTCTTATTTTATTGTTCCTAAATGTATCAAAGTCCGTTTTCCCTTGTATTTGGGGTCCAGGCATAAGGTAAGGAGGCAATTGCCATGCATTGCTTAATAAATCTATATACTCCAAAGATCTAGCCTTTGTTTCATCAGTCATTTCATCTTTCACGTGCCACATAAGAAAACCTCACGGCCAGTATGGTCCACAGGGTCAAGAAGAGTTGGACGAGACTGAATGACGAGCAAAGATTTGTCTAATGGGGAAGACAAACGGGATATACAAAGCAAGCTACATGCAGGATAAATAGGAAATAATTAACAAAGGAGAGGCCCTAGAATAGGGCCAGTAGGTGGTTCAGTGGATAAAGCACTCGGCATGGAATCAAGAAGACTCCTCTTCCTGAGTTCAAATCTGGCCTCAGACACTGGCTGTGTGACCTTGGGTAAGTTACTTAACCCCATTGGCCTCCATTTCCTCATCTGTAGAATGAGCTGGAGAAGGAAATGGCAAACCACTCTAGTATCTTTGCCAAGAAAACCCCAAATGAGCTCATGAAGAGTGAGACCCAACTGAAAAATGACTCAGTGCCAGCTAGAAATAAGAGGAAAAGGGTTCCTGTGGAGAAGGTGAAATTTTAAAGCTGACCTTGTCCCTTCCCTACTCTGTAAACTCTACTGACCCACTCCCTATTACTTTCAAGGCCAAATATAAAATTCTCTGTTTAGCATTTAAAACCCTTCACACTGAGACCCTTCCTGCCTTTCTAGTCTTCTTAGTACTTTACCATCCCTACTGACCCAAGGTCCTTTTACAATTTCTCAACTGGGCGGTGAAGACTTGAATCCAAATACAGCTTTCTTTCCAGTAAAAGTCTGCCTTTGTTTCACTTTGTAGAATTTGGGAAGGATGCAGCAAAACACCCAACTATTTGCCATTCATAGGTGTTTGGTGAATTGGGAAAGGCAGACAGGAAAAGGGGAAGATTTACTTATGTTGCAATCACTTAAAAAAAAAAATCCTTTCTAAAAGCTTGCCTAGGGAATTATAGATAAACTAGGGTAACTACTCATCTCCATCCATCTCCACCCCTTCACTCACCCCCACTCAACACTAATTTTAACTCTAAGCTCTACCTGTAACGTTCGAAGTCTAGCTTGCTCTTACTTCAGTTGAATTCCTAATTGGCTTTTAAGACCCAATTCCAAAGCCACCTCCTCTGGGGAGCCTTCCCAGGTCTCCTCAGTGGCTCACACACATCACACCTAGTTATGTCGTTAGTATGTATGATTCGATATTATCTTCCATGTACCTATGTCCCATTCCCCACCAGAGTGGAAGGCGTCTTAAGTAAACTTTGAATTTAAGGGCACCTAGCCCAGAAGGTGCTTAGTAAATGTTTATTAGAAAGAATGAAAGAAAAGGACGCTCCCATCCCTCCCCCACCCTTCTTCTCCCCCAGGGCAGTTTCTCTGACGGTTTTCCTTATCTTCACCTTCCTCTGGTCCAGATCCTAGAATACAGAAGAATGTGGGTAGGATCTGATAACCCCCTTCCTTTCCAGTGCCGCCAAAGTTGGCCCCTCCCTTAGTCAGGAAAGGGGACTGGGCTTTTGAAAGGAGGATGTCATAAAACCTCACCCCACCCCCAGTCTGAGCTGCTGTAGCAGCTGCCAGTAATTCCGTGCCTACCTTACACATCATCCATCTGTAGTTGTGGTTTCACACTTTCTACATCTGGCATCTGTTATATCTGCATCTTATGATCAACTGAATTCAACAAACATTGATTACGCCAGTTGTTATAGCAAACCTAGTACACAGCCCTCAACTGCACATGATAGGCACTATTCAGTATTAGCTTTAATGAATTGAATTTGATCTTACCTACAATCCAGGAAATCCAGTAGAATGTAAGGTCGTCGAGGGCCATCTTCTTCATCGTCTTCTTGTTTTTTGTCTTTGTACCCTTCCCAGAGCCTGGTGGAATGGCATCGATTTAGGAGGAAGCTTAATGAAGGATTTCTCAAAGTGTGGGTCCCTGGGTCCAAGAGATCAAAATCGTTTTCATAATAATACTTTGTCATTCAATCATCTCTGACTCTTCATCACCCCATTTGGGGCTTTGTTGGCAGAGTTACTGGACTGGTTTGTTATTTCCTTCTCCAGCTCGTTGACATATGAGGAAACTGAGGCAAACAAGGTGAAGTGATTTGCCAAGGGTCACCAAGCTAATAAGTGTCTGAGGCTGAATTTGAAGTCAGGTCTTCCTGACGCCAGACCATTGCTCTAGCCACTGCACTAACTAAAATAATACTAAGATTTTAATTTCTAATATGGCATGTCAATAGATCTAACTCATAAACAAAAGAGCTTTGGAGAATCTTCTATAAATTTTCAGAGCGTAAAAGGGGTCCAGAGACCAAAGAGTTTGAGAGTCACTGATGTAATAGATACACTGAAGGACCTAGAGTCAGGAAGACTATCCTCACTCAGGTTGGACCATTGATCCACCATTACTGATTGGGTAACCATCGCTGAGTCACTTTGCCTTAGTTTAGTTGCCTTGGTTTGCCTTCAATTATACACTGGGCATAATAAAAGCACCTACTTCATAGGGTTGTTGTGAGGACCTTCTGAGATGTATTTGTAAAGTACTTAGCACAATGCCTGGCACATAGTAGACATTTAGTAAATAATTGTTTCCCTCCCCCCTCCCATCACCTACCCCTCCCCATAAGTCAAGGATCAAAAATTTATTAAATCAATTTGAAGACTGCTAGGTGGTGTGGTGGATAATGCTGGACCTGGAGTCAAGAATACTCATCTTCCTGAGTTCAAACCAGGCCTCAAATACTTACTAGCTGTGTGACCCTGAGCTAGTCACGTCACCCTGTTTGCCTCAGTTTCCTCATCTGTAAAATGAGCTGGAGAAAGAAATGGCAAACCACTCCAGTATCGCTGCCAAAAAATCCTCAGATTGGGTCATGAAGAGTTGTATGTGATTGAACAACAACAATGACAAAGTCAAGTTGAACTACAATAGGTCCACATGGTCCCCATCTTAGAAATTAGGAACTTGAAGCAAAGAGGGGCTCAGAGGCTTTTTTCAATACCATACAAATTGAACTCAGCCAACATTAAGCACCTACTTTTTGCAAGGCACTGCGGTAGATCTTGCTTATAAAGAAGCAGCTAGAATCCGTGTCTCCTGACACTTCTCTCAGTTCTTTTCCACATAACAATATCAACTTGAGAGCCTTCTGAAAGTCTCAGAATTTATAGGGTTAGTATATAGTTGGCGGACAGGAGAACAGAGTGAGTGGGAAAGGATAGCAACCAGTTGTAGGAGATAGAGCTGTTCTGAGTAAGTGTCTAAACCTCAGTTTCCTCATCTATAAGATAAAAGAGTTAGATCTCTAGTTTTTCTCCTGGTCTCTTTTGCTTTTCCCTTTGATCTATGGCAAAGTAGAAGCAGTGAGGGACTTAAGAGTCAGAAAACCTGGTTTTAAATCATACCTCTGATACTAAGAGGCTATGTCAATAAGCATTTAAGTGATTACTTATGTTCCAGGCACCTACTTTACTAATCCTAATCATTTAGGGCAGCTAGGTGGCACAGTGGATAGAATTCAAATCTTCCTGAGTTCAAATCTGGCCTTAGACACTTACTAGCTGTGTGACCCTGGGCAGGTCACTTAACTCTGCCTCAGTTTCCTCATCTGTAAAATGACCTGGAGAAAAAAATGGCAAACCACTCTGGTATCTTTGCCAAGAAAACCCCAAATATGGTCACAGAGAGTTGTACACAACTGAACAACTAGGCCAAAACCCTAATCACTGGACAGACAAAAATAATTAGGCTCTTTAAGAGCTCCCATGAAGGAGACAATATGTAAAGAAATAGATATATAGAAGATACATGCAGAATAGATGGAAGGGATCTCAGAAGAAAAGCACTAGCAGCCTGGGGAACTGGAAGGACCCCCTTACATAAGTTGGGATTTGAATTGAGTTTTCAAGGAAACCAGGGGAACTAAGAGGTATCAGTGTGGAAGGAGAAAGCATTTCAGGCATGGGGGACAACTAGTGCAAAAGCAGATGGGGAGTCCTGTTCAAGAAACAGCAAGTAGTCCAGTGTCACAGGATCAGAGGGGGCATGGAGGAAAATGGTAAAGAAAAAAGTAAAGCCACAAATGTAAAAAGGCACCAGGTGAGAGAGGGAACTTTAAATGTCAGCCTTCATATTTGATCCTACAGGTAATAGGGAGTCACTGGAGTTCAAGGAGTGAGGGGAGTGACATTGTCAGAACTGAACATCAGCGAAGTTACTTTGGCAGCCATGAGGAAGATGGATTGGAGTCAGGAGAAACTTGAGGAAAGGAGACAAATTAGAAGGTCAGGGCAAAAATAGCCCAAGCAAGAGGTCATGAAAGCCTGACCAAAGGTGGTGGCTATGGGAACAGAAATAAGGGGACACATGAGAGATATTGTGAAGGAAGAAATGATAAGACGTGATTGGATGTGTGGGTGAGTGAGAAGGAAGAATCAAAGATGAAATTGAGCTTATGAGAATGGATAACTGGGAAGATGGTAGTGGCCAAAAAAGTGATAGGTAAGCCTAGAAAAGAGGAGAGTTTGGGGTTCTGTTTTAGACTTGCTGAATAGGAAATACCAATGGAACATCTAGTTCAAGAGGTTCAAAGAGGCAGTTGTTAGTGAGAGTATATAGACCAGCAGAGGGACTAAGACAGGATTTATAAATCTAAGAATCATCTGAATAAAGATAACTGAACTTGTGAGAACTGATGTCACCACATGAGGTAGTATAAAGAGATAAAAGGGCCCGGGATAAAGCCTTGGACTTTACCCATAGTTAATTGGCATGACAGGAATGAAGAACCAGCAAAAGAGACAGTAATCAGATTGACAGTCCAGAGTCAGTAAACACTTACTGAGTACCAACTATGTGACAGTCATTATGCTAAGTGCTGGGGATACAATACAAAAAACCGGAAAGACAGTTCCTGCCCTCCAAGAGCTTACAATCTAAGGGGGGAAGACAACACAGAAAGGAAAGCTGAAAGTAGAGGGAGGCACCTGAGGGTTGGAGGCATGGTGGAAAGGTCAGAGATGCCAGGTTGAGCTGAGCTCCCTCCTTAAACAGAGGTTTTGGGATTCATAGCTCCATTCTTCAACCAGAAGGGCAGTGATGAGGCAGACTCCCAAGCCTGATGGGATGCTGATGGATCCAATGTGATGCTCCAATAGTGAGCATTCTAGGGCATGGTTCAGAATTCAGAGATGTTCTCTAGTAATGCAGCCAGGGGAGAAATAAGGAACAAGGAGGAAATAGGAGAAGATCCAGGAGAGAGCAATGTCCCAAAAACCTAGAAGGAAAGAATAGCCAGGAGGAGTGATCAACAGTGCCACGTTGTACAGAGAAACCAAGAAGGATGAGGATGGAGAAAAGGCCATTACGAGATCACTGTGAATGTTAGAGAGAGCAGCTTCAGTCGGAGAAGCCAGAGGGTGTAGAGGAGAAGCAGAGGCAGTTAGTATAGACAGCTTTCTCTAGGAGTTTAAGAGGAGAAGAGATACAAGAAGATAGCTAAGAGGGATGTGAGTCATTTAACATCTCTTCACTTAAACTCTTTGGATTAGATGACCTTTTAAGGTCCCAGATTCTAACTCTAAACATAGGATCTTGTGATCTTAAGACTAAATCTTCGGGACCTTGGGTTTTTAACCCAGAATCACAGAGCAGACCTACTAGATTTTTAATTTGTACTCAAGATTTATAGATACTTCGGACAACAGCAGCCTCCAAGATCCCTTCCAACTCTCAATCTATGATCTTATGATCTACGGAAGGCCGCCAAATTCCTTGAAGTTCCTTAGCCTGGGACTCTTAAATGCAGTCTTACTTGTGCAACCTGGCCCTGGGCACCGAGCCAGCAGGGGGCATCAATGAGCTTTTGCCATTTGCCAAAAGACAATTCCAAGACCTACTATTTGGGTCTTCCACCGCTCTTGGGCTAGGAGACACAATTCCAACGTGATGATGCCTGACCCAGACAGCCTAGTTAGTAGCCGAAGAGTTTGCAGGTCGTTCCTGTCCACCATGGGGGAAAGAGGGGGGCCTAAAGGGAGCTGATGATTCACCTTTTAGGAGGCTCTGGGGAAAGAGAACACAATGGCTGAGGTCACTGCCTGGAAGTGGGTGGTAAAAGCTTCTGGGTGACCCACAGGGTCTCTGGACAGCCCCTGGAGCTCTTGTCTGAGAGATGGGGCTCTGTCAGGAGCTTCTGTTTGGAGTTTCAACAAATATCTTTTCCATCATATCAACCTTTCCCCCGATTCTACTTCTAGGCAGAATAATTCCTTACCTTACCTAGCAGAGAGACTGGCTGTCTGAAGATCCCTAAAGAAGAGAGCTTAAGGAGGGAGAGTTTTGCAGATTTTTGTTATAGTGGGTAGTGCTGCCTCACTCAGTTTAGGGGAGGCAAATTGGACTCATGGTTCTAGCCTACTCTGGTTGGAGTCTAGAAGAGGACCCAGGGTGAGGGGTAGAAAAGAGAAGCCTGCATTCTCAGAAGCATACTTGGGGCTGCCAACCTACTCTCTCACCACTGTTAGGATTTTAATTGGCATTATTCAGGAAAAGCCAAGTTGGAAAATTAAGTTTGAAATGGAGGGAGGAGCAAGATGGGGGGTGGAGGGGTGGGAGAGGGGTGGGATTCAAAGTAAACAGCTCTCAGATGTGTTAGGCAAGGAAAAGGAAAGCCCTAGCTAGAAAATTCCTAGTCTTTGGCCACCTTAGTCTGGGAAAGGTCATAGAGGCAGAGCTGGAAAGGACCTCAGAGGTCACCTAGTATAATCTCTTCATTTTGCAGATGAGAAGAGTGAGGCCTGGAGACATTAAAAGACTTTGCTACGGTAACACAAGTAGTCGGTGGGGAGTTTGAACTCAGATCCAACGTGTTTTCCATCGTAGTGTGCTACTTCTCTTGTTTCTTTTTTTGTCAGTCAATAAGCAACAACTATTTATTACAAGTGTGTCGGGCACTGTTAAGTGCTGGGAGATACAAGGAAAGGTAAAAGACAATCCCTGCTATCAAGGAATTTATAGTCTAGTGGGGGAGACAACATAGAAACAACCATGCACAAGCGAGATACAGGCAGAATAAATTGGGGATCACCCACAGAGAGAAGTCACAAGCATTTAGGTATGTGTTTGTGTGTGGAGGGAGGCATATGTTGTTATCTGGGAATTGAGGAATTATTCTGATAATTATTATAGAGTTGAAAGGGACCTTAGAGCCCACCCATTTTACAGTTAAGAAAATAGATGGCCAGAGTTAGGCAAGACTTGTCCAAAGTGATGCCCAAAGTAAGTTAACGTCAGAGTAGGAACTGGAACCCAGGTCTCCTGGGGCCCAATCTGGTCCTCTGTCCACATCCTCTTTTCATTCTTAGAAAGGTTACCCAAAGTTCAGGGCAGCTCCATGGAGGCACCTCTGAGATCTGAGCTGTTCTCGAGATGTCCAGAGCTGGTGAAAGTCAACAGGAGTGGTGCAGGTGTTTCCTAACTCTTTATGGCATAGCCGTTCTGCTCTTTTCACTCTGATTGAGAGGCGAGGAGCTCTCTCCTTCTGTTTCCCATTCTCATCACCCTGACCTTGGGGGATAGGGTGAGGGGAAGGAGGAGACTTGAAGAGATCCAATTCTGCTAAACCTAGGTATGCCATCCCTAGCATATGATCCAGGAATTTCCCTGAAATCTGTTCCTGTGATGTAAGCAAATTCCCCTGTCAATCACTCTCAGTCTTTTGTAGAATTTCCCTTTGGGGTGGAGGTGGACTGTTGGTTGTAGGGAAGCATTGAGTTTCAGAGATTAGCATCATTTGCTTGCTATTCCTGGCTCTTCTGCCTGCCTCCTGGGCATGACTTATATAGACTGCTTGCCAGGTCAAAGACACCCACCTTGGTCTAAATACTAATGTTCATTTCCTACATGGGCCAGCACTAAACAGATAAGGCTTAGAAAGGAATCATCAAGATACCCTGGTTTGGGTTATAGCCAAGTCATGGGTCCTAAGAGGTAGTCCTGTGATTGAATATTGTTTAGGTCAGAGGTCTGTAAAAACTTAAACTACCCTTTGGTAGTTTGGTGAGTGAAACCTACTGACCCTTTCTCAGAATAAGATTTTTTAAATGCATAAAATAGAATACATAGGATTACAAAGGAAACCAATCATATTGAAATAAATGTCATTTTCCCATCCAAGTTCATGGGCTTGAATCACTGACTGAAATCTATCTCATGACCCCCCAAGTTAAGAATCTCTGGTTCTTAATGGAAAGCTGGAATGGATGAGGGGAGTTCCCTGGCTGGGGCAGAATTAATGGAAGCCTGTACCCTATCCACACCTCAATCTAACTGATAAGGTTCATGATTCTTAAATCTACAGTCCTATAAGTTGTAGAAGATCATAGTTGGTGGGGGCAAGAGGGTGGGAATGGGGGCCTTACAGACCAGTGAGGGTCAGAAACATAGCTTGGTGTTTTAGAGCTGTAAGGAACCTTAAAAATTCCAGACCAGTGATAGGATCAATGAGTTGATGCCACATTGCAACCGATGATAAAGAAATGGTGAACCACATCAAGGTGGCCAGATCAAAGGACTATAGGGGATAATGAGTTCTCAACACTGGTCAAATTCCCCGGGAATTCTTACCTAGCCAAGTTATCTACTTCATCTAAAGAATTTCACATTCTGTTTCAGAGTCCCCAGAGTGGAAAGGGGCTTACCGGATTCCTCCAGGGCATGGGGGAAGTGGGTAAGGACTCCTAACAGATAAGAGTGAAACCAAGGTCAAGCAATAGACCAGGTCTCCTAGGCAGGTCAGAGCAAAACTAGGAGCAGAACCCCTGGTCCTCAAACTCTTTGGCTACCATGCCTTCCCAGGTATCACAATGCCTCCCTAAACTCGCAATTCATCTTGATAGTTTGCTAAACTCAGGGATCATAGGGACATAGATTTAGAGCTAGAAGGGACCTTAGTGGCCATGAGGGACATGCTCATGAAATACTTAACAACAGGATGCCAAAAAACAAACAACTGTATGCATGACACTTCTGAGTTTAATCTGAATTATTAATATTTTTTCATAACTTTCTTAAGTCTAAATAATCAACAAAACAATAAATAAAACCCAGATTAGTAACTTTTGTAAATTTCTGGGGCATAAATGCTCACATTCAAAATTTAACAATCAGAGGCAGCTAGGTGTGGTAGTGGATAGAGCACCAGCCCTGGAGTCAGGAGGACCTGAGTTCAAATTTGGCCTTAGACACTTACTAGCTGTGTGACCTTAGGCAGTTAACCCCAATTGCCTCAAAAAAAAAAAAAAAAATTAACCATTGACTTTCAAGATCCTGGCTTTCCAGCTGACTCCAGCACATTCCTGGAGACCATCAGGTCCAACCTCCTCATTTTACAGATGAGACTGAGGCTGATGGATGTTAAGTGACTTGCCCAGGGTCACATAGCTAGTAAGTAGGTGACACAGAATTTGAATACACGTCTTGCTGTTGCCAAGCCTATGGTTCTATATACTGGTTCACCTACCTGGTTCACTTTCGCACAGGCAAGATGGTTGAAGGTGTTATCCTGTCTATCAGTGTAGGGAGCAGTGGGAGTCTGAGACTGAATTGTCTCTGGGGTATGCTCTGGACTGGTTGTCTTCTCTTCCCTCTATTTAAGGGCAATAAGAGCATCTGACTACAAAATGGTACATGAGTCACCAGGATTTCCCCATTTCTGTGCATGGTGGCTCCCTCACAGAACAGTCAAGGCTAACCCCTGCCCTGGTTCCTACAACCAATAATCATAACAATGGCTCTTTATGATTAAAAAGTTTTCCTTACCACGAACCAGTGAGGAAAATAATGTAGGTGTTAACATCTCAATTGAACAGAGTGGAACTGAAACAAGTGACTTGCCTAAGGTCACACAGTTTTTCTAACTCCTGAATCCAGGGCTATTTCCATTATTCTAGGAGACATTCCTCCTCCTGTGAAAGGAGTTTGGGAATAGGAAAGAGGACAGATACTCACAGGAATCAGGAGATGACCCCTCTGGGAGGCTGGTCTGCCTACAACCCTTACCCTGAAGCCCCCCACACTGACTTGCTCATCGTCCCTGATGGATTCTGGAAAGCACAGCTGGAGATGTCATCTTGGGCTTCCACCAGCAGCTGCTGAAATCCATCCAGAGGACTGTGGTTGAATGGGGGAAAGGGGGAGAGGGGGATCCCTGCAAGGAAATGGACTAGAGATTGATGTCCCCCATCCCAATCGTCCCCCCCAAGATGCAAGGTTAGTAGGAATGGGAAACATCTACAGAGCATTTTTGTCTGCGGGATGAAATGATGTTGGGTCTATAGGGAAATAAACCTAAAGCCTTTGTATCAGCTGTGGGCTAAACTAGATAACTCTCGGGTCCTTTCCAACTGCGTTATAAATTCTGTGACCTAACTTCATCCCTTCGGACTCAGAAAATAGAGAGAAAGGACAACAGAGACTGGACAGATACAAGCTTTTCTCCTTCTCTTCCCCTAGCCTTCATTTTGCTTTCCGAATTTCCATATTATTCACTCTTTCCCTCCTTCCCAATCTCTCTCTCTCTCTCTCTCTCTCTCTCTTTCTCTCTCCACCAGCCCCCTTCCCTCACTCCAAGAGACACTTGGCATAGTAGAAGAAGCTGAAAATGGAATGGTCTAACTTTTTTCAAAGGCTATAATGAATCCTCCAGCCTTTGAGTTTTTCAAGTGGAGGTCAATCAATTGATTCTCCATTTAGGAATGTTACAGACTAGATTTATGCTTTGGATATGGATTGGATCAGATGACATCTGACATCTCTTCCAGACTTGTTTTTCTATGAAAGTCACTTGACCTTTCTGGGCCTCAGTTTCCTAATCTGTAAAAATGAAGTGCTTGGATTAGATGATGTCTGAGGTCTTTCTGCCTTTGCTATTCTACTGATCTCAAAGAACCATTGTGAGGGATGTGCCTTATAAACTGTACAGACCTATAGAAATGCAAACTATGTTCCATGATGTAGTTTTTTCCAGGGGAAAAGGTGAGTCCTGAAGTCATCTCACACCAGAAGCATTTCCCTCTGTCAGTTTTCTGATGTTTTTTTTTTTTTCTGTCCAATGATGATACTTGGATTGTTAAGAATATTCACAGGCACTAAAAGTCTACTTCAATCAAAGAAGGTACTAATGATGCCAGGGTTTTGAGAAATCCAACAATTAACAAGCCTCTATGCTTGAGTACATGCTATATACTACTCAAACCACCAGGCATACAAACAATAGGTGTGGGGACTAGGCTTACCATTCCATTAATAATAGGGAACTCAAGTAAGAAAAACTCACCAAATGCAGGTAGGCACTTCCAGTGCTGCAACTGAGTGCTTTTACCAAAATTTAACATTTATTAAGCACCTACTATGTGCCAGAGGCTAAGAATTCAAAGGTGAAACAGCAGTACCATGCAGGAGTTCGCAATGTACTGGGGTTAGACATGAGAAATATGACCAGCACACAGATAAGCACAGCACAAGGTAGAGGTGATGGGAGAAAATGAAAGGTCCATACCACAATGCTTTCTGAAAATTTGTATGAAGATGTCTTTTAACTGGAGGGAATCAAGACTTCAAGGAAGAGGCCAGGTTTCCTAAAGGTTTAAAATAGGGGTTCTTAGTCTGAGGTCTGTGAATTGGTGTGCATTTTGAAATATGCCTTTCTATTCCTATGTGCTTTTTTTATGCAGCTAAAAGAATTATTCTGAGAAAGGGTGGGAGCGACCGCTTCATCAGAATGCCAGAGGTCCATGACAAAAAAGGTTAATGACCTCTGGTTTAAAAGATTGATATCCCGTCCCCTCCCCTACGTCCTCCATTAGAAAGCACCAGCACAGCTGAAGGGAGCTGCTGACATCATGACATCATCCTACATCGCTAGGGAAAACCTTACAATGAGCTCCCAAATGGAGAGTGTTTAACATTGTCCAAGCGCCACGAAGTGAGCGGTTTAACTTGATGGCTGGGAAATTCCTCAGTCCTTTAGAATCAGCAGCCCTCAGTTAATTCTCATGACTGCCCCCAAAATTCCCCCCTCCACTCTCTGCTAGAATCCTTCGTCCCCCTCCTCCCTTTCTTCATCCCTGGTTTCTGAAGGCCAAGAGGGCAGGACCTTCATTGACACCTTTTGCAGTCACACTGAAAGGGGAGGAGGGAGTCTGGGGCGAAGACAGGGATGAACCAATCGAAGCAACCGGAGTCACGTGCGGCCTGGTAGCTGACCAATGGGTGATTGAAGGCGGGGCCAGGCTTCAGGGGGCTTGTAACTTTCATTAGAACTTGGAACTTTGAGTCTCAGTCAGTTTCTTCGATTTGTAAATTTCGTTCTCCGCCTCTAGGCAGCTTACACATGTGCCCCGGGCCCCTGCCCAGCTGAGCTTTCCCGGTGGTGGCGGCTGCTGCTTTTTCTCCTTCGTTCTGAGCTACGTCCCCAGCGTCTCCGTCTGCTTCTCCTTCCTCTCTCCATGGAGCCTTTCACTTTCCCCAAACGCTCCAGCCTGGCTTCCTCCGCTTCCGTGGGTCTCGCCTTGCCTCTAGCAGACGGGCTCATTAAGTCTCCCAAGCCCCTGATGAAGAAGCAGGCGGTAAAGCGGCATCATCACAAGCACAATTTGCGGCACCACTATGAGTTCCTGGAGACCTTGGGCAAAGGGACCTACGGCAAGGTGCAGAAAGCGAGAGAGCGATCGGGAAGACTGGTGAGTCCGGGACACTCGGCTTTGGCCGGGAGGGGGGAGTCTACGCAGCGTGCGCAGAGCCTGAGTGATAGGGAAGGAGACCGAGTGACGGAGAGAGCCTGGACCCTATTTAGATGCCCAGAGCCATCAGTGAAAGGGTGAGCGAGACCTCTTCACCCATATCCTCTGAGAAAAAAAAAAAATCCAGCCATCTGGATTCGATAAGCAGGGAGAAAGGGGATGAGAAATGTATTCTTGAAGTACCTACATGGGTACCTTTGAATATTCCCTCTCAAGGATGGTAGAGAGTAATGATGTGCTTTAATAGAGAACATCCCTGATCCCTGAGATCCACCTGTCAGTCCTCAGCAAGGGCGGGTTGCTCGCTGCCTATGTGGAAAAGTATGCTGTCGCCCCATTGTCTCTTGGTTTCTCTTTTCGGGAGCTATCCAAGCTCAATTTAAAGACAAGCCTGCCCCCATCCCCTTTTGCGTGAAGAAAGAAAAGCGGGGATTGCAAAGGACCTTTGGGGACTGTGGGTGATGAGCCAGAGGACTTCTGGGGATTGGGTTAGCAGGGAATCTGCTTTGTGTAAACTGGTTTCTAGAAGCGCTGAGAGTGGGGGCTTCAGTATCCCCTCTAACTAAACCTCGGGGAGAGAGGAGATTCTTCAGCATAGTTCACACTAGGTCCCTGAGATCTGAAAAAGAAGAGGCCTCTGGTTATTTGGAGTGGAAAGTACAAAACCCACTAAAGAAGAGATTCTATTAGAAGGTTGTGGGGATTTCTGATGGTTTTTTGGTTTTGTTTTTTAATGTCCTTAAAGGTCAAGGTTTACCACATTGGATCTGACCCCAGTCTCCACCCCTTACTTGGTGTTTGCTGCTTTTGTTGTTAGTTGCTGATTTGAAATGCAAAAAGTCATTCATTGGTGAAGGAGGGAGATGGCTGGAGATGGGTGGAGATGGGGGGTGGATTATGGACCAATCAATAGAATTGTGTGTGTGTGTGTTTTCACTTCTAATGTCTGGCACAGTCCCCAGATTCAGGCTGCCAACTTGAAGCTGTTGGGCAATACTGTACTTAACTTTTCTTTCTGTTTCTGAAGTATGAGGGCCAAGTGAGTAGGATCCGGGTTTTGAGATTACCTGGTCTGAGCCTTTTGTCTGCCGTTCTTGGATTGAAACGAGTTTCTCATGCCACTGCCTCCTTCCCCTCTTCTTGACCCCCAAAGAGAGCTGTATTTTTAAGGTCCCAAGAACCTCTTCTCTTCCTCCAGTAGGGAGAACTAAGCAGCAACAGAATTTCGAAGTTTATGAGTAGTGCTGGGTACCAACCAGACCTTCTGTTCCATAGAATTTGGAGCAGCTGTCTCACAAAGGTCATCACCAGATGTTTTTCTTGGGGGAGTGATACCTAAACTTCATATCCAAGACTAGATTCCCACCTTGAAAATAGCTATCTAGCTGTGGATATAGGCTCTCAATTCACAAGGCATGGGCTCAGTCCCTGGGAAGAAGAGGGATTTTTCTTCAACCTTCTGGTGCCAACCATTTCAATCAGTCAGCAATCATATTTAGTAGTGCTTACTGTATGCCAAGGGGGGCAGCTAGGTGGTGCAGTGGGTAGAGCACTAGGCCTGGAGTCCCAAAGACTCACTTCCTGAGTTCAGATATGGCCTTAGACGTTTGCTAGCTGTGATCCTGGGCAAGTTCCTTAACACTGTTTGCCTCAGTTTCCTCATCTGTAAAATAAGCTGGAGAAGGAAATGGCAAGCCTTTCCAATATATTTATTCTTTTTTATATAAATAGTATTTTATTTTTTCCAATTACATATAAAGACAATTTTTAGCATTCTTGAATATCTTTACCAGTAAAACTGAGTCACCAGAGTCAGACAGAACAAAACAACTATATGCCAGGCATTGTGCACCTACTCCACAAAATCTTCCTTGATTTTCCTCCCCTATTCCCTTTTGAAATGACTGATATTATTGTGCCTGAAGTCTTAGCACTCTGCACATTTCTGAAATCAGTTCTTTTAGGATCAAAGATTTAAAGCTGAAAGGAGCCTTAGATCATCTAGTCCAATTTCCTTATTTTGTAGATGAGGGAACTGAGACTCAGAAAGATTAACTAATTTGTTCAAAGTTACTCAGATAGTGGTGGCAGAGAGTGTAAGTTTCTTCCGAGCAAAATCTGTATCATTTCTATCTTTGTATCCAGTGCCTTGAACACAGTAGACATTTAATAAATAATTTTTTTAAACCTGGGATTTGTTGAAATTGAATTCCCAGGTATCTATGCTACCCTCCAAGAAGGGCTGTCCTGAGGCGTTCCTACTTCTACCCCCTGGGGTTGGGTTGGGAATATAGGGAGGAGTGACTTCTCTCCTACCCCTAACCAGCTTGAGAAGGCTTCATCAGAAGCCAGATGGGATTGTCCTGTCTGGGGAGAGGAAGGAGGGACATTACTAATGGATACTCCAGAAAGGCATCAAAGGGAAGGCAAATATTTGTGCTGGATCCTTCAGCCTCCTGAGGATACTCCTGGCATCTAAATGACATTTCCTCCTGTTCTTCCCCAGCAGGAAGCTCAAGGACCTGTGCCCCCCAGCCTAGAGACACTTGCCTCCTCTGAGGCCTGCTGTGCTAAGGCTCTCTCCTACCCTCATACACACGGCCTGACCTCCCTGTATAGAATACTACTGACCTCGGGTCTCATATGACTAGGAAGTTAGTGGATGGGCTGGAATTTGGCTCAAGGAGTCAGTTGGTACCCATCTTTTCTGATTACATATAAAGACAATTTTTAGCATTCTTGAATGTCTTTACCAATAAAACTGGGTCACCAGAGTCAGACAGAACAAAACAACTGTATGCCAGGCATTGTGCACCTACTCCATGAAATCTTCCTTGATTTCCCTCCCCTATTCCCTTTTGAAATGACTGATATTATTGTGCCTGGAAGTCTTAGCACTCTGCACATTTCTGAAATCAGTTCTTTTAGGATCAAAGATTTAAAGCTGAAAGGAGCCTTAGATCATCTAGTCCAATTTCCTTATTTTGTAGATGAGGAAACTGAGACTCAGAAAGATTAACTAATTTGTTCAAAGTTACTCAGATAGTGGTGGCAGAGAGTGGTGGCTACATTACCCAGTAGCCTTCTCCTTCATCCCCTCTATCCTGGCATCATGTGCTTGTGATGGAGTAGAGCAGTTCCCTGAATTCCACACTAGGCCTAATCCCAGAGCACAGTCAACCTGTAAAACCCTAGATCAGAGTCTACTGTGTGGCCTTAACCCCAGGCCTGTCTGGATAATCAGATGAGTGATCTGTGCCAGGTAAACCACTGTCCGTGTTTGGCATTCTCTAATCAGTCTCGTCCCTTGGCCCCAGTCCAGTGTGGCCTGGGTCCTCATCCTTCCTGCCTAGAGCATTGGAGGTAGAGATGTTGATGAAATTATGAGGACCTGGTCCTTTCCCAGAGTGTCCTTCTCCTTCATATGCTTCTCCTTTGATTTTTTTTTCTCTCTGTATTGCAGCTGCCCTGGGTTCCTCAGTGATTCTGGGTTAGGGTGCTTCAGAGAAAGGTACCTATGGGCCAACCCTCTTAAGCACATGGGCTCTGGAGCCCAAGGACTTGGGGTCAGTGTTCCCCTCCTGATACTTCCTATCAGTGTGACCTAGGGCAAATCACTTAACCCCACTGGGCCTCAGTTTCCTCATTTGTAGCCAGTTGGGGGGGGGGAGTTGGCCTGGATGGGCCCTGAGGGGTCCCTGTAGGTCTTCATCTGTGATCCTTTGATCAAAGGTGCTCTTGTCTCTTATAGTGTTTGGAGAGTGTGGATAAACAAACTCCTGACACTGGGGGCTTAGCTCTCCTTTCACACCGTCCCCAGGGGTCGGTAGGCAGTGATCCATAGGCCCTCTCTTGTCAGCTTCCTGAAGGGTCTCCTTTCTCCCCTGGTCCTCACCCTTCTTGTGCCTGCTTCCTCTGCAGCAGGCCTATGAGCAGGAGAGGGAGAGAGGGAGGCTGCTGGCTACAGGCGCTCTTGTCCTTGGGCTCTGGCCAAGCCACACACAGGGCTGGGTTGTGAAGCTCCTTGCCCGGGCAGCTTGGCAAGAAGGGTGGAGCAGCTTGGGGGTGGGGGACTTGCCAAGGGGGCAGAGAAGGCCAGCCAGTCAAGAAAGTTTGTCTTCCTTTGGCGCTGATTTCCAGCAGCAGACTCAGTGTGCCTACATTCATGCCCTCTATCCCTCTCTGGCCACTTATCTAAATGGGTCATCTCCTACGTCTCCTTGTCCTGCCTCCTCTGTTCCAGTCGTAGGTGACAGTTATTACTACTCCAGGTACCACCACCTACTACTGCACGACCTCCCCCCTCTCCCAAGTCAGGTCTAGCTTCCTTGCCCAGAACCCAGAAGTTCCACTTTCCTTAGGATTCCTTCCTTGGTCCTTCACACCCAAAGTCCAGGCCTTTTCCATTTGTGAGCCCTTTAGAAAGATGATGCTATTCACACCCAGGGATCCACTTAGGCAGAAGAACAGGTATGTGGGGAGAAGGCCTGAGGCCCAAGACTGGATTCTGAACATTCCCTTCCTTTTGAGCCTTGGGGCATCTGTGGAAAAGAACCAGCAGCAGGAAGAGGGAGAATATGATGGCAAGGAAGCTACAAGAAGGGGGAGGCTGGAAAGATAGGATTGAAGGATTGCAGATCTGGAAAGGGCCCTTGGATCAGGTAGCCAAACTCCTTATTCTACTTTGGAGGAAACTGAGGCTCAAAATGTGAAGGAACTTGTCCACTGTAGTAGATCTTAGACTAAAATATTTTCATTGGGACTGGACCACTCTGGCTGATTGTCCTCCACACTACTGCCAACACCCCCTCCCCTTTGTTTGTTCTAGTTTAGATCTGCCTGGTTTCCTAACCATGAACAAAAAAATTTTAGGGGGACAGCATTCAGGCTTGCCACCCTATTCCCCTGTAGCTGTCGAAGCAGGCATTTAATAAATGCTTATTGGTTGGTTGATGGAGATACACTGAAGCCCTATGAATAATTAGATTAATTAGTAAGAATATTACTGATTAGATGAAATCATAATACTATAATGAGGGAAGAGAGTGGTTAGAGAATTGGACCTGGAGTCAGAAAGACCGGAGTTCAGATCTAGCTTCAGACACTTAATTGTGAGTAACCTGTTTTTGCCTCAGTTTCCTCATCTGCAAAATAGGGATAATAATGGCACCTACCTCCCAGGGTTGTTGTGAGAATGAAATGAGATATGTGTAAAATGCTTCGAACACCTTAAAGCGCTGTATAATGCTTGCCATTATTAATGGAAGCATGC
Organism: Vombatus ursinus; assembly: GCF_900497805.2. NCBI lineage: Eukaryota > Metazoa > Chordata > Mammalia > Diprotodontia > Vombatidae > Vombatus > Vombatus ursinus. The sequence goes on from NW_020954576.1 coordinate 48,519,748, forward strand.
TTGGTCTATAGAGATGACATCATAATCTTATGAAAAATCTGATGTGACAGTTGCCTAGGATTACTGCTTTTTGAAAAAGTCTAGAACCAAATTTGAAAGTTTGGAAGAATCTTAGAATCATTTAGACTCACTTGTGTGGAAGCATAAATACCTTCTACATCCTGACTTTGTCTAGCCTTTGCTTGAATACCTCCAGTGATGGGCAATTCCCTGCTGAGTAGTTTCCTGCCCCTCTCCCCCCCATTTCTGACAGCTTTTTAAGCAGTTCTTATATTGAGTTGAACTAGGTGTCCCTATAACTTCCACCCCTTTGGAGATGAGCCCCTTTTATTTTTACAAATAGGAAACTGATCCCTGAGAGATTATGAAATTTTTTTAGAAAGTAAAGAAATTTAGAAACTACCTAGTCTAACCACTTAGTTTGATGTTTTAGGTAACCAGTCTAGAGAGGTGATACAGTTATTGTATCTCATTTAATCCTTACAACAACCCAGAGAGGTAGGTGCCATTATTATCCCCATTTTACAGATGAGGAAAGTGAGTCAGACTTACCCCAGGGTCATGGAGCTAAGTAAGTATCTGAGGTTGGATTGGAACACAGGTCTTTCTGATTCCAGGCTCAGCGCTCTGTGAACTATGGCACCATCTAGCCACCATTAGGTTGTTAGTTCCAGAGCCAGAATTTTCCAGGTCTCCTAGTTTCAATCTGAAACACTTTCTATTTCCTGCCAGAGGCTGCCTTTGAATTGATGCTCACACTTCTCTTATTATTGTGGTTGATTTTATCCTCTCCCGATAAGCTGGGGGATGGAGGGTAGAATGGTGATCCTGTGATGAGGGAAGCGCTTGTCCTGCCCCAATGCATGGTTGTCCCAAACCCTCACTGGATTAAGACAGAGGTCCCTAGGAGAACTCTTAGTAAGAGGGAGGATTATCGGGGTGTTCACCAGGGACCCACTGATCCAATGCCCTCTCACTCTGACAAACAGGGGAACAGAGGAGAGGCCAGAGGAGAAGTTGGCATCTCCCCAAGACTGCTGGAAAACCAGTGCTCTCATCTTGTCACCTGTTTGGGGACCAGCAACAAACGCTGATGGCACAATCTGTTTCTAGGCTGGAAAACAAGGTTGGGAAGCCCCTCCCACCCCTTGGGGACCCTGGCTAAGCTGAGATGTCCTTTGGGACAGAAAGCTGAAGAAAAGGAAAGGAATTTGGTAGCGCTGAAAGAACACTTTGATCTTGTAGTCAAGAGACTAGAGTCCAGATCCCAGCTCTGAGATTTACTAGCCTGACCGTGTTACCCTGGACAAGTCATTTTATTTCTGTGCCTCAGGTTTTCCTGATCTGAAAAATGGGAATAATAACAGTCACATTCTACACTGGGTTGTTTGGAGGATTAAATGAAACTTAGAAAAGTGAGTTACAAAGATTATTTTTTAAAAAAGTTTTATTTGTGCCTTTTGTCTTCATGTTTCAATCACTTCCCACCTCTACCCTTCTAGATCAACCTTTGCTATGTGACAAAGGAAAAGGATTAAGCAAAAACATTTAACATTGTGTACAACCTTCTGTACTAGTAGTTCCTCATCTGTTTTCTGGGACCATCGTTACTTTTTTAAAAAGGTTTTTTTTATTGGTATTTTTGTGGGTTTTTTTTTTAATCACCCGAGTTTCCCCCATATCTCTCCCCCTCCCAGAGAGCCATCCTATATAACAAATAATATTTCTAAAGACACTGCCCCCCCAAAAAAAAAGAGAAGGGGAAAAGGAAGAAAACAGTAAAGTTGACTAATATATTGGACCGTCATTAATTTTTCATTTACCCAGAATTTGATTTTGTTTTAGAGCTCTTTTCATTTATATGATTGTAGTTCTCGTTGAGTTCATAACAGCTCTTCCCACATTTTTCCTCATGTTCTTTTCTGTCCAGTAATAATACTGCATTACATTCCTGAACCGTGGTTTTTTCAGCCATTCCCTAAATGATGGACAATCGCTTTGTTTCCAGTCTTTTGTTACCACTGAGAATGCTGCTATGAGTATTTAGTCTATATTGGCTCTTCAGTTCTCCCCTTGACCTCATTGGGGTAAATGATTGGCCAGTCTTTCTGATCCATCATTCCTTTCCTGTTACTAGGGGTAGGGGTGCTGGCCAGGAGAGTATTCCCTCATTAATTGGCATTCCTACTTGCTGGTAACCTAATTTATTTCATGATAATAATAGTAACAGTCCTTTGGTGTTCATAAAAAAGCCTTTCTCACAACAACCTTGAGGTGGGGAGTATAAATATTCTCATCCCCATTTTATAAAGGAGGAAATTGAGGCTTGTTTCACCCAGTTCAGTCTAATTTCAACAAAAAGTGTCTACTTTGAACATAGCAAATACTTAATAAATGGTTGAAAGTGCACTCATGCTAAGCAAATAGTCCCAGCTAGCAAGGAAAGAGATTCTCTTGTACATATGCACGGATAGGATTCACACCCAAGTCTGCTGATTCCGAGGCCTGGCCCAACTTGTTTTAGAGATCCAGGCTTGCTGGCCTGTGTTAGTTTATATGACTGATATGTATATATTTCATATCTATGCTTGGCACTCTAATAACTGCTCAATTATCACTTGTTTGATCTATATTTATGGATGTGTTTTATTTTACAACTTTTTTATTATATGACAATAATACTTTTTCTATAGCTCCTTTCTTCTGAAGAACTCAAAGTGCTTTTATATCTCGGGTCTATTGAAACCTCCTTTTCCGAAACAGGGAAGGGAGGGCCCAGAATAAGATTACTTAGTGAAAGTAAAGGCCCAGAGAATTTAAGTGACTCCCCCAAAGTCTCGCAGTGAGTTGGCATTAGAAAATGATAAGAAAATGGATCTCACTCCCCACCCAGGGAATTTTCTATTCTATGTGTTGGTTACCAAAGAAATACTGGGGGGACAAGGCGAGAACAGAAACTACAGTCCCACCTTATCCTAGAGCTGCCTGTCTCATTTACTGTGGCCTCATTCATCCTGAATATTTGGGAAGGAGGCCTTGGGGGTGACTGACCTCCATCTCCCTCTCCGCCTTGCCCATTGTCCCCAATACCCTGCTCCTAATGGGGCTTTCCCCTCTGCCCATTCACTGGGGCTAGGTTGGGCCCCTCCTCCTGGGGCTTCAGAGAGAGGGATGGGGGCGGAGGCCGGGCCATCCCCCTGGCCTGTTGCTGGGGTGACCAGGCTCTTGGCTTTGTGAGCCAGCTCCTCTTACGGGATTACGGCTGTTCCGCATTCTTGTCTGATGGGGGAACTTGGTCCCGGCAGAGTTGGCTGTGCCTCTGAGCCAGGCAGGGCATTGTCTGCCGTTGGGACCCATTTGAAAGGGTGGATTAGAGGCCCCTCCTCTCCTGGGATGCTTTCCTTTTCTCTGTCCCGCTTTGGCTGATGGGGGTTGGAGGGCAAATATTCAAAGCCCCTCTGGAGGGAAGCCTCCTGGAGTATTGAATCAGAAGCTATTCACCTCTGCCTGTGTTCAGGTTTCTAAAAACTTGTCTATCAGGCTGGATGCAGGAAGAAATCTTATGTTTACTGTTCCAGCTCTCAGCAGACAAGAGGTTATTGGGAGCAGGTTGATTTCCACCACCATCCCCTCTCCCCCCCCACCCCTCCCCCGGATATAACCAGTCCTAGTAGCCGACTTTCCCATAATAATCCCAAGTCTCTGACTTTGTTCTTTGAACACTGACTGGGGCTCTCTCCCCGACCTTCCCCTAGTCCTGCAGCGCCATTGTCATTTGTGAGGTAGCAGCTGGCTCTCTGAGTTCACAAAGTATGAAGGCTCCTGCAGAGAAACTATGTCCTTGAGGGCTCCTGTCAATCAGGTTTTGGTTTTCTTCCGTTTTCCTTTCTGCCCCTCAGAGCCAGAGAGCTCAGCCTCTATGGTGCTTCCCCATCTTGGTAGGTGAGGAGACCTAGGTCCAGAAGAGTGATTGCCACTCAAGCCCCTACCCCAGGAGCAGGGCCGAGGTGATCGTGCCCTTCTGCAGCATTTGGTCTCTGGCTTCCACCAAGAGTTGCCTCGATCTTGTGAACGTCCCAAATTTTCCCAAGTCTGCTAACAATAACAGTGCTTACTAGGTGTCAGGTACTGTGCTTAAGTGCTTTATAAATATTATTAATCCTCACAATAATCTTATGAGGTAGGTAGGTACTATTATTAGCCCCATTTGACAGATGAGGAAACTGAGGCAAACAGAAGTTCAGTGTCTTGCCCAGAGTTCACAAGTGCTGGTGAATATCTGAGGTCAGATTTAAAATCTCAGCTTCCTGACTTCAGGCCCAGGGCTGTATCCACTGTACCATCTACCTGCTTCAACAAAGGCCAAGACTCTACCCCTAGGGCAGGAGGTCTTGGCCTGGGGTCCTTGAACTTGCTTTTTTGGCATTTTGATAACTGTATTTCAGTAGAATTGGTTTCCTTTGGGATCCTATATATATGATTTCATACATTTTAAAGGCATGATTCTGAGAAGGGGTCCACAGATTTCATCCAACTGTCAAAGGGGATCCTTGGATACAAAAAAGGTTAAGGTCCCTGAAGTCCTTTGGATTCCTACCTGTCTTGAGGACTGGACCACACCCAACTGGCCTCAGGGAGGTGAGAATCTAAAATCACCTGAGCTGGTGAAATTCTCTGTCAGCAGTTTGGATGACTAACAGCCCTCCCAGGGCAGAAGTTCTTTATCCCATCTTGGTGGTAGCCAGCAAGCTGCAGGTTAAGCCTCTTTTTCCCCCTTATTCTGAGCTCAGAAGACAAAATTACCACTTAGAGCTAGAAGGGTTTTTTAGAGGTCATCTAATGCACCCCATCTCATTGGACCATAGATTTTGAACTGGAAGAGACCATACACCCCCCTTCATTTTGCAGATTTGGAAACTGAGGCATAGAACAATTAATGGACTTGTCCAGGGTTATCCAGCTGGTACATATGTGAGTCAGGATTTGAACCCAGATCCTCCTGACTTCCAAGTCCTGTGCCCTGTTCCCCTACCCAGATTTTCCTCTCTAATCTCATAGAGATGAAATGACCACCCAAGATCACGCCGGCAACAAATAGCAAATCCAGGATTTCAGCGAACCTCAGGATCATTCAATCTTATAGTACCACATTGTTTCAGTGACATTATATCTGTAGGGAAAGAGAGACTTTCAGGAAAATGAATATGATAAACCTAGTCTCCTCCCAAGCTAGTAATTCCCCGTCTCCTTCTCCCAGGTGGCCATCAAGTCCATCCGAAAAGATAAAATCAAAGATGAGCAGGATCTGCTGCACATCCGCAGGGAGATTGAGATCATGTCATCGCTCAACCACCCACACATCATCACCATCCATGAAGGTAGGGAAGAGGAAGGGGGGTTGCCAGGCCCACAGGAGGGGGAGGAGAGAGAGGGGAGGCTTCATCTGAGGCTGTCCAGGTGAATACGATCTTCCCTGGCCCCCAGGAGACTTCCCAGTGCTCAGGGGATAATTAAATAATAGGTTATTCAATTCAACCCAGCTGGGGAAGGGGATGGGGAAAGGGAATAAGCTTTTATTAAGCACCTACTGTGTGCTAGGCGCTGTGCTAAGCGCTTTACAAATGACATCTTGTTGGAGCCTTCTAACAACCCTGAGAGGTAGGTACTATTTTATGATTCCCATTTTACAGCTGAGGAAACTGAGGCAAACAGACATTAAGTGACTTGCCCAGGGTCACACAGCAAGTAATTCTGAGGGAGAATTCAAAGGTCTTCCTGATTTCAAGTTCAAAGTGCTCTATCCCCTATACACTGTTGTCTGTATCATTATATGATAATTCACATTTATAGAGTGTTTTAAAGTTTAAATAAACCCAGACACTCATCAATCCGCAAATTACAGTTCATATTTAGGTAACATTTTACAGCTACAAAATACTTTCCAAGTATTATGTATTTTGACCCTTACAATAGCTCTGTGAGAGCTGAGGTGGATGGGGTAAGCCAGGGTGACCCAGAAGTTGGAACACACTTTATTATTGCCATTTTACAGATGAGAAGACTAACTCTCAGAGATTTGTTGAGGTCACTTGGCTATTAAACGGTAGACCTGGGGTTCAGACCTACTGGTTCAGGTTCCGAGGCCAGTGTTCATGCTGCCTTCTCACGCTTCCATACCATTCATACATGATCATGAATTCAAAGACCCCTCTCCCCAAAGGTGTTCATACATGCACAGACACACACGCATAGACAGAGCTGAAGTGTTTCATTTCCCCTGGACCTGCAGCCTGAGTCACTCCTGCCCGAGGGCTGGCTCACCACCTGCTCTGCTGTGTTCTGTTCTCTTTGTCCTGGCCTCCTCTCCCCGTGACGTCAGTCATTCCAGCCACCTTCTGTCCTGTGTTCCAAACAATTGGGGGAGGTGGGGGAGAGGGCAGATACCCACATGCACCTGTCTGCATTGTGGTCTTGATGCTACTTAGAAAGGGGAGGAGAGAAAGGAGCTGAGACCCAGAGACTTTTCTCTTTATCCTCGGTTAATGACGGGGAGCAGGCAGGGAAGCGTCCCAAACCACTCCCTCTCAGACAGTTTCTGGTTCCCCAGGAAGGCTTAGGAGGCCAGAGCAGCTAGCTCGGGCCTGGCCCTTCCACCCCAGCCAATCATGTAGAAAGCCTGGGCAAATGGCAGAAAAGGCTAATTTATCTCAGTTTATTTCCCCAAGGGAGGGCAGGAAGGTAACAGTATATTGGCTAAGTCAGGTTTGGTTTGGTGATTGGACAGTGTGTGTGTGTGTACATGTATGTGAATTTTCTTTCACACTCGTATCTGGAGTATGTCCATGACCTGAGTTGCAAAGTGTATGGCCTTGCTTTCAGGGAGAATTTCTCATGCTTACTCACACAAGGTCCATTCATACATAATCACTAATTCGAAGACTACCCTCCTTAACACCCCTTGTCCCCAATTCCTTTGGATCCTACAGGTAGGGTAAAGGCTCTGAAAGGTCAGGCCCCCTTCCTGATCCTACTGTGGGTCTCTGGGGTAGGGAAAGGATAGTAGAATGACCATGCTCCTTCTCTTGGCTGTGCCCTCACTAGCACTTGAGGGTAGGGCCTCTCTCCTTGGAGTTTCTGGACAGGATGGAACAGCCTCCCCAGGAGGCTGAGCCATTGGGCACAGTATCCAGGGACTTGAGCCATAAGCAGCTGCTTAATTCTTCCCCTGTCCCTAAAAAAAATAAATAAATACAAACAGTATAGTTTTCACCAGGAGGCCCCAGGCACATGCTTCATTGTGTTCTGGGGAACTCTGACCCAGGCATGACACCTGGGTTCTAGTCTTCTGATCTTGAGAGCCATGTCTACTCAGCTTCCTTCTGTGGTCCTAGACGGGAGTTTGGGAGAAGTTTTAGAGTGGATGTTTGGAACTGGCTAAGCAAGCTAAACTCATAGGAATCAATTAACACTCAGCTAACAAGCAGGGCTCATATATGCCTGTGCACATATATGTACCCATCCCGCTGCTAAGGGGCTTGTGGCCAGCTTAGTAAATCAGTCTTTGCCCTAGTTTTTCAGGAATGGCAGGTAGGTGGTTCCTTGGGGCTGTGGCGTGGGCCTCCCATGCTACACCCTTCTTTTTTTTTCAGAAGCATGGTGTCAGAGGCACCCTCCTCAAGAGGTCCCTCCCTGCCTTCTGAAGGTGAACAGGCAACAGAGGAGAATTAACCTCTGAGGAGTTTCTGTTGTGAGAGAACCTGACCCCTCACAGTCCTGTTTTATGCCTCTGCACATTTATACATTAATATGTATTAGGGCAAGGAGCATATCTTATATAAATGTTGCTTATATGACCTGGCACAGAGCTCTCTAGGCCAGGGGTGGGGAGTCCCTAAGGCAATTTGTTCTGTGAAGTTTGGATTTAGCCAAAAGGCTGCACTTGAGGAACTAGAGGGACACATGTGGCCTTGAAGTCACAGGTTCCCACCCCTGCTCTAGGCCCTTAATAAATGTTTGAATTTAATTGAAAAGATACTCCACCCACCCACCCCACCCCCACTAATAATTGGCAGACCAGTAGTATAGCCTTGAATTTCTCAACTGTGGATTAAACCTGGCCCACTGTTGCTAGGAGATTTGGGATCCATTACCCTCGTTCCTTACATTTTCCCATAGTTTTGAGGTATCTGGGTGATACTATGAGTAGAGTGCTGGATTTGGAGTGAGGAAGACCTGAGTTCAGTTTCCTCAACTGCAAATTAAAGGGTTTGGACTCTAAATCTATGATCCTATGATAAGTCCCCACGGGGTCAGTTCTCCCTGAAATTGAGAAGTCCCATCCTGCTTATGTTTTGGCAGGAGGCTTTGAGCCCCCAAATACAATGCCTTAGAGCCTTAGCTTCCTGGGTATGTACCAGCCTACTTCCAGCCCCATACCCTGCCTACTGTGGCCCCAAGCAGGATACTCCTAAATCTGAGTGTTCCTCTGCTCTCTCTGCCAGTGTTTGAAAACAGCACCAAGATTGTCATCGTCATGGAGTACGCCAGCCAAGGAGACTTGTATGACTACATAAGTGAACGGCAGCGTCTCAGTGAGCAAGAAGCCCGGCATTTCTTCCGACAGATTGTCTCAGCTGTGTACTACTGTCATAAAGTAAGACCCCCGCCCTTCCTTCCCCCCTACAAGAGCTCTTGTATTCACCCTCCATATTCCTAGGAAGGACAGGGAAAGTTTCTCTGTTGTACCTATCAGAGGAAATTGATGTGCCTGGGGTCACAGGAAGGCAAGAGTAAAGACTTAACTGGGGTCTCTAGACCTCCATTCTAGGATCCATTGCCTTCAAAGAGGCATATCAAAGGACAGAAAATGTTAGTACTGGAATAGACCTTGGGAAAGAGCATTTCCATGTACATCATAGAGTGGGAGGAGAGGATTATACATGAAACCATGAATCTATTACATAAAGAGTAAATTTCACATATAACTTTCAAAGCTGTCCTGCTTGTTGGTGATTTCTTCTATTCACTTATTTCTAGAAGGGAGAACTCTATTCCTAGACACACACACCCCCCCTACCTTTCCACCCATTAAAATTTTTTAAAAAAATGTATATTTGTTGTAAGCTAAGAAAATTCTATAACCTGTAAAATGAATGTCTCATTTTACATTTTGAGTCCATCACACACCTAAAGGTGGATGGCATGCTTTAATATTGGTCCTCTGGAATTGTATTTGGCCACTACATTAATCAGAGTCCTTGGGTCTTTCAAAGTTTTTCTTTATGATATTGTTGTTATTGTATAAATTGTTCTGATTCTGCTCGCTTCACACTGTATCTGTCTCAATAGAAATCTTTCTAGTTTTCTCTGAAACCATCCCTCTGATTTCTTAGAGCACAACAATGTGCCATTACATTAAGGTACCTTAAATTTGTTCAGCCATTCCCCATATTGATGGATACTCCTTTAGTTTATGAAAAAATAACCACTGTAAAGAAATATTTTTTGTGCATATCATCCCCTTTTTTTCAGAAGTGACCAAAGAGATAAAAAGATTTAACCAGCTAGTAACTCCAGAAACAGAACTCTTTACATTATGCCACATTCCCAGTGTTTTATGTATGACTCCCTTCATTTTAGGGCTTCCCCAATTTCTCCATTCCATCAGCTGGCCTTAGCTTCTCCCTCCCCTGGTCAGCATGCCCTCCTGCTTGATAGATTCTTATGTTTGCTCCCTTTTTAGAATGGGATTGTCCACCGAGATCTCAAGCTGGAGAATATCCTTCTGGATGCTAATGACAACATCAAGGTGAGCCACTGTTTTCATTTCTGAGGCCTCCCACCCTAAGCCTACTGAGCAAAGCTTTCCACATGCTCACAGGGATCAAGGCAGTTTGGCCTTTGCCCACAGCCTGGGGACTTTATCCTTTCTGTCTGATGCATATGATGGGGGCCTGCATTCTGTACAACTTCCCAGAATCATCCAGGGCATCCTGATTACCCATAGTTTCTCACTATCTTGCTTCAATTCAGTGGATTCCCAGGCAATGATAAGCGGCTCATTTGAAGTTGGAAGGAATTTTTTGTCGATATAAATCCCCATCTTTATATCTGTTGACTCAGAAAGCGAGGAAAACAAGAGTAACATAGTACAATGGAAAGAAAGCCAATCCTAGAGTCTAAGTAATAATTAGGGTTCAGATGTCACCTTTGACATTTACTACCTGTGTGACCTTGGGCAAAATAACTCCCCTAGACTCAGTATCTTCATCTGTAAAATGAAGGGACTGGTCATTAGAAGATGCCTGAGAGCCTTTCCAGCTTTAGACCTGTGATCTTATGATTTTAGAATACAACCCTGTTATCTCAGATATATCCTTTTAAAAAATCCTTTAAAATGTTTTGTTAAAGTTTTTTTTTAATTAACAAGCATTTACTTTCCCTCCCAAATTCAAAATAAAAATGAAAACAAAACAAAAATACATTCCTACATTGACAATATCAATAAATGTATGTCTCATTTTATATCTTAAGTCCATGACCTCTGTGTCAGAAGGTGGGTTTAGCTAAGTGTCTTTGAACTTGGGAATTTTAGCCAGGATGCTGCAAGAAGGCTTTAGCGCAGGGTCGAGCATCTTTGTAGCTGTGCTTTTGGGTGCCATCCAAGAGGAAGAGGTCTGACCCAACCCCAAATATGAAATGTGCTTCCCATGGGTAGCTCTGGGTTCTTGTCCTAGGGTGCCCTTTGCCTATGGATTCCCAGAACCGGTGGGGTTTTCCTTGTAGCTGGCCAGAGACAACTGGCGCCAGTAAAATAGTTTTCTAAAATAGGCTTGAACCTTCCCATCTGGACTTAACGACCTGGTTACCTTGATAAGGGACCAATTAAGCCATAAACCTTCTAGTCTGAGGTTCATAAACAACCACTGACTGAAACTAACCTGGGGGTGACTTGGATGGGACCTCTACCAGAGGCTGAGGAGCCAACTAGGGATGGTCGTGAAGGTGGCCTCAAGTCTATTACCCTAGTATGAACTGTCCTTGGGGTTCCTAGACCCCAGATAGTACTGAATGGCAAGGTGGTTAGTGGTTAGAATGCTGGATTTAGTCAGAAAGACCTGGATCCAATTGGTATCCAATGGGTTCCAATCCCATCTCAGATACTTACTAGGTGGGAGATCTAAGGCAAATCACAACTTTTTGGGCCTCAGTTTCCTAATTGCAAAATGCTATTAGGATCAGAAGAAATAATGAAAACAACTCTATATACCATGAGTTGTTACTGGGAATTCCTGTCCTTTCAGAAGCTCCCACCCCTGGTCTTGTTAGTACAAAGGTTCAGATGCCTCCTGCCCATATGTCTTTAACCACACATAGACCATCCCACCACACCCCTCTGCAGCTCAGGCAGCATAGAGAGAAATGAGTTATTTACTGGAAAGATAGACAGTGTGCATACTTGTAGGGCTAATCAGTAACCAAGGGCTCTCTTAAGGTCAAGGTCTTTGGATTTAAAGACTAAAGTAAAGACTATACTTTTTCCTCCATTCCATGCTTTTCCCCACCTCCACCCTCTCAGATCTTCCTTTCAGTCATCAAATAGATATCTTGTGTGCCCAGCACTGTGCTAGGACAGACAGAGGGGTGGGGGAATAAGAATCCCCTTTCCTCCCTCAGTAAGACCAACATTTGGAATACCTGGAGAATGGTACAAGCCCCAGACACCATCCCCTTATCCTATCCCCACCTCCCAATACATACATTGTGGGCTTAGATGCTTTAAGAATCGTTGAGGACTATGAAAGTTACCAAAGGCTTCATAAAGCAGAGGAGGGATCATAAGATCTTAGATTTAGAGGTTTAAAAAAAAGGACCTTAGAGGCCATCTGGTCCAACCCTTACTTTACAGATGAGAAAAGAACCCTAACGTGCTCCTCTCCCCAAACACCCCTTTTGTGAGGATGTTCTTGGCTAATATCAGCTCTTAGCTGTTCCCTTGAGACTATGGGCAGAATTCCAAGGGCCAAAGGACCTTAGGATGTACCTAGTGTAGAGTGGACAGGGAAAGTGATCAAGGCCTGCTGGAGAGTGGTAGGGTAGAGAAACTCTCCAGCCTGAGCCTCCATGTAACCATCCTCCTCTTGTCTGACCCCCTAGATTGCAGACTTTGGCCTCTCCAACCTCTATCACCAGGACAAGCTCCTGCAGACCTTCTGTGGAAGCCCCCTCTATGCTTCTCCAGAGATCGTCAATGGGAAGCCCTACACAGGCCCAGAGGTGAGTAGCTCCAGGCCCCCAATCCGCCGGTCTCCCTTGGGATTCCTTTGCTTTCCTCGAGCCTCAGTCTAGTTTGGTGACACCCAGGGACAAACATGAGTCCTTAGCCTGGTTCAGAAGTATAGGTGACATTCGTGGGGTGTGAGAAGCAGGGCTAGATACTGAGCTGGAGTAATAGTAAGAACTCCACCTCGAATCTCCTGCTGTGTGACCTTAACACAGGCAACAAATTCTGTGGGCCTTGTTCCCCACAGCTATGAAGTGAAGAGGTTGGATTATGTTTGTGCTTGGATTGTGTTCAGTTTCCATGCCTCAGATGACATTTAGGGCAACTAGGCATGGCCCATACCATGTTAAAACAGGCCACTTCTTAGAGCCAGTAAGGACTATCTTGTGTATAACCTCAGTCCTTCCAGCTCCATCATGGTTCTCTCTCCACCCTGGCAAGGGTAAGAAGGGTGCCTACCTCTGGCCCTAAAAGTCCAGTATGTCCAAGGGCATTTCTTTTACTTGGACCCATGGCTGGGTTTGGGGTGGGGGCGGGGAGGCTGGTAGGTCTGCCTGGGAAGTGAGTGTTCCCTGTGGCCAATGCCCTTTTCTCTCTGTCAGGTGGACAGCTGGTCTCTGGGTGTTCTTCTCTATATCCTGGTACATGGCATGATGCCTTTTGATGGACAGGATTATAAGAGCCTCGTGAAACAGATCAGCAATGGGGAATACCAGGAACCCATCAAGCCTTCTGGTGAGTAGTATGAGATGTACTGGTTTACTGAATTTTCCTGGTAGAGCACCTTCCTCTCTGTGGCTCCCTTAGTTAAATAGAGAGAAGGCCAGAAGAGAACAGAACTCAAAATGACTGTAAATCCAAAGAGGTTTCAGATATCACCCCCCATTTCAGATATCCTCTAATGTCTCCCTGTCCCTCCAAAAGACCTGTCAATATCCCAGAAAATGGGAATATCTCCAAGGAAAATGGATTATGGGTCACTCTTCTTCCTTGGGACAATGTTTTCCTACAATTGGGAAAGTTCCTTCCAATGACTTGCTTCAATTCTTCCTATTCCTTTTTTAAAAATTAGGCCCCCTTCATTTGGGAGGAGGAAGAGTCAAAAGAAGGCTTATGGCTTTCTTCTTCCTCCAGAATAATTTTGCATCTCATAATGGGTCCATGTGCCCCTTTCTCCTCCCTGGAGAAAGGGAATGGGTCAGACAGTAAACAACAGGACCTAATGCGAAAAGGGCTGCCCTAGGCACTAAAGGGGTAGAGGGTGGGGAGAGAGCTGTCAAGGACATCATAGATGATAGTGGTCCTTGAGAACCTGAGTGTAAGGAAGACACACACAGGAAGCAGAACCAGGAGCAGCAACAAGCCAACAGCGACCTGGGCTGCCATAACAGTCTACAGTAGAGCCACCTCCATGCTGAGGGCTCCAGATAGGGAATTCAGGACTTGGTCCGAGGAAGCTCCCTGGAGAAGGGGGAGTTTGAAAAGGACCCAGCCTGGTGGGAAAGGAGTGGAGTGAAGAGTGGCAGGGACAGAGGAAGGAGAGAATGAAAAAGCTCAGTCAGTCAGTCAGTTGATGAGCATTTATTAGGTACTTACTGTGTGTGAGGCTCTGTGTGATAAAATTCTGGGGATGATCTCTTCTCTGAAAGAGCTCACATTCATATAGGGGTGGTAAAAAATAACTAGGAGCAGGGATAGTATTTTTTTTTTAAGGCAAACAGGATTAAGTGACTTGCCCAGGGTCACAAAGCTAGTAAGTGTGTGAGGCTGGATTTGAACTTAGTTCTTCCTGACTCCAGGGCCAGTTATCTATCCACTGTGCCACCTGGCTGCCCAAAGCAGGGATAGTATTAATCTAAGTAGGGTGACAGGAGGTAGGGGAGAGGCCACCAAGGAAAGTCGGGTACCTTTTCTTGGGATGCTCTGTTGATCCCACTGCTTTCTTTTCTGCTTTCCAGATGCTTGTGGACTGATCCGGTGGTTGCTAATGGTGAACCCCATCCGCAGGGCCACCCTGGAGGATGTGGCCAGTCATTGGTGGGTCAACTGGGGCTATGCTATGCCAGTCAGGGAGCATGAGGCTCTTCAAGAAAGTGGGGGTCCAGGAGGAGACTCCCCCCGGGCCACAGTGGCTGAATGGCTCCGCCGCTCCTCTCGGCCCCTCCTGGAAAATGGTGCCAAGGTGTGCAGTTTCTTTAAGCAGCATACGACAGGTGGGGCTGGGCTGGAGCGCCAGCACTCGCTTAAGAAATCCCGAAAGGAGAATGACATGGCTCAGTCTCTTCAGGGGGGTGTAGCTGCAGAGGTCTCCCCTGGCCCAGGCAAAGGCATTCTCAAGCTGCCCAAGGGTATCCTCAAGAAGAAGGTGGTGTCTCCCACAGAGGGACAGAGGGAGAACTCAGGGGAGCCTACACCAGAGCCCACCGTGGCCCCCATCAGTCCCAGGCACACTGCCCCGGCACAACCCAAGAAGGGAATTCTTAAGAAAACTCGGCAGAGGGAATCAGGGTATTACTCTTCCCCTGAACCGAGCGACTCAGGGGACCTTTTGGATGCAGGTGACGTGTTTGTGAACAGCTACCCCAGTGTCAGGGAACCTTCTCGGCCCCCACAGCTTCCCCTCCATCGCAAAGGCATCCTCAAACATAATGGCAAGTTCTCGGGGGCCTCTCAGGAACTCGCCGTCTTTGGTTCTCTGGATGAGCTGGCCCCGGCCCTCTCTTCCACTCAAGCCGCTCGCCCCTCAGGAGCCGTGAGTGAGGACAGCATCCTGTCCACAGAGTCCTTTGACCAGCTCGACCTACCAGAACACTTACCTAACCCTAAGCTGACCCTGCGTGGCTGTGTGTCCGTGGATGACCTGATGGGCCTAGAGGAGCCAGCACCCCAGGGCTCTGCCTCGAGGCTCAGGCGATGGAGGCAGGATCCCCTTGCTGATAGCTGCTTCTCCCTGACAGACTGCCAGGAGGTTACAGAGGTGTACCGGCAGGCATTGGCTGTGGGCATGAAGCTCAGCTGAGGGTAGGAAAGCAGCAACTCTGCCACATCCCTGGTGTCTATTAAAGAAGGCTCAAATATTTTGCCATACCTCCATCTCAGCAGAGACTGCCTTGTAGACTGAGCTCACTATCATGGAGGGTAAAGGGACCTGAGCTTATGCCCTGAGGAGGGAAAGGGAAGAAAATGAGTGAGGTGAGGGTTAGAGATTTCCCCTTTAAATCATATGTCTTAGTTACCACCAGTAGAAAGGGGATGGGAAGACGGGGCCAAAGACGTCTGAATGGACAATCTACCAGTGGCCATCTCCTTTTGATATGCCAAGTGGGGACTGACTATATAACTGGATCCACCTCCACCAGGAAACCCTGTCACTCCAGTGTGAGGAGGGTTATTGAGTAGTAGGCTTGGAAGATATCCAAAGGTGAGTCTTCAGAAGAAATTGATTCTTTCTCAAGCCTGAACTCCAAAACTGAAATATGGCGCCCATTGTTGTGTCTTCGTGACTTTTACAGTGTCATGGCGTTGGTGTCTTTGGTACCTTCCTGGGTGCAGGGGAGGGTCTGCTCAGTAGTTCCAGAGGAGAACTACACATCTCTTCCCTCTTTCCCCTGCTGCCTAAGCATGAGCCCTGACCCCGTATCAGGCTTTTCCCTCTGAACCACTGAGGGAAGCTGCTATAAATCCACAGGACTTGAAAAGGACCCTTTGCTGCTGCACAAATAAGATGGTCATCTCAGTGGGGGCCCAGGCCCCTGGATCTTTGAACCTCAAATTAGGAAGGCTACCAGCCCTCCTCATTCTTTCCCCAATTCCCCACCCCAGATGATGTCTGGCCTCTTCTCTAATGGGTGGGTGGATGGGTCACTGTCCTGGGGTCTTTTTGTCTTGGAAAGAGAAGTTTTTTATTTATTTGTATTTCCTCAGTTATGTATTATTTTTTTAAAAAATGAAACTTATTGTTTTCAATAATATGGATGGGTTGAATCCTCCAGAAATTGTGTTTTGGTGTGGTTTTTGTGTTGCTATAGTCACAAGGAACAAAATAATAGCGCAATACACATACAAAAATAGCAATAATCAAATTTCAGGGAAGTGAAAGTGCATAAGGAAACCAACTGTGTGACCCAACCCCTCAGCTTACTGATCTGTTTTAAATCAAGTCTTCCTGTTTATGTCATGAGCCGTGCCATGATTTTTCAGACCTGCAAGCATTCAGCTCCACTGGCTTCACCCTCTCGGTAGAGGGATGGCTCTTTGTCCCCAGCACATCCCCTTGGCTGAGTTTGGGATTGGCCCAACTTGCTCATGTTCCTGGTTTTTGGGAGCTTTGGGTTGGCCTCTGCACTCCTGTCATCTCTAGCTGACACATGACAGCCCTTTACTTACTTCAGTTATCTGATTGCTTAAATCAAACTGATCTCAGATTTTGGAAGTTAAGTCAAGGGTAACACTGGCAGAGAGGTACTTACTTGCCAGCTGTTTTATTAGGCAAAGATTTAAGAACAGCATGGGCCCCACCTTGGGCCTCAGGGTTCCTGAAATCTGAGATACATTGCTGGGATACTTTCAGGACGACCCGAGAGTGTTAGTGTAGGTAAGAACCGTGTGTATAATAAGCACCATGAGTTAATCACAGCATGGAAAAATCAACTGTGACAGTAAGGGCCAATGTCAAGTCTTAATTAACCAATCACAGTAGGAGGAAAGAACACAAATATCTCTGTACTGTGTAAGCAAACCCAGGTATACAAAACAGGTCAAGGCAGCCATAACTAGCCTATCAAATAGTTTGCGAAGACCTTCCTGGCCCATTTCAATGATGTTCTCTAAACTGACAAAGGAAAAAGTTGATTTTCAAGACATCCAAATAAATATTCCTAACATCACAAATGACACCTATCTTCTGAAAACAAGTCCATTCTTTATAACCCTTCAAAAGAAAGACACACCTGATGTCTTGACCCCAAGATTTTTCACAGAACTTGAGATTTGGAAGGGATTTTAGCAGCCATCTACCCCAACCCATATGCAAAAGTAATCCCTTCTATGGCATACCCAGTTATTGATCATCCAGCTTGTCCTTTAATTAAGAAATGAATCTGAAGAAATTCGAATCTTTCTAACATTTCTGTGAAGCCTCCAGTGTGTGATGAGGGATCCAAGTGTATTTGAAGGGATCTTCCTTTATTTGTTACAGTAGTAAGTTTTCCCTTTGAATTATCTGATTTTTTTTTTTTTTGTTTGCCTTTTGCTGAAGGCTTTCTCATATTTTAACCAATTAGTAAAGAGTAAGTGCATACTAAGTGCTAGGCACTATGTTAAGTGCTAGAGATCTAAAAACAGGCAAAAGGTTTTCCCTGCTCTCCAGGAAGGCAGAGATGGAGAAAGAAAGCACACAAAAGGAAGTTAGGGGGAGAGGACAGAAGAAAGTACCCCCACAGAAAGGGGCATGGTAGAAAATTCAGCTAGGTTCCAAAGTGATGTAGCCAGGCAAGAAATGAGATATTCTAAGCTGATCCTTCTCCTTAAATTGGAGGCGTGGGTTCATGACTCCATCCTCTAATCAGAAAGACAGAGGGTGGTGAAGAAGGTGGAATCCCAAGGCTGATGGAATCTTGGAAGATCTAGGGCAAAGTCCAATTTGGAGAGAGATCTCTTATGGATAATGAGGTTCTCCAGATGTTCCTGGTTTTGGATAGTATGCTGGTAGCTACAAATGTTGGAACATTGCAATCTACTAGATGAGATCTATAAGTACTCAAGAGTTTGACCAAACCATCCACATCAGGAAAATCAAGTGGATGAAAAATACCTATTATCTAGATTATGACATCCAGTTAGTAAGCATTTATTAAGCACCTACTATGTGCTAGCATTGTGATAAGCTCTGGGTATACCAAGGCAAAAGACAGTCCCTGCCCTTGAGGAATTCACATTCTAAAGGAGGAGACAAGGAAACAAATATGTACAAACAAGCTGTATGTAAGATAAATAGAAAACAAAGGGAAGATACCAGAATTAAAAGGGATTGGGAAAGTTTTCCTGTAGATGGCTGGATTTTAACTGAGATTTGAAGAGAGTCAGGGAAGCCAGTAAGTGGAGTTGAGGAAGAAGAGAATTCCAGGGTTGGGAGACAGAACATCTACAGCCAAGAGATGCAGTATCTTCTTTGTAGGATAGCAAGGAGACCAGCCTTACTGGAATGAAGAGCACATGGTGGGAGGAGGAGGTTGGGAAGGTGTAAGGTATGAGAAGACTAGAAAAGTAGGGGATGGGCTAGGTTAATGAAGAATTGTAAACACCAGAGGATTTTATATTTGATCCTAGAGGTGATAAGGAGTCTCTGGAATGTATTGAGTATGGGAGTGGCGTGATTAGGTGAACAATTTATAGAGTTCATCCATTAATGTGGGTGTGTGTAAACATATTCTCAATATATGACTGATCCACTTTCTTGTTATACATTCCCAAGATTACACACACACACACACATATTCACACATTCACACATATACATACATACACATATATACCTATGCAAAACTTAATGGAATTTATTCTGTTCTTACAAATTATTTTTGATGAAATATTTTGGAAGGTAGGATGACCTTGCTGGTTTTCTGACAACCAGAATCCTAACCTTATTTAATTGCATCTATCTTGTGTAGGAAAAAAATATTTGGGCTAAAAAACCTCAAGTCATAAACTCAGCAAATTCTGGAGTTAGAAGGGATCTTTGAGGTTATCTAGTCATACCTGAAGCACCAATCCCTTCTAGAACATTTCAAACAGTCTTCCACACATTTGCCAACAGGATCCCCCTCTTTTGGCTTTGCACAAGGATTCCTTGATCAAATTTGATCTTGGGCAGATACTATAAACTGAATATATTGAGTTGGGCCAATAATTAAAAGGAGTAAAGTGGGCTAGATCATCTTTGGGAAATTGCAAAGCTCCTTTAATGACTCCAAACTTCTAGAAATGAACAAAGGCCAATCTTTTAAATATTCTGTCAGTGTCATATGTTTGTGTCATAGGACACTTTGAAAAATTAAAAATAACTATACTCAGTGGGCAGTAGGGAAGTGCGTTGTAAGGATATACAAAGAAGAAGTGGAACAAAGGATGATATCAAATGAATGTATAATCAAAAAAGTAAGATGTGGGTTGTCCACATGGCTAGCTAGGGATGACTGGTGGATGACCCCTGTGTGCCACATGTATCCTTACAATGTCAGGAGAAAGTGAAGAAGACTCTGCCCCCAAACTTAAGGGAAGATAAAAAGATAAGAAGGTATGGATGGGTCCCCTATAGCAATGGATTGTCCATTAACATTATCTCTTATTCTCAGTACATGATTGGCCCCCTTCCTTTTCCTGTCATTCACTTCCTAGATGATATCCCTTATGCCATGATTGCATAGCTTTAAATCAGTCATCCAATAAGCATTTATTAAGCATCTACTATGTACTATTCACTGTGCTAAGTGCTGAGGATACAAAGAAAGGCAAAAGACGGTCCTTGCCCTTGAAAAGCTTACAATCTAATTGGAACAGGAGACATCACGAAAGTTGCAAAACTGCAGGCTCTCAAGAATTGAAATTGAATATCCATCCTTTAAAGGGCAAGGGAGCAGTACAGAGGGAGTATGAGCAGGCTGTATTCTTACAAACAAGGAATCATGAAGATGAATCAGTGCAAAGGATGTCATCAAGGAGGTGAATGAACAAAAAAGGTGGGCTGGTTACACAATGAGGGTGAAGGATGATTTATAGACTGATCATTGTTCCACTGCTATCCTCATAATGTCTGTAGAAATCACGGAAACCCTACAGTGTGTTGAGAGGCAGTGGACAGTGGCACACTCATGAAGGCCATGGATAAGAAGGATGGGTAGAGATGGAGAGTTTTGATCTGCATCCCTGGAAAGCATACTCATACCAGTGAGATCACAGATCCATATGATGATTGAGTGTCTTTTCTGCCATTTTTTTTTTTTGGTTCAAGTCATGATCAGTAATATGCTACAACCTACTGGTACCTACTGTATGTTTTTCCATTGCCCTATGGGCCACCCACATTATTGATTCTTTGGAGAATGTGGAGTTAAGTGATTAACAGCCGCAGTGTAACAACACTGGAAAAATATCAGTGGAATTTGTGTGCCAGGAGGCATCTTGGAATTGTTTAAAGAGCAGTTGAATTTCCCAAATACAGGGGACATGAAAGGTACATCTCCTCTGCCCCTTCAAGGAGTTTACATTTGGAGTATATGAGGGAGGGAGAGTGATACAACATATGCACAGATAAACATACAGCTAGGTTTTAATTAGCACGAACAATGAATCCTCTGAAGTAGTCACATATATTTGGATTCACATTTTTCTAAATCATAATTACATGTAAAATATGGTAATTGGTTCCAGCTCAATGGGAATATGTACTGCAAATGTGAATAATGAGGTCATTTCAGGGGATTCATTATTTGCACTAATCAGGACCTAGGTCATAATACAAAGTAGGAATTGATGTGGGCATGGGAGAGATCCAGGCAAAGAGATCTAGGCAAATTTGAGAAGGGAGGGCCTACTTTCACCTGAGGAGAATGAAAAACTATATGGAGGTGGCAGCTTATTGGCTATGTGAGATAGGTGAGGCACCTGGGCTGGCTCTGACATTGTAAACTTGAGTGACTACGAAGATGGCAGTGCCCTCCATAGAAATAGGCAAGTTAGGAAGAAACAGTGGGTTTGAGAGGGAAAGATGTTGGGTTTGAAACACTTAGAGGATATTCAGTTTAAATGTCCAATAGACAGTTGGTGATATGGGACTGGAGCTCAAGGGAGTGTGTATAGAGGGAAGAGAAAAGGGCCCAGCATCGAACCTGGGGGTTATACCCAGAGTAAAGTGGTGGGAGGTGCATGATGATCCAGAGAACAAGACTGGGAAAGAGCAAGCAGACAGGTGGGAGGATAACTGAGGGATCAGTCACAAAAAACCCTTAGAGGAGAGAATATCCAGGAGAAAAGAGTGGCCATCAATGTCAAGTGCCACAGAGAGGGCAAGAAGGATGAAGACTGAGAAAAGCTCATTGGATTTGGAAATTAGGAGATCACGGGCAACTTTGAAGATAGTAGTTTCAGTTGAGAGATGAGGTCAGAAGCCAGATTGCAAGGAGTTGGAAGTGAGAGGGGAGGAAGCAGAGGCTTTTTCTAGAAGGTTGGCTGTGAAAGAAGAGATCACTAATCTTCCTCTCCCCTCATATTCCC
Organism: Vombatus ursinus; assembly: GCF_900497805.2. NCBI lineage: Eukaryota > Metazoa > Chordata > Mammalia > Diprotodontia > Vombatidae > Vombatus > Vombatus ursinus. Next base: position 48,541,301 of record NW_020954576.1, read on the forward strand.
TCTACACACCACTCAAAAAACCCCAGCCCTACCTACCTTGTAACAAATAAGTATAGCCAAGTAAAACAAATTCACATATAGCTATATCAGACATAAACAAATCATAAACAAATCAGACACAATGTCTGAAAATGAATGCCTTCCTTTCTACCTCTAATCCATTCCCCTCTCTGCCAAGAGGTGGGAAACCCCATTCATTATTGGTCATCCCTGCTCAGTTTTGTGAGCTCCTCACAGCCCCATTCCTTGAAAAGCTGTGACCCAGGCTGGAGAGAACCCAACTAGGAGGCTGGGGTCAGGGAGACCTATTTCAATACAGCCAGATCCCCAGGCCAACTGCAAACACTTTTGTGATGAGACAAATATACCTTTGTTTTTTATCTCAGCCCCCTTGTAGTGTTGAGGAATAGAGACTGTAAAATCACCTAAAACAATAATGGTGGTTGCTTGCTGACCACTGGACCATTATTCTAGTTGCTCTGATTGCTCTTGGCAGGGAAAAGTTGTCAGATTGCCTTGAGTGTCCCTGACCCCTGTGTTGTCCCGGTACCTCAGTCTTCCAGAACCTACTCCCGCAATTTTTAGCTCTAGGTATAGGAGCCTTAGCCCTGTGATAGACAACCCCTCTTCTGCTACTCCCCCCAAATGAATTCCCACCTATTAAAAAAATCTAGTTAACTATGAGTCCATGGTCAGAGATTCTATGGGAAAGGTTTTGTGGGAGGGGGGCAAATTACATGTATTCATAGAGCCAAAGTCCAAGGGAAGAACTCAAGGAGGATCAAAAGGAAGCACCATGACATCAGGGAGGTGATGTCATGACTTGCAAGTGAATTGGATTTAAGTGAGGGAGGGCTGTGCGAGGTCACCAGCCTCACTCTCTCCTCTGGATCCATCTGGGTACAGTGGCGAGATATAGATCAGGATGACTGGAGATGCCTCCTCCCCTGGTAATATAGGTACAACTACAAAGGAGAGGTACTAGTAATGCTCTATGAGAAATTTAAAAGATCATTTCATGGAGAACTCACACAAGGCACACCCTCACATGGAGGTCAGAAGAAGCAATACAAGGACACTCTCAAGGTCTCTCTGAAGAATTTTGAGACCATGAGAGACTGGCACAGAACCGTCCAACGTGGTGTGCCTGCATTAAAGAAGGTGCCGTGCTGTAGGAGTGAAGCAGAATTGCAGTAACTCAAAAAAACATGAGAGGTGCAAATTTAGAAACATCTCTACTCCAAGTGTTCACGTGGACTATTTGTGCCCGACCTTTGGTTGAGTATTCCCAGCTCCTACTGGTCTGATCAGCCCCAGTCAGACACACTGCACCTTGACTCCAACAGAGCGATGACATTTTGGTCCTCTGAGAGAACAGACAACCACCACCAAAGAGAAATTTGGAAGGAGGAGATCAGTTCCTCCTCTGTTTATGTGGGCAGAGGGAGGTCAGGGAAGACTTCTTGGAGGAGGTAACACCTAGATCAGGTCTTGAATAATACTAATGTGGCATTCACTTAGCACTTTAAGGTTTGCCGAGAGCTTTACACATACTACCTCATTTGAGTTTCCTGACAACCTTGTTAGATACATATTACAGTCATTATTGTCCCCATTTTATGGAGGAGAAAACTAAGACTGAAAAGTTAAGTGACCCAGGTGGCCCCTGAGGTCCCTTCCAGCTCAAAATCTATAATATCATGACTTATTGACGATCATCCAGCTAGTGGCAGAGGCAGGATTTGACCCAAAGCTTCTTTCTCCTGATCCCAGGTTCGGCACTTTGGACACCCTGTGCCAAGGTCCCTGATTGACAGAAGGAAAGGACTGCAACATACGGTATTGGGGGGCAGGGTAGGAGAGAGATTAGGGTGGTCTATTTCATACCGGGTGAACAGTATGAGCAGGAGCTCAGAAAGGGAGAGGGCAGGATGGGGATCTGAGACAGAGGGGATGTAGTCCAATCTGGCTGGGATGTGGAACATTCTGAAACGAGCTTGGAAACCTAGGGTGGAAGCAGATTATGGAGAGCCTTGAATTCCAGGATCAAGGGTTTACACTATCCAATAGACACCGGGAAGCCACTGAACGATTGTCAGTGGGGGACAGAAACAACCGTAGCTGCTTCAAGGGAGCAGCAGCCCATTGATTCTTCGGCTCTCCCCAGCAGCCCACAGAAAGCTCAGAAGATGGCTCAGAGCCTCTAGTTTTCTTGCCTTCCAAAGAGATCCGCCTTTCTGAATTTCCTTTTGTTCCTGGGGAGTTCGAGACAGTCCCCCACCCCCACCCCCTGAGGAAGGGAATGCTTGGAATGTCCACCCTCCCCCCCCTTCCCCACGTGCCATCCTCAAGGTCCCCTGCAAAGCATTCCCCACATGCCTGCTGCTCCATTGAGAAACTCCCAGGCGAGGAAATCTGAGGACAGATGGGTGCACAGCAAGGACAAAAGAAAAACCACGGGCAGCAGGAGGGCCCTGGCTCCCGGAACCGCACCTGCTCTCCCAGCAGCCCTGGCCTCGCGCTCCTCACCTGGTGCCTTCTCCCTTCATTTCTCCGTCTCCATGCACCCGGGGGATCATAAAGAGTCCCGGAGCCTGGAGAAGACAAGGCAGTCAGGGCTTCAATAAATCCCGCAAGGGTATAGAATTGAACTTGAAATCAGAGAATAGGCCTGGGTATCTGAGGGTCTGTCCAGCTCTTTTCCTTACTGGCTTGGCCACTCTACTAGAGGCCCTTCATTTCTCTGACCTTAGTATCCTCAAAGACGGAGTGGGTTTACGCTCAGTAAACCCACACAGGGGGTTTAATCACACCTGCCCTTCCCACCTCAAGGAGTTGTGAGAGTCGAATGTAATAATAAACGTGAATGTTTTTGTTGTTGTTGTTTTAATGTTAGCTTTTTTTCTAACATTACCTTCCTTTCCAAATATCTTTCTTTCCCCTTCCTTATCCAGAGAGATATTCTTTGTAACAAAGAATTAAAAAAGAGAGGAAAGAAATAGATCAATAAAATAACACATGGGCTGATCTGACAGTATATTCAATATTTCACACCCATAATTCACCACTTCTGCGAAGAAGGAAGGGAGTTGCTTTTTCTCATCTGTTTTTCAGTGATCAGTTTCATCATTAGATTAATTAGAAAGAGCACTTAATTGGGGAGAGGTTTTGCTATTGTTCTTCCCACTTCATAATAATAATACTGTAATAGCTAACCTTTATGTAGTATTTACTATGTGCCAGGGACTGTGCCACGCACTTTATACTTTTTATCTCACTTGATCTTTACACCAACCCTGTGAGGTAGATAATAATAATGTTGTTCTGTTGTTTCAGTCATGTCCTACTCTTCGTGATCCCATTTTGAGGCTTTCTTGGCAAAAATGCTAGAGTGGTTTGCCATTTCCTTCTCCAGCTCATTTTATAGATGAGGAAACTGAGGCAGCAAACAGGGTTAAGTGACTTGTCCAAGGTCACACAACTAGTAAGTGCCAGATTTGATCTCACGAAGATGAGTCTTCCTGATGACAGCTCAATGCTCTATCCAATAGCTAAAATTTGCCGAGTACTTACTACGTACCAGGCCCTGTGCTAAAAGCTTTACTGTTTTCTCATCCGCTCCTCACAACAATGCTGGCAAGTGGATGCTATTATGATTCTCATTTTACAGATAAAGAAACTGGAGAAAACAAGTGAAATGATTTGTCCAGGGTCGCCAGCTAGTGAATATCTGAAGCTGGATTTGAACTCAGGTCTATCCTGCCTCTAGGCCCGGCACTTTCGCCACTGTACCACCTAGCTGGCCTCTGCATTATTGTGATATAAGCTGTCACTTACATCATTGTAGTAATTGGGTCTATAATTATTCTGGTTCTGGTTATTTCACTTTTCACTTTCACTGAATAATTTTCTATGTCTTCCCATTCTTCTCTACAGCCTTTATATTCATGGTTTCTTATAGCTCAGTAATATTCCCTGACCGTTGCCACTGTAGCTATACAGGGCTATAGAAACGTCTCCCATCTAGGTCAGCCTTATAGAGGCAACAAAGCATGTTAATCATGTTCCCTTACCCTCAAGGAGTTTTCAGTCTAGTATATGAAAAAATAACTAGAAGCCTAAAAAGATAGCTAAACACCAGGGAGCTCTAGAAGTTCCAAGTAAGCAGCTCAGAGGAAGCTGAGATCCTGACGTCACAGCTGAGGAGGGAATATGGAATTGTAGAGAAGGAAGGGCCAGCGATGTCCTGTTCTGAGACCTTTGTTCTTTACTTGATGTGTTTACTTAACCCCTTCAAACCCCACACTGGCTGGCCCTGGCTGGTTTGGCCCTGCTCTCTCCTCAGACTGGGGGGCTGGGCTGGAGGTGGGGGTGGGGTGGGAGCAGTGGAATTCCATTTAAGTTCTGGAAAGTAATGGGAAGTGTTTAGAGAAGGAAGAAAGCCAGGGCTCCCAGAGGGCTGATGGCAGGGAGTCTCAGGCTCCTGTGGTCTCCAGCCCTTCCCCCCACCCACCTTGGCTTCTCATAGCCGCAAACATTCCTGAAAGCAGACCTCTGGGAAATGGTGTTGGGCCCAGGGAAGGGGGTGTGGGGAAGGGGGACTCTGAAGCTCTGAGAATGATTAGTGCCACATCAACACTTCCGGAATGTGGATAATCCAGCCAACGACCTTGGGCAACTTTGGAGAACAGGAAGGAGCCTTGTAGGGGCATCAGGGAACCTTCTACTTGGTGAAAACTTCTCAGCAGATTCTCCTTCCTTCCTTCCTTCAGTCTATCTCCTGACCTTCCACACAGCCTCCAAACCTCTCCCTACCAACCCCTTCCCTTTTCCTTTGGGAATGTCCTTTCTTTTCTTAAATGGAAATTACCCTTCTGTGGGGGAGTCCCCAGGAATTTTCTTTGAGGCTCCCCAAAATGGCCACTTACCGTCCTTCTTCCTCTAAGAATTTCTTCATCCACTGCTGACTTAGGGCATCCCCCTGGTCTCCAACCATCGCTGATCTAGGCTTTCCCCTTTGTTCCCTGGCGTCAGATAGATAAGGAGAGACTTGGGCTCCTTCACACTCCGAGCCTTTAGCCCAGGCATTGATCCTACAGGAATCTCCCTGGTCAGAGCCCATCAGAAGTACTCCAACAGGCAGGGTAGACAGGGGGCTGGCTGAGCGCTTAATGAAGATATTAACCTATGTTTATGTAGTAATTTAACATTTATGAAGCCCTTTTCTTGCAACCACCAGTGTGGTAAGTATTGTACATAGTGGCTGCTTAACTAATATTTTGTCTGAGTGACATTTTACACATCTGGAAACTGAGGACCAGAGAAATGTAATTTGCCCACTGTTTGTTTTAAATTCACAAGTTTATTAAGCAACTCCAATGTTCAAGGTATCATGCTAGGTTCTGGGCATTTGTGAAGGAACTGGGATTTCATCCGTGTGAGATACTCTATCCCTCTTCTTGAGCCTTATAAAGGTGAGTTATCAGAGGAGGGATCTGAGCACAAGTTTTACTCTGCTGCTGTTGAGTTGTTTCAGTCGTGTCTGACTCTTCATGACCCCATTTGGAGTTTTCTTGGCAAAGATACTGTAATGGTTTGCCATTTCCTTCTCCAACTCATTTTACAGATGAGGAAACTGAGGCAAACAGGGTGAATTGACTTGTCCAGGGTCACACAGCTAGTAGGTGTCTGAGGCCAGATTTGAACTCAAGAAGATGAGTCTTCCTGACTCCAGGCCCAGCACTCTGTCCACTGTTCCACCGATCTAACTACCTGATGTCAGTCCTAGGATTTAAACCTTGGAATCAAGATGAGTGTTCTTTTACAAAGATGTTTTGTTATACTTGAACATAAAAAAATGAACATTTCAATATACAAAAAACAAAAAGACAATTTTACACGAAACTGTGAATGTCTACTACATGCAGTTTTTTTTTAGTGTGTATTTAATTTAGCACAATGAAAAAAACAAAACAAAACAAAACACTGTCCTACTTGTCTGTGTCTCCCGGACTGCCTACTGCCTTCTGTGTATTTTTCACTCTTTCGTTGAAATACCTTTTCTTTTTTGTTTCACTGTCACTACCAACCCTCTTCCCTCCCACAACTCTTTCTATCTCCCACCCCCAACCCTCCTTTATAATAAATATAGAGATTAAAGCAAAAAAAAATTCTCACATTGGTGGCCATGCCTAAAAATATATGTCTCATTCTGTCCTAATCCACTATCTTTCTGCCAAGAGATGCTTCTCTGTAGTCGTAATTGGTCATTGTATCAATCAGAGCTCGTAAGCCTTTAAAGTTGTTTTCCTGTATAATATTGTAGTCACTGACAAAGTATGTTTGATTCTATTTATTTCACTCAGAGTCAGCTCGTACAAGTCTTCCCACCATTTAGGTTCCTGAAAGCAGAGTTAAGAACCAGTGGGTAGAAGGCACTAGAGGTGAATATTGTCTCAATTGAAGAAAGAATTTCTAAATTTTAGACTTCAACGATAGAGCATCTTTCCCTAGAAGGAAATGAGCTCCCCGTCATTAGAGATATCTTTGGCCACCTGTTAAGGATACTGTAGAAGAAAAACTTTGGAATGGTATAGGACAGGGGTGGGGAACCTGAGGCCTTGAGGCCAGATGTGGCCCTCTAGATCCTCAAGTGTAGCCCTTTGACTAAATCTAAACTTCACAGAACAAATCCACTTAATAAAAGGATTTGTTCTGTAAGACTTGGACTCAGTCAAAAAACCTCACCCAAGGACCTAGAAGGTCACATGTAGCCTTCAGGTTCCCCACCCCTAGTATAGGAGGTCACTCTGGGTGACATTGAAGGTCCCTTCCTTAATATTCTGTGATTCTATCAATAGAGTGGGCAGCTGTTTTCACGGTGGAAGAGTTACTTAGCAGTAACTTTGTGAGAAAATAACCGGTAACGAGGTTAGGGCGAGGGAACAAGGATGTAAGATGTGACAAGCATCATTTACCATCTGCTAGGGTGTTAGGGATTGATAACCAACAGTCAAGACTAAGTATCTGCTGCTCAGCCACTCTCTACCGGCATCAGTTGTGTTCAAATCTCACCTCAGACACTAGCCCTGGCAAGTCAGTTAATCTCTATGTGCCTCAGTTTCTATATCTATAAAATGGAGAGAATAATAGTACCTACCTTCCAGGGCTGTTGTTGAATCAAATGAGCTATATGTGAAGCACTTTGCAAAACTGAAAGTACCATATAAATATTCACTATTGTTTTGTTATTCTGGTACAATTGAATCGTCCTTCTGGGATGCTCATTCCCCAATTCCTAATGTTGGATTTCTGCCTCTGATGAGGATGTTGAGGACTTGGTGGCTCAGTGAAGTAGGATGATGGGGAAAATAGTCTTTGGTGTTATTTTCTTCTCTAGGCCTCAGGGTCCTATAACACAAGGGCCTTGGCTAAGCCTATCTGATTTCTAAAGTCTCTTCCTGTTCGATCTAATGTCATTTTGTACCTTAAAAAAAAAAACCCATACCATTGTTTATACCTTTAGAACGTCAGAAGTGCCATTCCGTGGGAGATGGTGACTTCAAGATCATGGGATCTTTGGATTTAAGACCTAGAAGAGACTGTAGTGATGATGGAATGGAAAAGCCTTTATTAAGCCCTTCCTATTAAATTCTAGGGAAGCAAATAGGAAATCAAGTCAGTCGCTGCTCTCAAAGAGCTCACACTGTAATTGGGGGAGACAATGCATACAGGAAGGCTCATGTTTATGTTCTGTTCATGGCAAATAGAAAGGCCAGATAGTACTTAGATAAGGACGCTAGCAGGGCAGATAGAAAGGCCCCGATGCCCTGGGGGAGGAATGACAGGAGTGTGGTCCCCTCCTAAGAGGACAGTGGGTAGAATAGAGCAGGGGTCTGGAATATCTCCAAGTAGAGACAGGCAATCCAATCCTCTCATTTTACAGACTCAGAAACCAAGACCCAGACAGGGGCAGTGATTTGCCCAAGGGTAGATGTGGATTATAGATCATATAGCCCAGGAACAGTGGGATTCCAAGCCAAGGAGGGCAGAGTAGATTGCTGTTGTTCCTAACCTTTTTTGTGTCCCAGACAGTCTGGTGAAGCTTATGGATTCCTTTTCAGAATAATACTTTTAAATGCATAAAATGAATTACACAGAATTATGAAAGAAACCAATTATGTTGAAATAAAGTTATCAAAAATTAAAAAAAAAAGTTTACAGACCCCAGGTTAAGAATCCCTGTTAGTAGAATGTAAGCTCCATGAGGGCCAGGACTATTTTTCATTTTGCCTTTGTATGTTATGCCCAGTGCCCAACCACAATGCCCTGTATATAATAGGATGCTTAATAAAACGTTGCTGAATTGAAAGTCAGGAATTCAATATGAGCTCTGCATTGGACCACCACCAAACAGAAGCCACCCTTGAAAGGGAACAAGATAGTTTAACTAGGGCAGCTAGGTGGCACAGTGGGTAGAGAAGGAGTCCTGGAGTCAGGAGGATCTGAGTTCAAATCTAGTCTCAGACACTTAATAGCTGTGTGACCCCCGGCAAGTCACTCTGTTTGCCTCCCAAAAAAAAAAAAAATTTAGCTTGTTCAGCGCACTATTTTCCCCTGCTTGATTAGAAGCCTGCCTTTTCCCTCCCTTCTCCCCAGTCTACTCCCCACTTCCTATCAAGTTCCCACCTCCTTATTGCCCTCATCCCTATATTATCTCTCTAAACCTCCCACCCCTCCTCCTTTCACACCTTCTCTTCCCCTCTCTTTCTCAATTTTATCACTTCTGGTCTTCCCAGGGGGACTCAGGTTTGGCTAAGAGGATGAGTCACCCCTAAGGGGCTTCAAGTCCATAAATGGTCATATCTCCGGTTTAAGTCTTTTAGGACAGGCCGGACTGCCCTTCCTTTCCTCCCGCCAAAGGAATTCCCCAGAGATGGGAAAAAGAGCCTGAGGCTGGCTCTGGACAAATGGAATTCTTTGGCTCTAGCAGTCCCGGAGAGAGATAGCTCTCTCTGACTCATCTCTCCTGATAAACAGACACTGCCGGCCATCCAAGTTGGGGTTTTCCCAGACTCAGAAGCAAAAACCCCTGATTTCCGATCGGAAGTGTTTATCAAAGTCTCTGGATTTGGGGCCAGAGGCTTTTACACTCACCCACTTGCTTCTTCCGAAGGGGGCTCTGCAGGGTGGGAATGTGAGCTCAGGTGTGGGTGGGTTCTTTGTCCCAGAATTGAAAAAAGTTAGTGGCCAATGTGGGAATTTGTTTTGCTGATCTATGCATATTTATTATAAGGGTTTTCTTTTTCTCTTTTTGTTTAATTGAGGGGGAGAGTAAGGGGGGGGAATAATAATGCTTGTAAAATAATTTTTTTAAAAGAATTGGAGAATGTTAGGGCAGGAAAGAATCTTAGAGATCAGTCTTGTTCAGCTGCCTCATTTTAGATTTTAGAGAAAACCAAGGCACAGAGGGGGTAAAGTGACTTGTCCAAGGTCATACAAGGAAACTAATGTTAGAGCTGGGACTAGATCTCAGTCCACTTGACTTTCATCAGTGTTCTTTCCACTATCACGCGTGAGTTCTTAGCAGAGAGGGTACTCATCTATTGGGGCCTTGCTTGACCATATTGCCCTGCCCAGATGCAGGGGGATGAACAAGTTGACCTTTCCAAATTTGTTCAAGTGGGAGGATCCATTTATGGAGCACCCCTGGGAAGACCAGAAGTGACAAAACTGAGAAAGAGGGGGAAGAGAAGGTGTGAAAGGAGGAGGGGGTGGTTGGATCCTGAATCTTCCCTGCTAATTTCAGGACTGCAGGAAGCTTAATGTTCCTTCGCCAGAGTTGGTTGGACGGGACCTCTAAATGAAATGAATCAGAATCAGAGTGGGGTGTAGCACAGCCAGTATCTGAGCAGGAATCCCAGATTAGAGGTCATCGTCTTGCCTCCCCTTAGAGACATCAGGTAAGGGGAAATCTGCTACTTCCTAAGGCAGCCCACAGCCCACGCCTCTTTTAGACGGCTCTCATTGTTAGGACATTTTTCTTGACATGGAACTGAAATCTGCCTCCCTCTCTGCAACCTTCTGGTTCCCAGTTCTGTCCTTTGGAAGCAAGCAAAACACATTTACTCTTTCTCCCAGGTGATAGCCTTTCAGGCTATCCGGTCCCACCCTCATTCCAAGTCTCCTTTTCTCTAAGCTAAACATCTTTGGTATTGCCAGAGTCTGATTTCCATTCCCCTACCTTTCTGGGTAGCCTGCCCTCTCTATGTTCTCCAGCTGGTCCAGGTTCTTATAAAACATGGTGCCAGCACTAAGACTCTGTTGGTACAGTCAAGATCTGGTCCAACCATTCTGGATATCAATTTGGAATTGTGCAAGAAAAGTGATCACTTTTGATCCATTTATCCTACTGTTGGGCATTTACACTTCACAGAGGTCAAGAACAAAAGTCACATCAAAATATGCATAGATAAGAACTAGGGGGAGGGGAAAGGAAGTAGGGGTCAATTGATGGATGAAATAACCCAGTGCAGCCTCTGACTTTGGAAGGCAATATGGTACAAGAGAAAGAACACTGTTTGTGGAGTCATATGACCTGGGCTCAAATTCTGCCTTGAATACTTACTGCTTATGTGACCCTAGACAAGTCGCTTTAAATCCTGGGACCTGGGTTTCTCATCTATACAATTAGAGGATAGGACTAGATAACCTCTAAGGTCTCTTCCAATTCTAGCTCTATGACATATGAACAAGTGGTGGTATGTGAATCCAATGGAATACTGTTTTGCAGTGAGAAATGATGCATATGAAGAATTCAGAGAAACATGGGAAAATTTGTATAAACTGATGCAGCATAAAATAAGTAGAGCATTAATACGTAATGACTTCTTGTTGATGTTCAGTCATATTTGACTCTTTCTGACCCATTTTGGGTTTTGCTTTTGTTTTTTGATACTGGAGTGGTTTGCCATTTCCTTTTCCAACTCATTTTACAGATGAGGAAACTGAAGCAAACAGGGTGAAGTGACTTGCCCAGGGTCACACAGTTAACAAGTGCTTGAGGCCAAATTTGAACTCAGGACAATGAATCTTCCTGATCTAGACCCAGAGCTCTCTATTCATTGAGCCACCTACCTGCTCCATATGGAATAATGACTACAATATAAATGAAAAATCATTAAAAGGAAGCCAACTCTGAGTAACCGAGAAATCAGTGATGCTCCCAGAGCGTTATCTATTGACAACGAGACGTGTCTCAGCCCTCTTGGCAAAGAAACCGGAGACTGGTTGGGCAGAATGTTATATATGTTGGCAGATATGGTCACTGTATAGAGTTTAACTGATTTCCTCTGGGAAAAAAAAGAGGGTTCAAAACCGGAGGCTTCCATAGATGGCTCTGATGTAATGACAAAAGGTATCAAAAAATAAAACATTTTAAAAAAGAAAGAAAGAAAGTAGCTCTCAGAGATTGAATACATGCTCTAGATATGGTCTGGCCAGGGCAGAATGCACCAACCCACAATGTGATCTAAGAACAACACTGATCAGCATCTCCTAAGTGCCTAATGAGGGCCACCAACAGTAAGATCTCTAAAAAGCTAGAAATTTCAGAACCTAAGGAAACAGCACTTCATGTTTCTAGGTTTACACATTTTTCTTTTTAAAAAAGCCTAACATTTATATGGCACTTTAGGCTTTACAAAGTGTTTTCTATATATTATCCCTTTTGGTTCTCACAACCATTTTGTTAAGTATATACTACAGATATTATTATCCTCGTTTCACTGATGAAAAAACTGAGATCTAGCAAGGTTAAGTGATTTGCCAGAGGTTACAGAGCTAGTAAGTGTTGAAGGCAGAGCTCCTGGCAGAGAGGTCTAGGTGGATGAGAGGTGCAGAATTAGACATACATCTTGAGACTTCTCCAGTACATCCATTTGGCTTGCTTAACTATGATTACTACAAAAAAGAGCTTTTTTTTCCCCTTTTTTTTTTGAGGGAAGAAGAATTATGGGAGGAGTAGGAAAGAAGTGATACTGATGCTAAAAAAAAAAGGAGAAAAGAAAAAAAGGCCATCTATGAGATATTTAGAAACCACACAGAAGATTTAGAGGTGAATGCAGGTAAGCAGGGCAGTATTGGTCCTATTGTGTTAAATCTATTACATTTATTAATTTTAAATTTATTTAAATATTTAAATTTATTACTTTTTTAAAAATCAGCTATACATAATAGAGAGTCATGGTTTTATATATAATCCTTTCTGGTTTTCTTTGTGGAAATTTTTAATATTTGTTGATGTCTGTCAAATTCATAATTTTAAAGAGGAATTTTTAAATTAAGTACCAAGCAGTTATTATTATCCCCACCAAACAGTCAACTATACACTCTCTGCTACCTTGATTACTTTGCTCATTTGTTCTGTTACCTTTCATGCAATACCAAATACCAGCTCTGGATTACTCCAACCACCTGTCTTCTATGTTCTTAACTGAATACCTCAGGGGCATGTCCTATAAAAGTGTCAACTATTTTAGTTGTTGTTCAATCATTTTTCAGTTGTGTCTGACTCTTTGTGACCCCATTTGGGTTTTCTTGATGAAGATGCTAGAATGGTTTGCCATATCCTTTTCCAGCTCATTTTACAGATGAGGAACTGAGGCAAAGAGGGTGAAGTGACTTGCCCGGGGTCTCACTACTAGTAAGTGTCTGGGGTCAGATTTGAACTCAGGAAGTTGAGTCTTCCTTACTTCAGGCTTGGCATTCTATTCACTCTGTGCTACCTAGCTGCCCCATGTCAACTGGGTCTGCTACAAATTTATATTATCTAATCTCAACTGGGCCCTTACTGTTCCATAGGAATCAATTTATTTTTCTTTGATTGACTCTATCAAACACCCCCACAGTAGCTATTATAAACTTTCTCTTCTCTACTCATATACCTATTAGACTATCCTCTACATCCTTCCTCTCAGCAGAGATCTTTGTCTCCTACTGAGAAAACTGAGACCCAAGGAAGGGCGGAGGGGTGATTGGATCATGACATCATGAGCTCTTTCTTCTTCTCTGTTCTATATCTCAAAGCTCCATTTCAGCATTTCCTATTCTCCCTTCCTTTGCTCTGCTCTCTGAAGGCCCTTCTCCTTGGCAAAGCCAGTCTTCTATTTGCCTATTTAGTCCCTTCCCCTCTCATTTTTTCCAAGAGCTCATCCTTCAGCCATCTCTTCACTTCTTAAGTATCTTAAATCCTGGATCCTTTACTGCCACCTACAAGCATACCCAGCTCTCCTCTTTTCTTTAAAGACTCACATTAGATACTGTCAATCTCATTAAATGAGCAGTTGTCATAATACCACTGTCTCCTGGTTATCCTTCCTTACAAACTTAACTGAGTCCTTCTTCCCAATCTTCTTTGCTGGATCATCATTCATGTATTTCTTTCTCTGTGTAGCTATGCTCCAGGGCTCTGTCCTGGGCCCTCTTCTTTTTTTAAAAAATTAATTTATTTTGTATTATCAACAATAACTTCCATAAGCTTTTTTTTTCATTTGTTTGTTTTGTTTTGTTTTGTTTTTTGGTTAGGCAATGGGGTTAAGTGACTTGCCCAGGGTCACACACCTAGTAAGTGCTATGTGTTTGAGGCTGGATTTCAACTCAGGTCCTCCTGAATTCAGGGCTGGTGCTCTATCTGCTGCACCACTTAGCTGCCCCTATTCCATAAACTTTTGAGTTTTAAATTTTTCTCCCTCTTCCTTCCCACCTCCCTCCCCAAGAAGGCATGCAATCTGATATAGGCTATACATATACATTCCTATTAAACATATTTTCACATTAGTGATGTTGTAAGGAAGAATTAGAACCAATAGGAGGAACCACCAGAAAGAGGAAACAAAACGCAACAGAAGAAAAAAAATAGCAAATAGTATGCTTCGATCTGCATTCAAACTCTATAGTTCTTTCTTCTTTGTGGATAGCATTTTCCATCATGAGGCCTTTGGAGATGTCTTAGATCCTTGTATTGCTGAGAAGGGTTAAGTCTATCAATATTAGTCATCGCTCAATGTAGATGTTACTATGTGCAACATTCATCTGGCTCTGTTCACTTCACTCAGCATCAGACCATACAAGTCTTTCCAAGTTTTTCTGAAGTCAACCTGTTCATTATTTCTTATAGCACAATAGTATTCTATTACATTCATATACCACAACTTGTTCAACCATTCTCCAATTTATGGGCATCCCCTCAATTTCCAATTCTTTACCACTACAAAAAGAGCTGCTATAAATATTTTTGTACATGTGGGTCCTTTTCCCATTTGTATGATCTCTTTGGGATATAGCCCTAGAAGTGCTATTGCTGGGTCAAAGGGTATACACATTTTTATAGCCCTTTGGGCATCATTCCAAATTGCTCTCCAAAATGGTTGGATCATTTCACAACTCCACCAACAATGCATTAGTGTTCCAATTTTCCCACATCTTCTCCAACATTTATCATTTTCCTGTTTTGTCATGTTAGCCAATCTGATAGGTGTGATGTGGTACCTCAGAGTAGTTTTGATTTGCATTTCTCTAATCAATAGTGATTTAGAGCATTTTTTCATATGACTATAGATGTCTTTAATTTCTTCATCTGAGAACTGCCTGTTCATATCCTTTGACCATTTATCAATTGGGGAATGACTTGTAGTCTTATAAATTTGACTTAATTCTATATATATTTTAGAAATGAAGCCCTCATCAGAGAGACTAGTCGTAAAATTCTTTCCCAATTTTCTACTTTCCTTCTAATCTTGGTTGCATTGGCTTTGTTTGTGCAAAAACTTTTCAATTTAATGTAATTAAAGTTATCCATTTTGCATTTCATAATGTTCTCTATCTCCTGTTTGGTCATGAATTCTTCTGTTCTCCTTAAATCCTTGGGCCCTCTTCTCTTCTCTCTCTACATACTCTTCCCTCAGTGACCTGATTAGCTTATCAACGCTGTGCCTATGACTCCCAAATCTATTTCTCTAGCTCTCATCTCTCTCCCCAGTTTCAGTCCCTAAACACCACCTACCTTCTGGATGTCTCATTGTCTCAATGTCTCATTAGCTTCTCAAACCAACCTTGTCCAAAACAGACTCATCATTTTCCTTCCAATGCTGAATCTTTCCCCAAATTGCCCTGTTTCTGTGGAGGAGACCACCATCTTCATAGTTAATAAGGTACAAAACCTTAGAGTCATTCCCAACCCTACATTCTCTTTCACCCCTTTGACTAATCAGTTGCCAAGTCTTGTTGATTTTACCCCTATAACATCTCTTTCCCAGGTGTCCCTCTTATTTGACCAACAACATAGGCCCTTTGACTTGGACTGTTGCAGCAGCCTCCTAATTGATCTCCTTGCTTTCAGTCCCTTTTCTCTCAATTTATTAACCACACAGCTATTAATCTTCCTAAAGCAAAAATCTGACCATGTCTCTCCCCTGCTCAAGAATATTCAGTGGCTCTCTACTGCCACTAAATCCTAACTACTCAACCTAGCTCTAAATTCTAGCCTTCTAACTCTAAATCTATGATCTTGTAAGTTGGTCAATTTGTCTGAAATTCAGACTGTACATGAATCAGCAGATGTCTGTTGTGTACCCTTGCTTTTCTTTTTAAGTATACCGTAAATTCACCTTGACTTTCAAAGTTATCTTGGCTTTTTTATGCTTCTTTCCAGACTTCCTTTTCACATTTCTTTCCTTTTGCTGTCTAATCCCTATCCATCCACCTCACCCTATCTCCTGCCTCACTTCTCCCCCTACTCTAATGGAAAAAAGAAAGATAAAACCTATGTGCCATGTGTTCATGGTCAAACAATTCCTGCATAAACTGGCTCTGTCCAAAAATGTGACTCTTATTCTGCATCTTGAGTCCATCACCTTTCTGTCAGGTGGGTAATAGGCTTCAATCCTTTGGAATCATGGTTGGTCATTGCATTGATCCAGGGTTTCAAGCGGCCAGTCTCCTTAAGCCTTAAAAGATTCAGACAAAGCTTGTTCATCTCTTTTTCCAGGCTGATTTGGCAGGGAAGGAATTGTAACTTGGATCTCTGGGGAGACTGGAGAGAGTCAGATTGTCTTAGCCCTAGAGACTCTGGAGTTTTAATTTGTTCATACCCTGACTTCCTCAGCCACTCAAGCCACTTTCATTTCAGAGGCATTGAAAGAAACAGAACTCAGTGCACCATCTCCCTGATCCCCCAAATCACTAAGTGTCTCAAAAATGGAGGCTAGGTATAAACTACATTACAAGGTAGTCTCCCTTTCCCCATTTATCAGGTTTAAATAACTGATTCTCATGAAAATCACAGGCATTGCCTTGGGGAAAGGGAGTATTATCAGGGTCTCAACTTTTTTGTTTCATGGATCCCTTTAGCAATCTGGTAAAGTCTGTAGACCTTTATGCTGCTCTGCTTTATTGCCCTACCTTCAGAATCGAAGGAAATGATAAATTTCAGTTAGAGGTCAGTGAAAATAAAAAATATATTTTTTCCCATTCAAGTTCATTGCTCCCTCCCTGCCCTGAATCTATTCATATACCAAGGGGTTCAGGGATCCCACATTAAGAACTCTTACACTAGAGTCTTGGGTTATAATAGGAAGGATTTGGGATAGATGCCAGAAAGAATGTGGGCTTCTTCTATTGGAGTCACAGAATGTTAAAGTTGGTTGTTAGACCTGTGAGATCATTCTAGGGAATTTTAGAGATGGGAAAATTAAGTCTCAGGGAGATAGTCATTTACCCAATGTCACAAGGCCAATAGCAGGCATGTATAATAGCACCTTACATACATCATCTTATTTGAGCCTCACAACAACCTTGTGATGCTGGTAATATCACTATCCCATTTTGTAGATGAGAAAACTGAGAGTGATTAAGTAACTTGTCCAGGGTCACACAGTAAGTATCTGAGATTAGATTTGAACTCAGGTCTTCAAGACTCCAAGTACAGTGCTCTACCAGTGCCACCCAGCTACCTGGACAACTACTTAATAACAGAGCTGGAATGATGATTTGTGTGCAAGAAGTAAAATAGACTGTACAATCAAGGAAACATATGATCAGAAAAGGGGGGGGCAGAACAAAGATGGCAGAATTAAAGAAGTGACTTGCTTGATCTCTCCCCCAAACCCCTCCAAATACCTATAAAAATGGCTCTAAACAAATTCTAAAGCAGCAGAACCCACAGAAAGACAGAGTGAAACAAATTTCCAGCCAAAGACAGCCTGGATGGTTGATCAGAAAGGTATATCGCTCCAGGCGGGGAGAGGAGTGCAGTTTGGCGTGAGCACGCAGGCCGCAGCGACCTTGGAGCAGGCCTCAGAGGACTAAACCACAGGCAGCTGTGGCAGTTTCCAGACTTCTCAACCCATGAATGCCAAAGACAACTTGGAAGGTCAGTGGGAAAAGTCTGTTTCTACGGTGGTGAGAGAGGACAGAGGGTTCCCAGCCCCATTCTCCAGGGCTGCGGCTGCTTTCTGAGCTTCTGGCCCACAGATTGAAGGGGAATCAAGTGGCTGATCAGAGGGGGATTGCAGGGATCTCTCTGCTGGTGCGGGATTCTCTTGCTTTGCCCATGCTTGGATCTGGGTCACAGTTCTGGGTGTTGATCCTGGGGTGAGTAAGAGCACTGGTGTGGTAGAGCTTGTAGTGGCTGTGGAAAGGAAACCCTCATCACAGTTTGAAGACAGAAAAGAGTGCTCATAGACCAGTGCACAGGCCAGGAAAGGAGTAAACACCTCGCCCTTGATCATAGCACCTTAGAAGAACTGAAAATTTACAGGTCCCTAGAAGTATCTCTGAAAACAGCTGCACAAAACCCCTGAAGCTTGGGACAGTACATTCTCCACGCTGGAAACAGACTCCTACCTTAATAAAGAGTTTATAACTCAAGTAATTGGCTGAGATCATGAGCAAGCAGCGCAAAAAGAGTCAGACTATATTATCTTGCTTTGATGACAAAGAAGATCAAAACATACAACCAGAAGAAGACAATGAAGTCAAAGCTCCTACATCCAAAGACTCCAATAAAAATATGAATTGGTCCCAGGCCATGGAAGAGTTCAAAAAGGATTTTGAGAAGCAAGTAAAAGAAGTAGAGGGAAAACTGAGAGTGATGCTCAAGAGACCCAAAAAAATACTGAAGAAAATAACATCTTAAAAAATAGCCTAAGCCAAATGGCAAAAGAGGTCCAAAAAGCCCATGAGGAGAAGAATGCCCTAAAAAGCAAAATTGGACAAATGGAAAAGGAAGTCCAAAAGCTTACTGAAAAAAATACTTCCTTAAAAATTAGAATGGAGAAATTGGAAGCTAGTGACAATTTGAGAAATCAAGGTACTGTAACACTAATCCAAAGGAATGAAAAAATAGAAGAGAATGTGAAATATCTATATTGGAAAAACAACTGACCTGGAAAATAGATCCAGGAGAGAGAACTTAAAAATTATTGGACTATCTGAAAGCCATGATCAAAAGAAAGAGTCTAGACATCATCTTTCAAGAAATTATCAAGGAAAACTGCCCTGATATTTTAGAACCAGAGGGCAAAATAGAAATTGAAAGAATCCACCAATCTCCTCCTGAAAGAGATCCCCAAAGGAAAACTCCTAGGAATATTATAGCCAAATTCCAGAATTCCCAGGTCAAGGAGAAAATATTACAAGCAGCCAGAAGGAAACAATTCAAGTATTGTGGAAACACAATCAGGATAACACAAGATTTAGCAGCTGTTACATTAAGGGTCTGGAGGGCATGGAGTATGATATTCCGGAGGGCAAAGGAGTTTAGATTACAGCCAAGAATCACCTACTCAGCAAAACTGAGTATAATCTTTCAAGGTAAAAAATGGTCATTTAGTGAAATAGAGGACTTTCAAGCATTCCTGTGGAAAAGACCAGAGCTGAATAGAAAATTTGACCTTCAAATACAAGACTCAAGTGAAACATGGAAGAGGTAAACAGGAAAGAGAAATCATAAGATACTTATTAAGGTTGAACTGTTTACATTCCTGCAGGGAAAGATGATATTTGTAACTCATGAGTCATTTGTCAATATTAGGGTAATGGGAGGGAAAAAAATTATATGTATGTATAGATAGATAGAAGGCACAGGGTGAGTTGAAGATGAAGGGGTGATATCTGGAAAATAAAATTAAGGGGTGAGAGAGGATTATACTGGGAGAAGGAGAAAGGGAGAAGTAGAATGAGGTAAAATATTTCACATGAAACAGACAAGAAAAGGTTTTTACAGTGGAAGGGAAATGGGAGAAGGTGAGAAGGAATGAGTGAATCTTATTCTCATAGGATTTGGCTTAAGGAGGGAATAACATACACAATGGGGTATGGAAATCTATCTTACCCTACAGGAAAATAAGGGGGCAAGGGGACAAGAGAGCAGGGGGTTGATAGAGGGGAGGGCAGATTGGGGGAGGAGATAATCAAAAGCAAATACTTCTGAGGAGGGACAGGGTCAAAAGAGAGAATAGAATAAATGGGGGGTAGGATAGGATGAAGGGAAATTTACTTAGTTTTTCACAACAGGACTACTATGGGAGTGTTTTGCATCTATAACCTGTACCAAGATGCTTGCCTTTTCAGTGAGGGTGGGTGGGGAGGGAGGAAGGGAGAAAATTTGTAACCCAAAGTTTTAAAAACACATGTTAAAAATAAAAAAATTTTTAAAAAAAGAAAAAAAAAGAAAAGGAGGCAGGACCAGTCATTTAGTAAGAGGAAGGGATAAGAGATGGACAGCCCCAGGGTTGTACTGGTACCCAGAAAAGTCCTAGAAAAAGGCCTCTAGGGTATTGAGTGAATCCTTCATAAAGTTTTTATGGACCTAAACTGGATAAGACCATGCAATAAACAGGATTTTGTTAAGATTATGGACCTATTCAAAAAACTCCTTTGGCTCCCTATTACAACCCCGGGATCAACCATGAAATCTTCTGTTTGTCTTTTAAAGCCCTTCATCACCTGGCCGCTTCCTACCTCTCCAGTCTTCTTACACCTTTCTTCCCTCCTTGTACTCTTTGATCCAGTGATTCTGGCCTCCTCACTCCTCTAACATTTGGTGCTTTTTCTCTGGCTATGTTTCAAGTCTGGAATGTTCTCTCTCCTCATCTCTTTCTCTTGGCTTCCTTGGCTTCCTGTGCATCTCAGCTAAAGTCCCACCTTCAGCAAGAAACCTTTACCTGTCCTCCTTAATCTTAGAGCCTCCCTTCTGAGGTTATCTCCAGTTTATCCCTTCAATATCTTATTTGTACATAGTTGTCTGCATGTTGCTTCCCCCATTAATGATTGTGAGCTTCTTGAGAGCAAAGATTGTTTTTTGTCTTTCTTTGTATCTCCAGTGCTTAACACAGTGTCTGGCACATAGCTGGCACTTAATAAATGTGCGTTGACTTGACTAGCCTTGAGAGGAGAGAAGAGCAGACATTATCCCCTCTCCCAGAAGAGAATAGCAAAGAAGCATATGTAGACTCACAAGCAAATAGGAGATACAAGATTATATTCTGGGGATACACAGACAAAAGCAAACTATTCTATTCTTTTTTTTTTTAAGGCAATTGGGGTTAAATGAAAACCAATCTATTCTTGAGGATCTTATAGTCTATGGGAAATGAAAACAAATAAATACAAAGTGCATACCATGTGCCTAGTACATTCATTCATTCATTTCAGTAGTTTCTGACTCTTTGTGACCCCATTTGGGGGTTTGCCATTTCCTTCTCCAGCGCATTTTACAGATAAGGAAATTGAGGCAAATAGAGTTAAATGACTTGCCCAGGGTCACACAGCTAGTAAGTGCCTGATGCCAAATTTGAACTCAGAAGGAGGAATCTTTCTAATTCTAAACCCAGTGTTATATCCATTGTACCCGTCTACCAGCTTCTAGTATATAGTGGGGGCTTAATAAATGCTCGATTAACTGACTGACCTGGGAGAACTTGAGTAAAATTCAAATTAGATAGAATGTATGAATAGATAATGATCTGTACTAGTGAAGGGAATATTCACATGGATCAAATCCTGGATTTCCTGAGGCATAAATCAAAGTGGATGACATCACTAATGGAATGCCCCAGGGTTCTGTTCTTCCTTTTTATCAGTGATGTGGATGGAGATATGGACTATGTGCTTGTCAAATCTGCCGATGAAGGGAAACTGGGAGGGACAGTAAATATGCTGGTTAACAGAACTAGGATCATCCTGGGGAGATATCAACAAACCAAATCAGTGAGATGAAACTTAACAGGTATAAATGCAAAGTTCCACATAGGGGTTCAGAAAATTCACCCCCATGGTTAGGGAACAGAGAGGTGTAACTAGACGTCAATTCCTGCTGGGGTAAAAATCTGGCAGCTTTCGTGGATTGCAGGCTCCTTTTGCAGTTCATATTGAATTAATAGCACTCCCCCAAAGCTAATGGGATTCTAGGCTCCATTAACAGAAGAAGCACAGTGACCAGAAAAAAGGAGGTCATAGTAGTGATGTACTCTGACTTGGTCAGACTGCATGAAGAGTATTATGTTATTTTGTGCCCCACATTTTAGGAAGGATGTTGACTAGAGAAGGACCAGATGACTACATGACACAGAAAAATTAAAGGACCTGGGAATGTTTATCCTGGAGATGAGAACATGATAGCAACTGTCTTTAAGAATTTGAAGGATTGTCAGGTAGTAGGATTGGGGTAGCTAGATGGACCAGTGGATGGGAAGTCAGGAAATTACCCAGAACTCTGCTCTGTCCCATGATAAGCCTCTGCTCTTTAGCCCTTCCAGGAACCCAGTCAGAAAGGTTATTTTTAGCCTGGTATACAGGGGAAGAGGGACCATGTGACTTCATTCCCTTAATTATTTCTCATAGTCCAGGGACCACAAGTTCAAACCTGTCCCCACTGCTAGTCAGGAAGACCCAAGTTCAAATCCGACCTCAGACACTTAATAGCTGTGTGACTCTGGACAAGTCACTTAACCTCTGTTTGTCTTAATACACTGGAGAAGGAAATAGCAAACCAGTCTAGCATCTTTGCCAAGATAACCCCAAATGGAATCATAAAGAGTTGGACACAACTGAAAAGAATAAACAATGAGCAAGTAGAAAAGGACCTGGGCTTTTCCTGCCTGGCCTCATAGGGTGCAACTAAGAGCGATGGGTAGCAGTTATAGAGAGGCAAATTTCTCCTGAATAGGAGGAAGAACAGTCAATGATTAGAGCTGTCTGAAAGTGAAGTGAATTAATTACCTTAAGAGGTAGTGAGTTCCCAGTCTCTGGAGGTCTTCAGGTGGCATCTGGATCACCACTTGTCAGATTCCTGTTTACATACAAGTTGGCCTGGATGGCTTCTGAGGTTCTGATTCTACTAAATGTATATTGAGAAGACACAGTGTGTAGTATAGTGGAAAGAGCTCTAGGTTTGAATCCCTGATCTCTGCTTTTCATCCCTGTGTGACCTTAACCTCTCCGGGTCTCAGTTTTTTCATCTATAAAATGAGACAACTGGATTCAATATCCTCAGACCCCTTTTAGTTCTATGTCTATGCTCCTATGATGATTTTATAAGATCTTTCTGTGTGCAAGGCTTGGGTGGCTCTTACAATGGTTTCAAAACCCATCAGACCCGACACTGGGAATCTCTGTCTAAACTAAGGTTTATCTGGAAATTTGTAGAGGAATTTGTGTGTGAGGCGGAGGTTGGACGAGATGACCTTGACTAGTCCTTACAAGTGCTTGTGATTCTAAGATCTTATAATTGGAACAGATCTCTTCCTCACTTTGAGTTTTTATCTCCCTCCCATGGGAAAAGGAGTAGCCTGTACCCACTCAGGCATCTAGGAGGATAAATGAGGACCTATGTAATGGAGGGATAGCAAGACTCATGTCAAGCCATGTTATGATTATTCAAAAGAGGAAGTGTGGTCTGGTGGGCTGGCTGGGAGCAGTGGGGGCAGGCTTGAACTCGTGGTTCCTAGGGAACGTCAAATACTCAGGGGAATGATGTCATATGGCCCCCTTTTCCCTATATATCAGGCTAAAAATAATTTGTCTGACTGGATCCTTGCAGGGGCTAGAGAGCAGAAGCTTATTATGGGGCAGAGCAGAGAAGTGAGAGGGCTCTGGGTAAAGTCACATGGAGGGCACAGCAAATGCGGGCATGGTTATAGACTAGGGGCCCAGGGGAGGTGGGTGATGGAAAGAAAATAAATTTAGGAAGTCAGAAGTCATGGGTTCTGAGGCCAGGTTCTACCACCCATGTGACCTCGGGCAAGTCACAACTTCTGTGAGGCTCAATTTTCTTACTTGTAAAATGGGGATTATTATATACTTCACATTTATAAAACAACTTTTCAAATATGCAGATCCCTTTACATATATTACCTCAAGTAACAGCTCCAATTAAGAGGCCTTTCCTAAGTTTCCCAATTGTCAGTCCCCACTCTCCCCTCTCCCCCCTCAAAATTATTTTGTGTTTCTTCCGTCATGCCCCAGAAAACTTCATCCTGGATGGTCACTTCAACCCAGGAATTCACACCTAAGAAGTACCCTAGGGTCAAATGAGATAATATTTGTTGAAACAAAACAGCACAGCCCTGGCATACCTGGGGAGCTATATAGATGCTTATTCCCCACCTAGGATCTCCTCCCTCTGATTGGATGGCTCCTCTTAGAACCTGCATTTAAAATAGGCTCCCAGGCCTGCCATCTCTTCATTTCTCACCTGGCTGTCCTTTGGACCCCTCCATCATGCCCCAGGACAGGAACTGATCCTCCACACCCTCCTCATTCAGTGTTCCCCATTAGAAAGTGATGTGTTGTCTTTCTCCGCTACAATATAAGCTTCTTGAGGGCAGGAACTACCTTCTTTGTATGTATTTTTATTCCTAGGGCTTAGATCTGTATCTGGTACTTTATAAGAGTTTAGTAAATGCTTGTTGGTTGTCTATATTTTCTATTTATTTCTATCTCTGTACATGTTGTTTTCTTCTAGTAAAGAAAAGTTTTCCACTAGATGCTTTACCTCTTTAAGGGCAGAAATTTCCATTTTTGTCCCTATATGTCTAGCATCTGACACATAGTACACTTAATAAATGCTTTTTGAATTAAATTGGATCTCATTTGAACCCCTGCCTCACAACAACCCTGTGAAGTAGGAAATGTTCTTATCCTCATTTTAGAGATGAGAAAACAGGTTCAGAGGTAAATGTCTTGCCTTGCAGCTAATGTCTGAGGTAGGATTTGAACCCAGGTCTTCCAGGTCCAGTACTCTATCCACTACACCATGCTGTCCCTCTTAATAATAATACTTACATTACTGACCTCACACAGGAAAATGTCATAAACATTTACAAAGTCTCAAACTAGAGAAAGCATACATTACATAGTTTTGGGCTTAGTAATAGAGGTAAATTGGGGTTTTCTTGGCAAAGATACTAGAGTGGTTTGCCATTTCCTTCTCCAGTTCATTTTACAGATGAGGAAACTGAGGTAAACAGGGTTAAGAGACTTGCTCAGGGTCACATAGCTAGTCTGAGTCAGGATTTGTACTCAGGTCTTACTAACTCCAGGCCAGGTGCTCTATCCACTGCACCACCTAGCAGCCACATAGCAGAAGTTCAAACATTAGTATGAAGTAGGGTTAGGGCCCAGCTTGGGGGAAATGTTGCTATATCTGGCATGCTAGCTTGATTCCTCAATCTCTCTTCCAATAGGCTTGTTAGCGGTACCCAGGCTCACATTGCTTTAAAAAGTCTGGCTGCATTCAGAGGCTATTGACCTTGAGATAAAACCAAAAGAAAGGATTGAGGCAGTGTTGAACCCTGGATTGGTTAGCCACAAGAGATTTGGGACTCTTCTTCCTAGAGGCTTCTTCTTTTTCAAATTTATTATGTATTTACTTTTAGCTTTCTTTAAAAAACAAAAAGAGTTCCAAATTCTCTCCCTCCCTCCAGCCCCCTCTGCCACCCACTGAGAAGGCAATTATCAATTGTACATGCAAAATATATTTCCACATTAGACATGTTGTGGGAAAAAAGTAAGAAAAATAAGGAAAGTGAAAAAATTATACTTCACTTTGTACTCAGAGTTTATCAATTCTCTCTCTGGAGGGGGATAGAATTTTTCATCATGGGTCCTTTGGAATTGTCTTGGATCATTGTATTGATCAGAGTATCTAGTTAAGTTTTTCACAATCGATCATCTTTATAATACTGCTGTTACTTTGTGTGTTAACTCCTGGTTCTATTCACTTCACTCTGCATCAGTTCATATAAGTCTTTCCAGGTTTTTCTGAAACCTCCCCTCTCATCATTTCTTATAGTACAATAGTATTTTATCACAATCATATAAAACTACTTGTTTAGCAGAGGCATTGAAACTTTTAAGTCTATAGTCCTTAAGTCATAGAGAAAATGCCAGAAAAAAGGATTAGGTTAAGACATCTAACCCTCAGAATCCTCTCCAACCCAATTGTTATAAAGAAGACCCCAGACTCAGTTCTGAAGACTGGTGTCTCAAAGACTTTTTATTAAAGACGTTGAAGTGCATCCTTTTGATTCTCACGAGAAGTGGGTATACCTCCTTTGAAGGGGAGAATGCACCCAGTAAAGAAGCCAGAGCAAGCTTTATAGTTAGTAATTGCCTACCTCCTCCCTTCTGGATCAGGATTGGTCCTAATCCTTCTGGGTTACAATCTTCCTTATATGCTCCACCCTTAACATACATTATGTGCCTAGAATTGTGTTGTCACTCCCCCCTTCCTGGACTGAGAAGTTAGCCTGTCTATGCTGATTTCTTATCTACCTATGTGGAAACTTAATTCTCATTTCTCACATATTTGAGCCAGAAGGACCAGGTGGGGACAGGTGTCTTTATTAGAGTAACTATCTCAGGCTGCTTTTGCTCATAATGAGAACCTGTAGTCATTTCAGGAACCATTCCATCAGGGACCAAGTGACAGAGATGGTCCTACTAGGAGGAGCAGAGGTTGATTGGGCTGGTCCTGGGTACTGAGGGAAAAGGAACAAAAAGAGGTTTGGGATCTAGGCTGAGGTCACATAGTGGAGAGGAGGGAGAAGACATTCTTCTTGTGTATTTCATGTCTCTTGTGAATTTCATGTATCATGTGTATTTAATGTATCTTGTATATTCATTTATCTTGTAGATATTTCATGTATCTTGTGAATTCTATGTATAGTATATATTTGATATATCTTTTATATTCAGGTATTTTGCATATTTCATGCATTGTATGCATTTTATGTATCTTATACATTTCATGTATCCTATACATTTCATCTATCTTGTGAATTTCATGTATCTTGTATATTTCATATACCTTGTGAATTTCATGTATCTTGTGAATTTCATGTATCATATATTTCCTGTATCTTATATAGTTCATGGATCTTGTGTATTTCATGTATCTTGTGAATTTCATGTATTTTGTATATTTCATGGATCTTGTATATGCCTATCTCTTGAAGCTAGATCTATGTTTCCTTTCCCTTCCTGTACCCTCTGTTCTATATTTCTAGTGTGAGGCTCTTAGGATTACAAATTTAGAACTGGAAGGGGACATAAAGATCATCCGGGGTGGGGAACCTGTGGCCTTCTAGGTCCTTGGGTAGAACCTTTTGACTGAGTACAATTTTTACAGAGCAAATCCTTTTATTAAGGGGATTTGTACTGTGATCAGTCAAAGAGTTGCACCTGAAGACCTAGTGGGTCACATGTGGCCTCAAGGCAGCAGATTCCCCACCCCAGAGTCCAACCCTGTCATTTTACAGATGAAGAAACAGAAGTTGAGTGGCTTGCCTGAGGTCACATAGGTTAAAAGTTGAAGAGGTGGGATTTGAACTCTGGTCCTCTGACTGTAATGGGTAGATGATAGAGAAGGGAGGAGGAAAGAAGGAAAGCATGAGAAAAGATGACATTCAGGAAGGCAAAAATACTGTGGTAGTTTAATGATTGTCTGTAATAGAAAAGAGAAAACAGAGGCATTTATATGACAACATGAGCAAAGTACATGTAAATAAATGAATTCCTATTTCAGTTTCCTGTAGGTCAGCTTCCATAGAGGAAACACCTGCTCTCCCTATCTCATCTCTGCTTCACTGGTCCTCAGACCCATCCTCTGTACCCAAATGCATCTAGCTATGTCCAGGATCCAGGCTCTGGTATAGCTGTGGACACCTCCCCAAACCTCCAGAAAGCAGTCTGGCCTTCTCCCTCACCAAACTGAGTACACCAGAAAGAACCACAGCTTCTCACTCACTATCCCCTGGACACAAGGGGTAGAAGTAGGGGTAGGAGTCAAGGTGGAGAGTAGGCTGAGACCTAGCAGCCAGGGGCCTAAGGAAAAAGCAGGCTATTGGAATGGTCCATTCCCTTTTCTCCTGGATTTTCCTCCTTTTCAATCTTTATTGGCTCTGTTAAACTTAAATCAGGGAGCCTTCAGTCCAAGGACCACTCTCCTGAAAATCTACTCATTGTCAAGACCGTAACCCCCTTACTGGGGGTCAAGCCTGGAACTCCATAGGGCAGAGTATCATGGTAGGTGGGGCAACTTCCAGCCTAGAGAGCCAAGGAAGGCTCAAGAAGGCCAGGGTGCTGAGCAGAGTATTTAAGGCCTCCGGTTACTCCGTTCCAGGTCCCTGGGTACTTGCCCCATTGTCCTAGGATGGGAATGAGGAGCCCTGAGCCGGGATATGAAAGGAAATTTCATAGTTTTCTAGATTTTGAGCTATGCCAGAATCAAGGAGAGAGGCAGTATGGTATAGTGGGTAGATCACAACAACTTGGAATCTTGTCTGTGACATTTCCTAACTGTAAGACCAAAGACAAGTCCCTTCATCTCTTTCTTCATCCATAGCATCAGGATGATAATACTTATAGTGCCTACCTCATGATCGAGTTGGGAAATTCAAATGAGATTGAGTACAGGACAGCACTAGATAAATGTCACCTGTGATTGTTCGGACCAAATCAACAGCTTTCAGCCTGTCCCTGGTGTCCTCAAGGAAGACGAGAAAAATGCCCATGACTCACTGCTTTGTCACTGGAGACATTTAAACAAAATGCAGATTGCTATAGAGGAGATCCATGCTTCAGGGACGAGTTGGACAGGATGCTGTCTAGTCTGGCCACACAACAGTCCAGCTAGTCCAGGGGGATAGTTGGGGAGGACACCTTCCCTTTGCCCAGTCCTTCTGGCTCAGTGAGTTGGAGAGAAGGATGTTGAGGATTAGGTGTAGTAGCCCCTTTTTCTAGCCACTTTCTAATTCTGAGGATGTGAGTGAAAGGGCATTTACTCTTCAGTCATTCAAAAACTACTCACCCAAGAGAAGTGGGAAAGTTGTGGGAGGAAAGGCAGAGTTGGTTATAGTGGGAAAATGTGCTGGATTTGAAGTCTCATGACCTGGGTTCAAATCTTCACTCTGCTACTTATTAGTGGGTCATGTTACTTCTTCAGATCTGTTTTCTCATCTTTAAAATAAGGGAAGGGGGTTGGTTGGAAATAAAGTAGGTGCCCATCAATTGGGAAATGGCTAAAAACAAATTGTGGTATGTGAATGTAATGGAATATTGTTAAGAAAGAATTGCTATTGTTCAATTATATCAGACTCATCATGACCTGACTTGGGAATTTCTTGGCAAAGATACTGGAGTGGTTTGCCATTTCCGTCTCCAGCTCATTTTACGGATGAGGAATTGAGGCAAGCAGGGTTAAATGACTTGCCCAGGATCACACAGCTAATAAGTGTTTGAGACTGGTTTTGAATTCAGGAAGATGTCTTCCTCACTCCAGGCCTGGCACTCTATCCACTGAATCACCAAGCTGCCCAAAGAAAGGCTAAATGTGAAGAGTAACATGGGTACATCAATATGAATGGATGTAAAAGAAGAAAACCAGGAAAACAATATTCACCATGACTGTCAGTATCTACCTATAGAAATCAAAAGGCCTGAAACTCAACATTTTGTAATTATAATGACCAAACTTGTCCCAGTGGAAGAGAAGAAACAAATGCCTCTCCCTTTCTTCTTTTTGAAGGTAGAAGATTATGGGGGTGGAACAAGGTTTATAAAGTCAGGCTCTTGTTAATCCATTGCTTAATTTTGCTGGACTCCTTTTTTCCTCTTTTTTTATTTTTATTTACATTTTCAGATTTTGTTTTTGCAACGTATGGTCCTTTGGATAGGATAGAGGAAAGGAATATATTTGGAAATGAAAACAGTATCAAAAGATATAAATAAAAACCATTTTGTACAAAAAAAATGAAGAAATTGACTCAGTGGCATCTCAGTGGCCCCGTTTAGCTCTGAATCTTTGATTCTTTGATTTCCCCATAGGAGATGGCTAAAGGAAGGCACACTTAGTTGTTTGAAGGTCTACTGAGGTCCAATTCACTCCTGTCTCCCATGACTTTGATCTAGTCTTTTCACACAATGCCTCCCCAGGTGCCACACCCAGAACTCCTCATTCCCTGCCCAGACCTGCCACCAGGCCAGGCCAAGTCAGCACATGTCACTTTGAAATAGATTAAGTTTATGTTCTGTGATTCTATGCTGGAGATCAGTTAATGGAGGTGGAAACAGCGGTTAGCGTGAGGCAGTGGAAAGACTACTGAACCAGGAGTATTGACCTTGGGATCATAGGACCCCAGTTCCAATCCCTGCTCTTTGCCACTAAACACTTGTGTGGCCTTAGTCAAATTGCTTAACCTTTCTGGGTCTCAGTTTGCTTATCCATAAAATAAGTGGGTTTTAATAGATACCTTCTAAAGGTCCCTTCCAGCTCCGTATCTGTGATCCCAAATTTCCACACCCAACAATGGAGCTTTGAAGGAGAGAGGGAGAAAGCTAACAGCAAAGAAAGATGAATTACCAGCCTGAGAGGAAGAGCCAGAGCCAAAGCTGTCCTCCGCACCCAGCCCCCTGGCGAGAGCTGGGGGTGGGGATGTCTGTCTCAGCCGTGAGTCAGCCACGGCTACTGTCTACTCCCTAGCTGTCATTGGGGAAATATTGGGGCCTGTGGTCAGCTAGGCATGTAGAAGCAGATTCCCTGTCCTGGTCCTCAAACCCAAGGGGATGCTAAGGTGCTCCCTTTGCCTACAGTGGGGTGCAGCTCCCTGGGAGAGGAGCTCAGGTCCCAGAAGGGGTAGGGATGGCCGCGTCTGCATCTGCGCTCTTCTCAAGAAGTTAGGGAGAAGGAACCTCAGTAATAGAACCCAGCCTGATGGCCCAGCATCTTGAGGATTTGCTTAATCTTCCTTGAGGGCTTTGCCCCACCCTGGCCTATCTGGCACCATAAATCGTTCTGACAGGCTCCCTTGCAAAAATGATGATGAAACTATGAGCCTGCTGGAACCTCCCCAGGATCCCCCCATTCCCCACACCCCATCCTTCCTTTTGGAAAGGAGCTCTTGCTCAGCAGGAGTGCCAAGTCTACAGTCTTGCTTCCTCATGTGGAAGGCCTGAAGGAACCTGGGGTAACTAAGGGTCACATGCCCACTAGTCTCCCCTCTGCCCCTGGCCTGGGGTCCAAACGAGACTAGATGAGTCCCCCTTCCTAAAGAGGACTAAGCATACCCAGGAGCAGCCTTTCAACCTGGGGGATGTGGGAAAATAACCAAGGCTAGCTCCCAGGCATATATTGTTGGAACATGGCTGGGGGAGCATGTAGGCCTGTGGTCAGTTGGGAATATGTGATAGGGAGTAGAGTGGGAGAAGAGTTCTCATCTTGAACCTTAGATGGGCACCCTGACTTTAATGAATTCACTGAAGCCCCAGGCTCTAGTGGGTACTAATTGCTGACGTGGGTTTGTCTGCAATTTCAAGTTAATGCCCTGGCTTGCTCCACCCTTAGCTTTGTTGTGGCATTCCTTCCCTCTAAGGACCCAAAAGAAACAATTCTAAAGTCTGAAGGCCTCAAGAACTCAGGGTCACCGTTTATGTTTTCAGAGGAGAAAACTGCGTCTCAGAGGAGATGAGAAATCATTAATGAAAGTTACCATTGCCAAACTTCCAGGGAGCAGTGCTGTCTAATAGAGCAGGCTCTGTTTCCTCATCTATAAAACGAGAAGGCTAGAAAGGTGATTTCTAAAGCCTCTTCCAGCTCTAGATCTAAAATGCTAGGGTATTTTTCCTCTTCCTACCTCTCATTCCTCTGCCACCCACATCCCCAATACACACATACCCTATCCCCCATTTCTGGCTCTTTAGCCTAAGTAAGACACAGCCTGCTCCTAGTCGCTTCATGACAACCCTCCCCTCTCTTCCACCACACCTGTGTTTCCCAGTCTCTGCAGAGTAGAGACAGTTGGATAGTGCAGTGAGGAGATGGTTCCAGTTAGGATATGGACTCCTGAACTGAAAATACAAACCAGACCCTTCCCTGAGGGAATATCCTGGTACTCTGGGTTAGATGGTGTGCTCCTTGAGGGCAGAATCCTGTGTCATGTTGTAGGCACCTGCAAAGCACCTAGTCTGACCCCTTCATTTTACAGATGAGTTCACTGAGACCCACAGAGGTTGTGACTTGCCCAAAGTCACACAGAAGAGGCAAGATTCCAATCTAGGGTGTCTGTCTCCCTGGGAATCTAATGCTCTTCCCACTGTTCCACACTGACCCTTATCTATATCTGCATCCCCTGATGCCTGACACAGAGCCTTGTGCAAATTACTCAATTAATATTTGTTGAATTACATTGCATTGGACATCAGCCTCCTCACACCCTATCCTTGGCTTTTTTTGGGGGGGGGGTGTCAGCCCTCTAGACTCCATGCCAAAGGGATTGATGAGAGTAAGATCTGAATATTTGGATCAGGAGGAGAAGACAAAAAATGACAAAGTAAATTGGAATTTTCATGTGTGTGTGTACTCCCTTTGTCGATATAACTGGATACCCCTCCAAGCCCTCTCATCCTGAAGGACTCTTGCCTCTGTTTTCCCATAAACCCTCGATGGGAGAGGGGTCTCCCCAAAGTAGTGGGGTCTTCTTCTAGAGTTCTTAAAAATAGTAATAATAACTAGCATTTATATGGTTCTGTAAAGTACTTTATATACATACATATATATGTATATACACATACACACACACATATATTCTTATTTGATACTCATGGCAACCCTTTGAGGTAGGCACTATTATTATTCCTATTTTGCAGATGAGGGGAAAAAAACTAAGAGAGGTTAATTGATTCTTCCAGGATCATAGAGCTCTTAAGTATCTAAGGCAAGATCATGGATTGCTGACTTTAAGACAGCTAGCTGTTGTAGTGACTAAAGTGCTGTATAAATATTGGGTATTATTAAACTTCTTGACCTTGCATGGATACCAATGGAGCACACAGGCTGTCCATCCCTTTTGCTTTCTGCATGACCAATCCACATTGTTTTCCCATCATACATCTCTCTGATGACAACCTTCAAGGTCACTTTAAAAAATTTGCATACTAGTTACATAAACTAACCACTTGCAAAATATCTGTGAAATAATGTTCATAGACTCATAGAGTATCAAAGCTGGAAAGGAACTTAGAGAGGTCATCTGGTCTAATGCCCTCACTTTAGAAATCATATCCGGAGGGGAAAGGGTTTGTCTAACACTTCCCTTCCCAAGGAGACAGAAGAAGAACCAAAGCTTGAATCCAGATCTCCTACCTCCAAGGTCAGTGTTGCCTCTTGGGAAAGGGCTTCCCTCCAAGATTAACTTCCACATACCCCATTGCTTGCAGTTGTTTCACCATTAGAACGTAAGCTCCTTGAGGGCGCAGACTGCTTTTCCTTTCTTTATATCCCCAGCTCTTAGCATAGTACCAGGCACATAGTTAGGGTTGTTTTTTTTGTTTTGTTTTGTTTTGTTTTTTGGGCATCTGGGGTTAAGTGACTTGCCTGGGGTCACACAGCTAGTAAGTGTCAAAACTGGATTTGAACTTCAGAGCCAGTGCTTTATCCACTGGGCCATCTAGCTGCCCCATACTAAGAGTTAAATAAATGCTTATTGTTCAGTCATCCCCTTTGGCAGTCTGGTAAAAAAAAAAATGTGGACCCATTTTCAGAATAAAGGGTTTTTTTAAATGCACAATATAAAACATGTGGGGCATTATAAAAGCTTTTTTTTTTTTAAAGTTCACATGCTCCAGGTTAATAGCCCCTGCTCTGGGCACAAAATGACCTCGCTCTCACTTCCATTTATACCGAGTGGTAGCTAAAGCAGCTACCAGGCTATTGGGACGTGAGGATCAGGAGAATTGTGGAATTTCTTCTTCTCTGAGTCTAAAAACAGAGAAGGATGGTGTCTGAGCTGGATTGAGTAAGGCTAGGCCTAGGGGAAAGGGAATGGTTGAGATGAACACAGTGTGGTAGCAGGGGAAAGAGCACAGGATTTGAAGACAGAGGATCTAGGTTCAAATTCCTGTTCTGCTACTTACTACCTGTTTATCCCTGAGCACATCACATAACCTCTCTGAATATAGATCACCTCATCTGTGAAATGGGAGAATTGGACTAGATAATCTCCAAGATCCCTTCCAATGCTAAATCTGATGATCTCTTGAGTTGCCTCCCCGTTCTAGAGTACTTTATTTGAGCAGTTGATATTAGATAGAGTACCTGGCCTGGAGTCAGGAAGACTCATCTTCCTGAGTTCAAATTTGGTCTCAAACACTTATTAGCTGTGTGATCCTGGGCAAGATACTTAACCCTGTTGGCCTCAGTTTCCTCATCTGTAAAAAGAACTGGAGAAGGAAATGGCAAAATATTCCAGTATCTTTGCCAGCAAAACCTGAAATGGGGTCATGAAGAGTCAGACACGGAACAACAACAAAAGACATTGAAAGATAGGGATACCACTGAGGGGCTGGATCAGAGAGGAAACAATCCTGCTGTATTCTGTCCTAGAGTACCTTATGTGAATGGTAGATGCTCAAGGTCAGAGATCAAGGATGCTAGAAGAGGCTGCCCAGGTCAGACAACATCAGGAGTAGCGTGTGCCACCATTTAGGAAAGATATGGCCGAGCCAGAGCACCGGAGGAGGATAGCCAGGATAGAGATAGGAATGAAGGCCGTAATTTTTAAGGATCCATTGAAAGAACTGCAGATGTTCAAGTCTAAAGGAAACAAGATGGGGGTGGGGTGGGGCCGGGATGATAGCGATCTAGCAATCTTCAGATATTTAAAGGGCTGTCATGTGGAAGGGACATTATATTTGTTCTGCCTGGTCACCTAGGGCACAACTCAGAGCAATACGTTTAAGTGGCAAAGAGGCAGATTTAACCTCTGTACCAGGAAAATCTTAACAATTGGAACTGCCCAACTTTCTCTCCCTTCTTTGCAGGAGTGGGAGTCTATGGCTGTGGAAGAATATATGTACTGTCAGTCTCAAGTGAGATATTGGGTGGCTTTAAACTGATTTTTCTCTCTCTTTTTCTTCTTTGTTCCAAAGGATGGCTCTCTGGAGAGAAGAAGAGGGAGGGTTACGTTTGGAAATGAAAGTGATAGGTGGTTCAGTGGATAGCATGTCAGCCTTTGAGTTGGGAAGACCAGAGTTCAAATCTAGCCTCAGATGTTTACTAGCTGTGTGATTGCGGGCAAGTCACTCAACCCTGTTAGTCTCAGTTTCCTCATCTGCAAAATGAGCTGGAGAAGGAAAAGTTTTTTTGTCAAGAAAACCCCACAGGGGGCCACAAAGAGTCGGACATGCCTAATCAACTAAACAACAACAAGATACAAGCAAAAGGTGTCTATGAAAAACAATTCTAGTAGCCCCAATATGAAATGGACAGCCCCTGAAGTAGTGATCCCCCTGTTACTAAAGGTCTTTGAGCAGACCCTAGATGACCATTTGTCGGGGTTCTATAGAGGAGATACTAGTTCAGGTTGGACTACGTAACTCAATTTCCTTTCCAACTGAGAAATTCTGAGGTTTTAGGGGAGCAACGGCATTGCTGTGGGGCCTAGGATGTGGGGAGGTTACTAGTGATTGCAGCTCCTCATACTCCAGCTGTGGCCCTGCAGGCTTCTGACTCAGACCCGCCTGTCAACCTCAGGATGCGCTGGGACAAGTTTGCAGCTTCCATTCTCTTCTCTTGTCCTCTCACACCCCAAATCTGCCACTTCAAACAGGCCCAGTAGGTTCTGAGTTTCTTTCTTCATATTGACATCAAGGCCGCCCTCTTTTCTCCTCCTCCCCTATCCTTTACTCCTTTCCTGGTGGGTCTAGTTGATGTTTGATGGGGCCTGTTTCTCCCACTGTAGGTAAGGACCCTTTCTCTCTGCTCTCAGGAGAGTCTGACTGCATCCCCAAGGGCTCCCCACTCCTCCGTCAGGGCTGGGACTAAGTCCAAAATAGACACCCAACCAATACCAGCTGGACAAATCATTTAACCATTTGGAGCCTTGGTTTCCTCACCTGTAAAATGAGTATACTTCTACTCCCTACCTCAAAGGGATATTTTGAATCCAAAAAATGGAATGGGCTGAGGAGCTCCCCTTCCTTGGAGATCTTTAAGCAGAGAGAGAATGAAAGCTCAATCATCATATATTAAGGATTCTTCTTTGTATGAGTTGAATTAGATAGCCACTGAGGTCCCTTCCAACTCTCAAATTCTGTGATTCTGTGAGTAAAGTGTCATTTAAAGAAGTCTGCCTCTGGAACTGGAGGGTCTCTGTTCAAATCCTGTCAGCTTGGATAAGTCCCTGGGCCTCAGTTTCTTCAGCTACAAAATGGGAGAATTCGACTAGGTCATCTCTGAGGTCCCTTCCAGCTTTACACCTTCTAGCCTTATTTCACATTATTTCCTTCTTGTACCAAACTTTCCACTCAAGCTGGCCTACTTGCTTCTCTGGACGCAGCATTCCATCTCCTCCTTTGTACCCTTCACACAAGCCGTCTTCTTCTCCTTTTCTCCTCCCATGCCTCCCTCCTCACTTCTGCCTCTTAGAATCTCAGCTTCCTTCAAGGCTCAGCTCGGGGGCTGCCTCCTTCACAAGTCTTCCCTCGTCCCTCCAGTTGTCACCACTCTCTCCTCAAACGATCTTGTTTGTATCTGTTTACATGTACCTCCCAGAAGAATGTAAATTCCTTGAGGGTAAGAATTGTTTCCCCTCTTTGTATCCCTAGTACTTATCTTAGTGCCTTACCCATTGTTGGGGTTTAGTCATGTCTGACTCTTTGTGACCTCATTTGGGATTTTCTTGGCAAAGTTGCTGGAGTGGTTTACCATTTCTTTCTTCAGCTCATTTTGTAGATGAAGAAACCGAGGCAAAGAGAAGTAAGTGACTTGCCCAGGGTCACACAGCTAGGATTTGAACTCAAGAAGATGAGTCTTCCTGGAAGATGAGCACTCTATCCACAGAGCCGCCTAGCTAGGCAATTAATCAATAGTTGTTGAATTGCATTGTATTATCACCATTTCAATCTCAGAGATCTGTGCAGGGTTACATAGCTAGTAAGAATCCATTCAAGTACAGGTTCCACACCCCTGGACTAGAACTTCTGTGATTTTGAGAGCCTAGATTCAAGCCTGGGTCTCCTGGTTAAATCCTCAATACTTTTTTTTTTAAGGCAATTGGGGTTAAGTGACTTGCCCAGGGTCACACAACTAGTGTCAAGTGCTTGGTCTGAGGTCGGATTTGAACTCAGGTCCTCCTGACTTCAGGGCCCGTACTCTAGTCACTGAGCCACCTAGTTGCCCCAATCCTCAACACTTTGTACATTAGACATGTAAGTTACCTCCACGGTCCCATCTCCCCCTTTCCCTAAACTGTTGTGGGCTACACTGTAGAGGTGTGAGCGATAGCAAGTGGTTAATTGTGGGAATTAAGTGAACCACACTGACTCCATCTCGTGATTCAATTCTGGAGCTAGCTCAGTTTCCTTTCTATTCAATTATGGGTCTAGTTCAATTTCTGTCCTGTGAGAAAAATATTCAATTCTGGGAATTGGGAGAAAACCTTATTGTATTGTTTGAATCTAACCCTGTGTGGCTGGGAAGCTGGACCACCTCCACCAGCTGTTCAGAGACCCCTTAACTAAGGACCTCAGTTCCCACCAGAAATCCAGTCAGAGCCAAAGATTGATGCAAGGAGTTTTCTCACAATTGTACATCTCAAGCAACCTGTAGGTCTTATTTTAAAACTGGCCCATACTGATCAGTCATTGTTTCCACGTTCCTTTGATTGTTCACAGACCCTTGGGGGGAGTGGGACACCTCCTTTTCTGAATTCAGAGAATTGCACCTGTTCATTCTTCTCCTCCCAGTTCAGAAAGTCCCTAATCTTTCTTCCAGCCAGAAATCAGATCACCTAATGTTGCATTGTTTGCTTTTAATTAATTGGTCTTATTTCATTAATTGTTTTTAATGCATAAAAGTCTGGCTCCCTTTGTATTTGGGATCCAGCCCTAAGCTGAGGAGGCCTGTTCCTATTTGTTTGACAATTGGTATGCGTTGTTTAATAAATTGATATACTCGATAGCTCCAAACCTTTTTTCACCTTTTACCCACTATGGGTGTCAAACCCACATGGGCACATGGGTCCCACATGATTCCTGGACCAGGTTAAAATGTAATTGGGAAATATTTAACAAGATAAATAAAAAAATAAAATATAATAGAACACAGATGATATTCATTTGGCTTTCTAAGTCAATATGCTGTTGGCAGGGATCTTTACATATAGTTTAATGGCCCCATTTCTGTTTGAGTTTGACACCACTGGGTTACAGTGATTGTTACAAGCCCCACATGTTGGAATTCACTTTCTCCAAACAAGAGGGTGGGGAGCACCCTAATTCCCCATAGGCATCATAACCATGCTCTAACAGGCCCTGCGTGCCGCCTTGGACACCTGCCTGTTTAATGCCCATCAGTGAGATGAAGAGATGGCCCTGGGCAGAGAACTCTCTCACCCATCCCCACCCTAGAGATGGACTAAGGCCTATTGTGTGCCAATTTGGATGCATGCCATGGCCCCTCCCAAGAGAGGCAGTATCCCTGCCAGGGGTGGGGACTGAGACCTGAAGGGGCAGGAGCTCCAAGAAATAGCCAGTTATCTGAGGCAGACACTACTGAATGGTCAGCTTCTTCTTCACCCAGATGAGGGATTCCCAAGTCCTCATGGCCCCAAATTCAACCTTGCCCACATCAAAGGTGGGCAAAAGACAGACACAGGGACCCCCCAATACATTTTATAAAGGGACACCAGGGCCCAAGATAGGCAAATAACTGAGCTTAAATAACATAGGAGAGTCCATGACCAAAAAATGAAAACAGACCCATAGTATTTAGAGCTAAAAGATACTTTAGAGATTATCTAGACCAGGGATTCTTAATCTGGGGTCCATAGATATATTTGAAGGGATTCATGGACTTGGATGGGAAAAAATGACTTTATTTTCACTAACCTGTAACTGAAATGTAGTGTTTCCTTCGATGATGAATGTACTACAGAAGTACTAGGCTTCATCAGACTGCCATAGAGGTCTGTGACAGAAGAAAGGTTAAGAGTCCCTGATGCAGACCAGCCTTATCATTTTACAAAAATGGAAACTGAGGCCCAGCTAAAGGATGTGGCTTGCCTAAGGTCACAGAGATAATGAACAAAGCCAGAATTTGTTCCAATCCAATATGCTCTTCCCTGTAGCAGGCTGAACCAAGGAATCCCAGCTCCCAGCTCCCAGCTCAGGCAACGGCAGACCAGGTCGCTTTTCCTGGAAATGGACAATTCCAGGCCCATGGTGGTCAGTGGCTCAGAGGCCTGGCCCATTCTCCTTGCAGGGCATTCTTTTTTTTTTTTGCTGGTTGGATATTTCCCCTGGGCTAGGTGTTTGCTCTGTCAGTCCCAGATTTGCTGAGGCGACACTGACCCCCTGCCCTCCCCTCCTTCCCTCTCTCCCTCCCTGGTAGCCAGGACAGCAGGGAGAGAATTGTTTTTGAGAGCCAGTGAACAGAAGCCTCCTGACCTTGAGGAGGAATGTGTAAAATGTCTGTGGCAGAAAACAGCCACCCCCCACCTGCGTCCAGGAATGTAGGCTCCCTGCTTGCCCCATCTCCCTAGGGGAGGAGAGAGAGGGGGAGGAAGTGGCCTCCTGAGACAGAAGAGAATCACTGAATATCAAAATGGAAAGAGACCTGAGGGACCATCCAAAATCCAACACCCTTATCTGACAGAGGGAGAAATAAATAATAGGAAACTCAGAGCTAACATAGCACAGCAGAAAGAATACTAATCCTGGAGTCAGAAGATTGGAGTTCCGACATCTAATAATTCAGCAAGTCAAGGCAAGCTTTGACACTCATTTATTGAGCAAGGGACCTTAAGCAACTCCCTTCCCCTCTCAGCCTCAGCTGCCTCAGCTGCAACAGCTGCTAAATGGGGAGAACATTAGGGGCATTACCTAGCTCACAGAATTGGAGCTTGCAAGGAGATGCCAAGTAAATATGAGTTATTATTATGACAGCACTTTAAAGTTTAGGCAATTCCCTTGAAAGCCTGAGAGATGGAGAGTGACCTTCCCCAGTCAGTAACAGCCTTCCCCTCAAGCCTCCCACAACACTTGGCTCTGTACCTTTTTGGGGGTACTTCAATTAGCCAACAAGCATTTTTAAAGAACCTACTATGTGCTACATAGTGTGCTACTCTGCTAGATACTGGGGATCCAAAGAAATAAAACTGTGTGTCCTGCCCTCAAGGAGCTGACATTTCACCTAAGAAGCCAATTTGGACATGTTACTATACAACTGGGTATTAACAATGACTTTATTCCCCTCCTAAATGGTAAACTCCCCGAATTCAAGTGCAGTTTTAATCTAAATTTTGGGCAGTTTTATCTAAAGCTCTCTCTTTCTCTCACTGCCTACCATTGTGCTTGGCACACAGAATAAATATTTGTTGTATTTTATAGTGCAGACAACAGTAGCCTCGTTCCACGGAGGAGGAACTGGGTCAGAGAAGGGACGGGATTTACTCAGGGTCACACAGCTAGTGAGCATCTAAACCTGAAACTATGAAGGCCCAATGAGATCCTTCCCCATCTTCTCCACGCCCCACCCTCTTCATTCAAATCCAGGTTTCCTGACTTCAAGATCAGAAGCTTAGAGAAAAGAGTTTGTTTTATATTATGCTAATAATGAGACTAGAACTAAGTGAATCTGAGGATCAGATTTCCTAAATTCCTAGTTCAATGCTCTTTCCCCTTGAACAAAACACTTAATCTTTCATATATGTGTGTGTTGGGGGCCCCAAGCAGTCTAGATAAGTCTAGGACCCCTTTTCAGAGTAATGTTTTTTAAATGCATAAAATAAAATATAGAAATTACAAAGGGAACCAATTCTATTAAAATATCATTATCAAAATTTCTTTAAAAAGTTTGTGGACCCCAGGTTAAGAAGTCTACCTCTCCTCAGAGATGTCAGACTTCCCACCTTCAGGTCACAAGTGGCTCACGAAACTCCTGGAGTATTAAAATGTAATTGGGAAACGTTTAACAAAATAAGTAAAAATACAATAAACATAGATAATGCTAATTTGCGGTTTTTCGATGTCAATATGCAGCCCACAGGAATCAGTTTCTGTTTGAGTTTGACTGCCGTACACCATCAGTCTTTGCCACAATGGGGCTGGCAGGGACCATTCTTTCCTCACCACCACAGCAGCTCCATCATCTGGGAGAAAGCCCAGAGTCTCTTGTGGGTTTCGTACAGGTAGGCAAAGGTGGCCTTTGTGGGAGCAGAGCTTGGGCCAGAGTGCTCTCAAGGCATGGTAAGTTGTAGAGAGGGGCAGGAGTTGAAATGGGATCATTATCAGGCCACCTGGCCTCCTTGTTCAAGGCTCGAACTCCTAATGGGGAAGGGCTCTTGGCCAACTGGCTTGGAAAGGGAATGAACAAGCAGGCTAATTCATCCAAAGAAATGCTCCCTCTTGAGGCAGAGCTGGGGTATAAGGTTAAGGGTGGCCTCTTTCAGAGTGGACCTAGGAAAAGCAGGGGCTTTGTTTCCCTCTTGTGGCTATATCTGGGTATGACTGTGAGGGCCTTTGTCATCAACTGATGACAAATTTCTCTCAAATTCCCCTATTCCAAGAAACCTTCCCAGATGAAAAAGGATGGAGAAGGACAGAAAAGAGAAACATAGGGGATGGGCTATTTCTTTGAAAATGCTAATTTCTGGATGCTCCATGATTCCAGATGTTGCTACCAGGTTCTCTGTGCACCAGTCATAGCATCATAGATGTAGGGCCAGAACAGATCTTAGAGGCCATCTAGTCTAACCCTATCTAGTAAAAATGGGTTGAATACTTGGGGAAATAATAACAATTAATCATTATAATGATGATAATGACAGCAACTCACATTTAATATTTGCAAAGCACTTTCCTTACAACCCTGTATCATTATTCCCATTTCACAAAGGAAGAAACTGAGACCCAGGAAAATTAATGATAATTGTCTGCATGGAGGCAATGAAATATTGTGGAAAGAGGACAGGATTTTACGTTACACCTGAATTCCAATTCCAGTTTTGACATTTGCCAGTTGTGTGACCAGAGGTAATACACTAATTTGTTTGAGCCTCAGTTCCTTATCTGTGAAATGGAGTCAATACTATTTGGACTACCTACCTCACTGGGTTATTCGGAGGAAAAGCACTTTGCAATGGTTAACTATCAGTAACTACTGTTATCTTCATCTTCATCAGTAGTGGTAGTAATAGTAGTATTTTCCCAACGATTTCACCCATTTTACTACAGCTATTTTACTATAGTTGGCAGGAAAAGTACAAGAGAACATAGGACAGTGGCTTTCATGGACACGCCCTTGACAATCAACTCAGGTAACACAATATGGGTTTGAGAATTCAGGGAGGTTCTTTATTTCTCTTGAAATCCCCAGTCAAGTTCCAAAGTGGGCAGGGCTCACCCTAACCCCAGGATTCCATTGCTCATTCTCCCAGGAACCCCCTTTTCTCCTGGAAGTGCCAATGGGAAGGCAGGGACCGTGAACAGCAACCACACACAACACTCCAGTGACTTAAAAAAAACAAAACACACACACACACACACACACCCATATACAAACAATAAATAGACGTAAAAAATGGAGGCCAAGACTTAACTACTCCTGTCCCAGCTGGCGAGCTGCTCCCATAGGGTAAAGGGGGTTTGATAACTTTGTTCCCAATCTGGACTCAGTGATCCAGAAAGTAAATTGTATGGAAGTGCTATTACCACCCATATAGGAATCCCCAGGGTAAGACTCTGATTCCAGGGAAAGAAGACAAAGAGAGTATACTTTGGGGAAAGGGGGCTCCCTGGAATTCAGGATGGAAAGAAGAAATGCAGTCATAAATAAATAAATAAATAATTTGACAGTACTCACAAGAGCCCAAGACCTAAGGCGTGGGGCCCTGGGTGGGGGCAGGGAGGAAACTGTATTTTTCTGAAAAATGACAGATCGATGACAGCATGAAAAAGACAAACAATAATAAAAAAAAAAGCACACAGTTCCCAAGACACAGGGCCCCTCACCCTCCAGTCGACATCACAGGGCTCAGCTTTGCAGCAGAGAATGGCTGAGCCAGGCTTGGGAACCAGCTCCTCTCAGTCTCCTTGGGCCCTGCAGACCTCTGGGGCGCTAGGGAACACTTCCTGCCCCCTCAAAGACCCCTCCCCTCCAGTGGCCTCTCCTAGACCTCAGGGGTCTGTGAACTTCTTCCTTTTTCCCATTTGGTCTGCTTGCCCATCTTTGTCCTGAGCTCAAATGGAAAGAGGTCTCCAAAGTAGTTCCCTCCCAAGGGCCTCAGAGCAGAGGCCTTTCCTCCCTCTCTCAATGGACTTCTGGGCCCTTGGGGCCATCTCTAGGCCAGCAGATGTCTTTTAAATAATCAAATAAATATAATCCTTGGTTTTCTTCTCCACTCTGTTATGATTACCATATCTGTGCTGAGGGAGGGAAGCAGTCAGCTTCCAATCCACCCTGGGATGAGTTTCCCCTTGGGAGGGAGGAAACATTATCAGATATGAGTGAAACACAAGGAAAAAGGAGGAGGGCAACAGAGTGCAGGAATCTGGGGCGAGAGCCTGAACCAAACACACAAAAAAGTCCAAGGGGGGCCAGGTCTCCCCACTAGGGAAAAGAAGCTGCCTGGGAGCTGGGGCTGGTGATTCAGCTGGGCAGTAGCACGTGCTCCAGGAGGTAGCTAAGGGAGTCCCAATGTTTCCAGAGGAGGAAGAGAATGAGGACGAGGAGGGCGGTGCTGGCGATGCGAAGACGGGTCTTCATGAGCGGCGTGATGAAATTGGCGATGGTGGAGACGAACACCAGCAGCACGGCCATCAGCGCCAGGATCACATTGATAAACTTGCCCAGCAGTGCCCGGGCATTGGCGTTCTCAACGCCCTCCAGCTGGACCACCTGTTGCTGCTGCTGCTGGAGCTCCAGCTTGGTGACCCTTGTCAGGCAGGACTCCACGGCCTCCTGGAGGTGGAGCAGAAGATAAGAGTGAGGAAGGGAGATCTATCTGC
This sequence comes from Vombatus ursinus, assembly GCF_900497805.2. Lineage (NCBI taxonomy): Eukaryota > Metazoa > Chordata > Mammalia > Diprotodontia > Vombatidae > Vombatus > Vombatus ursinus. The sequence goes on from NW_020954576.1 coordinate 48,584,861, forward strand.
CCAGGAAGCCTACTCTGGAGTTCTAAACCCACCTGTAACATATGGGGAAGGGGATGGATCTGGGCTGGAGCCCTCACACTGGGAAGGTTAAAATGTAAAAAGTCTCAACACATTGGAAAAGGTAGAGAGGGGCTCCCAGATGAACAGTGACTAAGAGCTGGAAGGGGCTTTGGAGAGTGTCCATTCTGACTCCCTCATTGGGCAGATGAGAAAACTGGGGCCCAGAGAGGAGAAGTGACTTGTCTAAGATCACACAGCAAGTTAACAGCAGAGCTGGGACTATGTCTTCTGACTACCACTCCTGCGTTTTGCCTATTTACAAGTAAGATCTGGGCTGTTCCAGAGGCTAAGAGTCTAGGAAATGAGGGCTTGGGAAAGGGAGTAAGTTGATTCAATCTAATCAGAAGAGCTCTACAAATAGTGCTCCTCATGACAAGGATGAGAATGCAGTCTGGTGACCGGCAAGAGCAAGGATGTACTTGCAAGGCTACAATGCAGACAGTCTGGGGATGGGTGTTATCCACAGACTGATCCATCTGCAACTGCCTACCTCTTACTGTGTACCTGGGTCTGTCTGGCTATGCCCGTGCTTTCCCTCGCTCTATCTCACCAATAGTTGCTGGATATTTTTCCCCCTCTGTGCATTTCTGTCTTTCTATGCTCCTATCTGCCCTGGCCTAGCAAAGAAAAGATGCCTACCCTATTGTTATCACCAGTCCTTACAGGAGGAAAAACCCATCCTCAGGACCCTCTGGCCTGGCCTGGCCTGGCCCGGCCTAGTTCAACCCCTATATACCTGGATGTCTCGAGCCCTCTCGTAGGACTGATAGGCCACTTTCTCTTCCATGCTGGCCAACTCCTGCTTCAGATTGGTCATCTCGTTCTGGTGCAGCTCTGTCAGGTCATTCAACTGCTCCTCTAGGCGCTCATACCTGGTGGAGGAAAGGGGGTGACAGCCCAACTGTTACTACTCACCCAATTCCTCCCCCTCTTTCCCCATCTTGTCATTCATTCATTCATCCATCCATTCATTCATTCACGTTTGACAAACACTCCATGAGCTCCTAGTTTGGACACAGGGCAACAAGAGGGGAGGGGAAGGGAAGAATATAAACACAAAGGGGAAATCTCTGATTTCAGAAGCTTACAATCTAGCTGGGGAGTCAGGATACTTGTATAAAAAGATAACTAACAAGAAAGACAACAAATGGTATGTACACTAACCAGGAGAGTATTAAAGACAAAAAGGATAATAGATGATCTGAGAGAGGCAAGCCCTGAACATAGAGATAGAACGACAATAGCTTACATTTACGTAATAATAACAGCTAGGTTTTATACAGGGCTTTAAGATTCACAAAGTGCTTTACCTAGGTTAACTCATTTGATCCTCACAACTTTAATAATAATAATAATGATAATGATAGCTAGCAATAAAAAACAATTTACAAATATGATCTCATTTTATCCTCACTACAATCCTGGGAGGTAGATGCTATTATTATCTCCATTTTATAGATGGGGAAACTGAGGCATAGAGAAGTTAAGTGACTTGCCCAGGGTGACACAGTGTGTGTCTGAGGCAGGATTCAAACTCAGGTCTTCCTGACTCCAGGTTGAGGGCTATATGAATTATGCCTCCTAGTACTATTACATATTATACAACTCTATTATATGGCACCATACTAGCACTACAATGTTCATAGAAGACTTGGTTAAATTTCTGGCTCTGTTATTTACTAGCAATGTGCCCACAGACAAGTCATTTTATCTCTCTACATCTTCAAAACAGGGATAACTTTACAATTCTATTGCCTCCCCTCTGCTACTTCTCTCCAATGTATCCTGTCTATAGCTTGTTTGTATCTAGCTGCTTGTATGTTGTCTTCCCCATTCAACTGGGAGCTCCTTGAGGGCAGGGACTGTCTTTTACCTTCCTTTGTATGCCCAGCACTTAGCACAATGCCTTGCACACAGTAGGAGCTTAATAAATATTTCTTGATTGACTGGTTGAGAGGAAATTGCTTTGAAAAGCATAGAATGCCATATGAAACATGAGCTGTTCTTATGATGATGATGACCACCCCCCCCCCCTTATTCAGGGGAGAGAGAGAGAGATTCCAGTTGGTTCCAGCCTGGTATAAGAAATTCTAAACTAGATCCATAAACTGGTCCTGTGCTCGAATTTCCCATCCATGTAACGTCCAAGGGCATTTTACTTGTTTGGCTTGAACTAGGTTTGTTATTTTGAGGCTATTCAAAGACTTTTAGAATTTAAAAGCCAGAAAATCCTGTGGAGGTCAACAAATCCATGCCCCTGGTTTTGCAGAGGAGGAAAATGAGGCCTATGGAGGGGAAGCAATTTGCCCAAGGTTACCCAGTTGTTTAAAAGTCAAGCTGGGACTAGGACCCTGAACTCCTGACTTCCAATCAAGTATTCTTTCCATGATATTGCCACTACCTTCCCTCATGCCTTCAGCTCATAAAATCATAGAATGTCAAAGTTGGAATAAAGCCTATAGATCATCTAGTCTAGCCTCCTTGTTATACAGGTAGGTAAACTGAGGCCTAGGGAGATGAAGTCATTTACTTAAGGTTATATAGCTAATTAGTAGTAGACCTGGGAACAGAACTCAGGTCTCCTGACTCTTAGGCTAACATTCTTTCCACTTCATCTTACTGTACATACACATATGTATGCATAAAATATATATAAATATATAGGCATATAGAATATAAATATATAGGCATATAGGCATATATACATATATATGTGTGTGTGTGTGTCTATAAAACCCAATATAAAATATATAGGCATATAGAATATGATAACTAATACCTCATGTATGTATGTATATGTATGTGTATATATGTGTTTATATGTCTGATTCTTTATGACCCCATGGACCAATACTGTCCATGGGGTTTTCTTGACAAAGATACTGGAGTGATTTGCCATTTCCTTCTCCAGTGTATTAAGGCAAATAAAGGTTAAGTGACTTGTCCAGGGTCACACAGCTATTAAGTGTTTGAGGTCCTATTTGTCAGGTCTTCTTGACCCCAGGCCCAGTGCTCCATCCACTAAGCCACCTAGCTGCTTCCTACACACACACACACACACACACACACACACACACACACACAGAGGCATAGGGGCAAATTAGGGTGACCATGGATGGTTTTATAGACACACACACACACACATCTATATATATATGTATATATGACTGTGTGTATATACGTGTATATACACAATGTATGTATATACAGATATGTGTGCATGTGTATGTACACGTATACATACACATACATATACATGCACACATATGTGTATGCAAAATCATCCGAGGTCACCCTAATCCACCCCCATGCCTTCAGGTGGCCCTAAGGTCCCCTTCTGGTCTCCCCATCCTAGCGTTCCAGGATCTTCCTAGATCCTGCCTGTTCCATTCTCCTCCCACAGAGGAGCTATTTGGAGACACCATCTCTCAGAGACGCTATATCTAAGTGATAAGCATGAAGAGAAGAAAGAGAATCGGGGTGGGCAGGGCCCACAGGCGTGATCATGGAGCCTCCTACCGATAGCGCTCCTCCTGTAGGCACTGGGTCATGTAAGTGTAGTCCCGCTGAAGCTGAGCCTTCAGGTCCTCCATGGAGTCCTCCATGTGTGACTGACCCTCCTTGATCTCCCGCAACTCTTCCAGCAGAGTATCTAGGTTGTTGGGATGACTATACAGAGTGTTGGACTTGGGGCTCCCTAGTCCCCCGCCGGCCCCCGCCCCAGAGTTACTGCCTGCTCCAGCTGAGCTGGCACTGGCACTGGAACACTCATCGTCACTCCCATACTTGGGACTGGACACCAAGGTGGCACTGCCGCTTAGAGCCCTGGCTGACTCCTCTGGGTGACCATCTTCCAGTGGGTCCTTCAGGTGGGCGATGTTGTCGGCACTGCCAAACTTGTTACGGATGAGGCTGGCGAATTCCCGGGGCTTGGACACCACGGCTGTATGGGTCACCTGGGAGAGCCCTGAGAGGCTGCCCTTCACACCTTCTACCACACCGCCCCCAAAGCCGCTGATGCCCGCCCGCATGTTGGCCCCCACATCCTTCAGCCCCTGCTGCATGTCCCTCAGGACGTCTTTGGGCTGTCGGGAGGGCCCATTCTGTTCGATCTCTTTCAGCCTCCGGTGGTAATGCTCTAGTTTCTTGTGTAGCTGGGCTATGGTCTGGGCTGATTTCTGGTTTTTCTTCTCAAACACCTGCTTGATGCGTGACACCTGCTGCTTGTCTGCATTGTTGGCCAGCTTCAAATACTCAGCCACATTGTCATCCCGGGCCTCCTGCTCAATCTTGATCTGCTCCGTAATCTTGAGAATCTTTTGGTGCAGGTGTTCAATAGCGGCCTTGGTCCGGTGGGGATCTGGGGTCCCTTCAGGGACATCCAGGTTGATGGGGCCATCTGAGTCTCCATGGCCGGGGCCACCAGGAAGTGTGATGAGGTCACCCTTTTCTGCCTGGAGGTAAGAGAAAAAAAGGAGAGAGGTAAGTGAAATGGATTGGGAGGAGAAGCTCTGGGGTTGATGGGATAATTTGTGGTTCTATTTCTTAATGAGGCCACTTAATTGGTTCTTTTGTGTTCTTTTGTCTTTTCAATTTTATTTTATTTTATTTTATTCTGAATTTAGTAAACACCAAATAAAATAGGCATTTCCAGATATATGTGTATATATATGTGTAGAAAAAAGAGGATGGTATCTAAAAGTGCAGATCATTATTATGTACACCTTGCTATTCTAAAACAAAATTTTTACTGATTTTTTCCTTCTTGTAATTTCCCCCTATATCCTTTTTCCTTTCCTCTCCCAGACAACCATCTCTTATAACAAAGAACTGATTTTTTACAAAGTATATACAACAAAGTATATATAACTTTTAAAATATATAACAAGTTTAGCCTGTAGCTTTCAAAGCTACCCTGCTTGTTTATGCTTCTTCCTGGCCTTCCTTTTATTCTCTTCTCTTTGTTTTTTTTAAAAAAAAAACAAACCACTCTCTCTTTTTCCCTTCTCTTTTTCTTCCTTCCTTCCTTCCTTTTGTTATCAAATCCCTATTCCTCCTTCACTCTCCAACCCACATCCCACATGAGGAAAAAAGAAAAAGAGAAACCAAACTCTTGCAACAGGAACGCATAATCAAGCAAAACAAATTACACATAAGTCTTTTTGCACCTTGATTTCCCCGCCTGTAAATAAAATATGCACTGGAAACTTCTGGGGGAAGGACAAACACCCTACATCTATCTCAGTATTGACACTGAATAAGTCCAGCTCTTTGTTGGAGAATTGTAAAGATGATGTCAAACTTATTCCAATTCTCCATTCCAATATCCACTGGAAAGTCCTGCCCTCCCCAGTCTCAGCCTCTTGCTGTCCCCAACCATGCTCCACCTCGTGAGTCTGTATGTGACCCCTGAAGCACTCTGGGGTATGGGTGATGTTACCTTCCAGCTTTCATGGGGAGTCACCAATATCTTCCGCTTCATGGCGGTGGGTGCATCCAAGCAAGCCCCTCCCCTTTTCCCCAGGCTTTAGGGAGAATTCAGCCAACTGGCTAGAACTCCCCAAGAACCAAAGCTAAAAGAAGTGACTCACAGGCCAGGTAGGATAAGTTAGGTGAGAGGTTCCTGAACTTTCTGAGGACCTGAAGGAGTCAGGTTCTGAAGGGAGGCAGTCGGATTGAGGGGAAATGACAGACACTGCTACCTTCCCCTCCCAGATACAGCAGAGCTCTACACAAAACACCAGAGTGTCACTTAGCCACAAGGAAAGAGAACAAAGAAAAAGGCAGAGAGAGATGGGGGAAAACATAGGCAGATGGAAAAAGAATGAAAAAAAAGAAAAGAAAAGAAAAGGAGCTAAGAAAGGGGGGGGAACACCACCACCCCAAATGCCCAAAGGACAGAAAAACCAGGAGACTTTTCATAATGGCACCAAACTCCTAGGCTGCCTAGTTCAGCCTGGGGTATCTTATCACAAGCAACAACGGAAGCAGAAGGAAATGGCTCAACTTGGGTATTTTTACGCGCAGCACACCCTACGTATATTGCCATGTCAGCTGGGTTCTTCTATGTATTTATGTGTTGGAGGAAGGGAGTGAGGTGGACGAGACAATGGGGTGAAAGCTAAGAAAAGCCCCATTTCGCACCCTGTGACAGGAAATAGATTCACTCCAATTAAATGCAGAAGCCACTAGACCTGATTTCCACCAAGGTGCAAAGTTATTGGACAACCTGGCTTTGTCAATGTCCTGAGATAAGAGGACTCAGGGGCTCCAAGGCTGGAAGTCAATCAGCTTTTCTAGCTCATGGTCCCTTTAGCCTTTGATGAATTTGCCATTAACTTGCTGCCCCACCTTGGACAGGTCACTAATTCTCTCCAAGAAGACCAAGTCTTATCCTCCATGTTATTTCTTTTAGTCTTTGCTCTTTCTCACTCTCTCTCCTACAGACTTTCACATATTCAGTCTTTGTTCCTCAGAATCTCTGGTTGCTCACTACCAGGAGACAGAATTTTCCCTTAGTCACTTAATTTAAAGTGAAAGGACCTGGGTTCAAATTGTGGCTTTTCCACTTGACTGCGGACAAGTTGCTTCACATCTATGTTGTTGTTGTTGTTGTTTCAGTCATTTTTAGTTGTTTCCAACTCTGGATGATTCCATTTGGGGTTTTCTTAGCACAGAGACTAGAGGGGTTTGCCATTTCCTTTTCCAGCTCATTTTACAGATGAGGAAACTGAGGCTAACGGGGTTAAATGACTTGCCCTGGGTCACACAGCTAGTAAGTGTCTGAGGTTACATTTGAACTCAGGTCTTCCTGACTCCAGGCCCAGCACTCTATCCATTGTGTCACCTAGCTGCCCTTCACTTCTATAAAACAGGGTTAATACTGATTATACTACCTATCTCTATTTATTTATATTTTTAATTTTTGATTAGGTAAAGAAGCCATTCTCTGCCTCAATTCTTATTAAGCCTTAACCACTGAATGGGTGTAGCTCTGGTCAAACTCAGACCCGTTAAAGACCGTAGCTTGAAAAGCCCAAGGTCCCTCACTGCATCCTGGGCCATCTCTAGTTGTCCTGATCTATATCTTGCCACTTGACTCAGATGGCTCTGGAGGAGTGAGGCTGGTGACTTTGCACAGTCCTCCCACACTTAAACCCAATTCCCTCGCATGTCATGGCATCACCTCCCTAATACCATGGTCCTCTTTGAGAATAAAGGACTAACAACAACTTATCTCACATGGCTGCTGTGAGACTCAAGTCATTAACAGATAAGCACTTGCTAAATAGCTACAATGTGCCAGGCACCGTGTTAAGAGCTCACATTCTTTCTGGGGAAACGACATACTCACACACAAATAGATACAGTATATATATGTACAAGTGAAATACAAGGTAATAAATTAGATCATCTACATGAAGTGCTTTTAAAGCCATACACAATGCTTTCTAAATGTCAGCTCTTATTATTCTCATCAATAACCCTTTTCCTTTTCTAGGGCAGATAAGTAGTACAATGGGTTATAACAGTAGACTTGGAGTCAGGAAGGTCAAATATGACCTCAGTCACTTACTAGTTGTATGACCATGGACAAGTCACTTAACTGCTGTCTGCCTCAGTCTCCTCACCTGTAAAATGGGGATAATAATACCACCTACCCCCGAGGGTCGTTGTGAGGATCACATGAGATAATATTTGTAAAGCACTTTGCCCAGTGCTTGGCATATAGTGGGTGCTACATAAATCCTTGTTTCCTTTCATCCACTAATCCATCTTAATCATTGAATTTTAGAGCTGAAAGGAACCTTGGGATAACTTCTCATTTCACTGATGAAGACACACAGGTTCTTGAGGTAAAGCAGCTTGTTCATACAGCTTGTAAGTGGCAGAGTTGGGTGTTTTCCAACACCTAGTTCAGCATTCTTTCCCTCATCCTGCCCTGGCCCTGCCAACCAACTAAACTTGAGCATGCCACTTAATAATGTCCAAGCCTCAGTTTTCCTTGTCTGGAAAATGGGAGAGAAGACCTTCCAACCTCACAGGGTTGCTGTGAAGACCAAGTGACAATCTGTCTTGTGCCAGTGTTTGATAACCATTAAGCACCATGTGCATACTGATTAACAAGAAGGCAGGGCCCTGAGTTTGGCCCATGGCCTCTCTAACCATGTGGTCCTCTTCCTTTTCTATTTGTGGGACAGACACAAGCTACTCTCAGCAGCTAGGTTGAAGGAGCAGAAGGTTGAGACAAACTAATGAGATGGGAAGCTCCTTGAGGGCAGGGTCTGTCTTTTGCCTCTTTTTGTATCCCCAGCACAGAGTACCGAGCACATAGTAGGTGCTTAATAAATGCTTATTGATTGATTGGTAGATGACTGGAGCTCAAAGAAAGGCCTCTGGTCACTAATCTGACTTACTGAGCAGCCTTTTCCTTCCCAAGGGAACAATTTAGTCCCAGGTGGGTTAGGAATTGGCCCCAGGATGGGGTATAAAGATAGCAGATTGCCCAAATACCCTGGTCAATGCAACCAACTCAGATGCAAGTGATCAATTGTATTTTAGAGATGGCGGGGGTAAAGGTAAAACCTCACTTCTCCCCAGCACTAAGCTGCTACTGCTGTTGAGGGGGAGGTCTCCATTCACAAAAGAGCCCCTACTTTTGAAGCTATTTCCTTTGGGGGAGGATTTCAATGCAGGCATAGAGAGTGGCATGAAGAACTCCTACAAGAGCCAGGACTGCCTACTGGCATAGTCAGCATTTTGTTCTTCTCCTTGAGTTGCTATTCTAAGTGCCCTGGAAGCAGAGGAAGGAACAGCTGCCCTGGGAGCTTGCGGGGGGGGACCCTGAAACTATCCTAGATGAATGGAGCAACAGAAACCTTCGAGTTGGAGAAAAATTATTCCCTCAGGCCCAGGAACTAGAACATTATTGCTGGCTGATGCCTTTGACTTCTGAACCTGCTCCAATCTGCTGGGCTTCCTTGCTCCTACAAACTTTTCAGTCCTTCCTTATTTACCTGAGACCAGAGGACCATAGATGGACAGCTGGAAGGGCCCCTGAAAGTCATCTAGTCACAATTTCCCGACTTTAAAGATGAGAACACAGAGGCCTAGAGGGGTAAAATCAGTGACTTGTCCAAGGTCACTTGGTTAATAAGTGGCGGAGCTGACATTCAAACCCAATCCTCTTTCCATTCTACCATGCTGTGTAGTGGGCTTTAACCCTCTTCTGCAACTTACTTTTATACAGCTGAAACAAGGAGAAAGAAAAGCATTGGATTCCACCTTCACCTTCCACCCTTCTATCTTCTGTCCTCATCGGGGAAGAATACTTATACTAAGATCAAAGATGTAGAGCTAGACGGGACGTCAGAAGGTTTCTAGTTCAACTCTCATCTTCCCATCCCCCCAATTTTATTTTGTTATCATTTCCAGCTTCTCTTCCTTCCCCAGCCATTGAGAAGGCAAGAAATCCAAAACCCCCGACAAAAATGAAGGCATGCAAAACAAAAGTCTGTATGAGCCATATTTAAAAAAAAAAAACAAGAAAGAAAAAAATACTTCAATTTGAGCTTTGAGTCCATTAGTCCTCTATCTGGAAACAGCGTTTTTCATGAGTCCTTTGGAACTATGGTGGGTCACTGCGTTAATCAGAGTTACTAAGTCTTTCACAGTTGGTTATCCTTACCAGTATTGGTGTTACTGTGTAAATGTTCTGTTTCTGCCCAACCCTGCTCACCTTACAAATGAGGAAATTGGGGGGGGGGGGAGAAGCAGTTAAGTGCCTTGTTCAAGGTCACAGTGTGAGGGACCTTGGGACTCAGCCCAGTCTCCTAATTTTATAAACATAAAAACTGAGTCTCAGAAAAGTTAAAGAGCTTGCTCAAAGTCCAATAGCTAATTTGAATCATTAGTACCATTAGATTAGTATCACTGAAGGCAGGGGCTCTTCTGCCTCTGTGTATCTCCAGTGCCTGGCACACAGTAGGTGTTTAATAAATGTTTATTGCTTGATTTATGAAGTAGTCAAGCCAGAACAAGAACTCAGGTCTCCTGTCTCTTTCTACCCTCCCATGCTTCCTGAAACTATTAGTAGCATCCAGAATCCCCTTTTAAGACACGTCTACCTGGTCTTTGGACCCTAACTGGCCTGTAGGTAGGTAACTAATAGGTCCAGAGGGATCCCTCAGTGGCTCTCTCCTTGGCTGCCTCCCTAGATAACATCCTGCAGCCATCTCTGGGTTGTGCCAGCACACATTCATATTGGGCTTTCATGAGGGAGAGATAGGGAGGGGAAAAGCTCTACAGAAGCTGGCAAGACTGTATTCTGCAGGGTAATATGGCAACTGCAAAAAAAGGAAGAGTGACAGCTGAGCATCTCCACCATCCTTGCTTAAGGGAGGGTCCCCCATTTAGAAAGTAACCAGTTGTAACACAACAACAATAATAGCTAACATTTGTATAGCACTTTAAGGGTTTGCAAAGTCCTTTACATAGGTCACTCATTTGATCCTCACAACAACCCTGGGAGGTGAGTGCTATTATTATCAACTCCATTTTACAGATGAGGAAACTGAGGCAAACAGAGGCTAAGTGACTTGCTCAGAGTTACACAGCTAGTAAGTGTCTGAGGCATGATTGGAACTCTGGTCTTCCTGATTCCAAGTTCAGCACTCTATCCACTATCCTGCCTGGTGGCCTAGGCATATGGGGTGACAGCCGTACCTTTGGTGAGTAGGAGGGGAAAGGGCTAAATAAAAAAAAAAATCACAGAAGTTGACAGATCCTCCCCCACCATCCACTCCACCCCTTCCCAGGTGCACACAGTTCCACCCATGCCCATGCTCTCAGGCAATATGTCACTAATTCCATTAGTCACTGCTATACTGAGCACACTGGTGATCAGGGGAAGGAAGATTTAGCAACAGAGATGCAGAGCCTATCCTAGCTCCCTAACCTGGGGATAAGTTATTCTTGAAGCTCAAGGGTTCCAGTCTTCCACAGACCCTGACACTGATCTCTCTTCCATACTCAAGGCAAATCGACTATCTGAACTTAGGAACCTGAAACCTGGAAAAGGGAACATTTTAGGGTTCTAGAAAATGAGGAATATTCCTTCTACTCTAACCAGAAGCCCACTCGTCTGCTCAGGGTCTCCTACCTCCATCCCAGAGGGAGTCCAAAGAACCACTGGCTGTGCCTGGCTAAGCTCGAAGAGAATGTGAACAAGCCAGTGTTCAGCTGCAAGCCTTGTAGAACTGCCAACAGCTCCTCTCCCAGGATGGGCAAGAGGGAGGGAGGCTGAGCTGAGGACAGCACTGGGCAATTGTTTCTAAACTTTTCAGTCACAGACACAGGAGGGGGGGGGAGATGGAGGGAGAGGGGGAGAGGAATGAGAAGGGAAAGAGTGGGGGTAGGGAGAAGTAAAGAAGGGAAAGGGGGAGGGAAATAAGGAAGCTAGAAAGGGAAAAGGAAGAAAAGGAATAGGACAAAGGAAAAGTGGGGAGAAGAAAGAAGGGGAAGGAAGGGAAAAGAAAAGGGAAGAGGGAATTGTGGAGGATAGAAAGGAAAGAGTAGGGGGAAAGGGAAAGAAGAGGAGAAGGAAGAAAAAGGGGGGAGGGAAGGGAAAGGGGAGAAAGGAAACGAACAAAGAAGGAAGATGGAGAAAGGGAGGGAGGAGACAGAGGGAAACAAAGAAAGATGAAGAGGGAAGCAATGAGCTCCGCACTCCAAGACAAAGCAAGAGTTGAGAAAATAGGAAAAGGAAAGGAGACAGATGGAAAGGGTGACGAAATAAGTCAGTGAGGCAGTGAGAGGAGAAAGAAGAGTATTTGGCAAAGCTGAAACACTGTTGGGGGGTGGGGAGAGGAAGAGCCTCCATAATAAAGACAGCCGTAGAAAAAATAAAAGCTGGACCTAGAAGGTTAATAGTTTTGAGCACTCCCCTCCCTGAGGCTAGTGTGATACAGAGAAAAGGTCACTAGACTGGGTGGAGGCCAAGTATACTAGATTCAGTGGGAATCAAGAGAATTGAGTTCTAGACCTGACACTGTTCACTATCCGTGTGATCTTGGACAAGTCACTTCACTTTTCTAAGCCTCAGTCTCCTCATCTGTAAAATGGGCATAATAATACTTGTACTACTTACTTCAATAGGGCTATAATAAGCAAAATGCTAAATATATGATAATGGCAATAATAATGAATTAGACCTTCTATCATCCAGGAGTTGGAAGAAACACGAGCAACGAACATTTTCCAATTCAAATCCTGAATACACAGTCAAGGTTAGGCACTCCCAGGGCCCTGTGATGCTTTATAGATGACCATTGGTCATGGAAGTGAGCCTTCCACCTCCCCCATTGCCACAGACACCTGGGCACACACATTTGCAGAATCATCCTCTTCTGCCTCCTCCAATTAGCACACATACACCCAATAGGCAGCTCAGCTCTCTGCATGAATCTTGGAAATAAATCCCACCAAATGCCTGCACCCAGCTGTCAGCCCCCATATCTGGAATTGTCTCCACTGATACTATGCACTTCCCTTTACCACCTCTCCCTCCCTCCTCCCCAGCCCAATCCAAGTGATATTGCACAAGTGATGATGACTAGGCTCCTGGGAGATGCAGAGCAGGCAATGACACTTGTTGGACAACTCCCACCTGCTAAGCCAGGCAGGCTCTGAGAGTCAACCTCCTGGCTACCTCAGTTCAATGTCTGGCTGTGACAGAGGAAAGCCATCTGGATTAAGGATCATTTTTTTATTCTCCTTCCTATCCACCATGAAGACTTATTTACCACCCCATCCCTTCTTACAGTCCTAGTTTAGAGAGAAAATGTTCCTTTCAAGGGCTTCTAATTTACAAATCTGACAAGTCTGTTCTCTCAGCACCTGCTCCCTCCTTTAACCATGATACCTGAAGCAGGCTTCTGGGAGAGGCTAATGGTCCCATTTGAACTGATGGTCTCCATAAAGGTGAGGCACTGGACTATGGAACAGATTTTGAGTGGTGCCCAGTAATAATGCCTCTAGTGCCAAGTCTTGCACACAATAGGCATTTAATCAATGTTTGCATGAAATTAAATGAATTGATGGTAATCCAGCTGAGGCTCAAGAAATGTTCTGACATCATGGAGCAGCCTTCTTCTATGTGCTCTTCTCTAAGGGGGACTGTGATTTGCCCAGTGTAGATCATACAGGCAAATGTCCACCCAATAGATCTAGTGCTGGAAAGAACCTTAGAAACCAGAATCCAACCCCTTTATTTTCTAGATGAGCAAACTGAGGCTGAGAGGTTAAATGATGTGCCCTGGTTCACTCTACTAGTAGGTGTCTAAGGCAGAATTTGAACTCAGATCTTCCTGAATCCAAGCCCAGCATTCCATCCACTGTGCCACCTGGCTCCTCCCAAGGACAGGGGTTCCTTCTCAGCAGCCCTAAGAAAACAGATGAGGCACCCTGCCAGATGGGAACAGTCAGATCTGCATGCCCAGCCCTACCCCAGGCCCTTTCAGAAGCTCACACATGCTCCTCCACCTCCTGCCTCCTAAGCTGTGGTCTGTTTCCTGACATTAACCTAGCCCCATCCATGTGACACTCCATTCTTCTTCCTTCTCTCTAGATACTAAGATGCCCATCGTGCTTGTATGAATTGATGAGGAGTGATGGGAGCTGAACTAGGAGACCCATTAATACTAATGACCACAACACTTCAAAGGATGACAACTTAGAAACACTTAAGAACTCTGATTGAAAAAAATAAATAAAAATAAACTCTGATCAATGCAATGACCAATCCCAACTCCAGAAGACTTTGATGAAACATGCCTCCTACCCCTTGCTGAGGGGAGGCAGAGGATGAGCTATCTCAGACACAACCAATACAACGCAAACTTGTTTGGCTTGGCTATGCTTATTTGTTACAGGGGAGAGCTTTTATTTGAGGGGAGACTTGGGAGGGTAGCAAAGTAACATCAAAAAAAGAAGAAAAAAAGAACATCAATGAAACATTTTAAAATAATACACAACTTAACCCTGATTGCCTCACCAAAAAGAAAAAAAAAGAATACACAGAGGAAAGATGGAAGTTATAAGGCAAAACAGAGAAGCATGGCAACATTGTTACTACCATGTTAAATTTAATATGTATTTTGAAAAACAAGCTGTATGTAATAGACCCATGAAGTCATACACAATCATCTTTTTCTGGCTTTCTTTGTATATGGAAACACCTAACGTTTGTTGGTGATTTTCTCCTTGATAGTTTTAATTAAAAAAAAAAAAGATGTCACTCATGCCCAGAGCAAAGGAACTATCCAGTGGCAGACACTAGATACTGCCTGGACTATCATCCTCCTGGTGATGACAAGCCAATAGGAGGGGCTGCTTACAAACACAACTCCTCAACACTTCAAGGATGCCAACTCCCCTTGTTAGATTGAAAGGCAGGTTTTTCTTGAGGTCAGATGGGGACAAAGAAAAACAGGCTTTAAGTCAGCAAGGGATCTTAGAGTTCATACACTCCAACCCTGCCCTGGTCTTAGAGATGACGAAAGAGGTCCAGAAAGGAGAAGTGATTTGCTTCAGGTCACACAGTCAGCAAGTGGCAGAACTGGGATTTGAACCCAGATCCAGTATTCTCGTTATGACATTGTGTATCAGGAAGCCTGCAAAGGGAACTTTGCACTTTCACTATCGGCACCAAGAGCTGGGCAGACAGGCATCTGGACTTTTAATAGGAACTGAACAGCTTCCCATCAAAGGCAACTCTAAGCCCAAGAAAAACTTGTGAGGCTCTGCTGGCCTCTCTCACTTCAGCCTGTCCAGACCGACCTCAGGTCAAGGCTGACCCTAGGTCTGTCCGTGCACCACCACCCTGGCTGGGCCTCCCAGGGCTTGGGAACCACTGAGCTAATGTCTGCTGTGCACTCTGTTGCACTGAGCTGGTAAGATGTTCCTGGAGAGCTGGGGATGGGCCAGGAAGGATATGGGGTCCATGCCAGAGGCTTCTTCCAAGTCCAGGACTCCAGCTGGAATTACCCCTGCAGATTCAGCTCAGAAGGAATTTCTCAGCTCATCTTTTATTGACTCTGGGGTCTGGCAGGAAGGGCAAATGCTGGTCAAAAAAAAAGTTTTCACCCTCCCACTGCCAGCCACCTGACAACTGAGCTGATTGATCTCACTTGGGAAAGTTAGGATAGGATTGTGCACTTGGAGGCAGGAAGGGACATGAGTTCAAATCCTGCCTCAGACACTTCCTAGCTCTGCAAGTCATGTAACCTTCCTCAGCCTCAGTTTCTTCATCTGTAAAAATGGGCATAATAATGACACCTACCTCACAGGGCTGTTGTGACCACCACCAAATGTGACAACATATATAAAGTGCTTTGTAGACTTTAATATATAAATGCTAATTATTATTAGCTCCCATCTCTCAATGGAGATCATCATTTCTTAACTTGGAGTCCATGAACTTGTTTGTTCTAGATAAAATCTTTGGATAGCTATATTTCAGCATAATTGGTCTATTTACTCCTATGTATTTTATTTTAGAATTCTTCCTAGGGCCTAGAGTCAGGAAGATTCATCTTCCTGAGTTCAAATCTGGCTGTGTGACCTCGGACAAGTCACTTTACCCTGTTTGCCTCAGCTTCCTCATCTATAAAATGTGTTGGAGAAGGAAATGGCAAACTACTCTAGTATCTTTGTGAAGAAAACCCCAAATGAGGCTATGAAGAGTCAGATACAACTGAAAATGACTCAACAACAAAAATCTATTTTATGCATTTAAATGCATGGTTTTGAGAAGGGTTCATAAACTTCATCAGACTGTGCAAGGGGTCTATGACTCAAAGAAAGTTAAGAACCTCTGCTCTATGGTACTGCCCAGCCCCCAAACCCACTTTACTAGCTGTGTGACTGTGGGAAAGTCACAGCATCTCTAATACTGCTTCCTCTTCTCTAAAATGGGAATAATAACTCCCCTGCCTCCCTTACAGGGTGATGTGAAGATTTTATGAGATGAGAAAGCACTTTGAAAGCTGTTATTTTCCTATTATTCCTCCTTTCATAGGGGGATGAAGGTTAACAAAATGAGTAATAATGGCAGTTCACAATTATAGTTTTAATGTTTGTTCATAATAATCTTGTTAGGTAGTGCGAAGAAGTTTCCCTACTTTACAAATGTGGGATACTGAGGCTGGGATAAGTCACACAACTAATAAGAGACCTGGAACATGGACCTGATTCTACATATAATGATTCCAAATCTGGTTCTTTCCCCACCATACCAAGGACCGAAAGAAAAAAAAAAGTAGAGGCCTTAGAAATCATTCGTCCCTTAATAATCCCAACTGATGGCTCCAGAGGAACAGCTGGGAGGGAGGGAGGGAGGGAGGGGGAGAGGTGGTTTGTTTATCTAATACCAACTGACATCTTTGTTGATGGGGGCTGGGCAAATATTTCTGGGGCCTGGTCCTGCAGTTAAAAGAGGGCCCAGGCTTCTGGCCTTCTCCTTACCTGGCCTTGTTGAGGGATGAGGGAAGAGACATCCCATCTCACTCCCAGGGGGGGACACTGGAGAGTACTAAACACCCACAGTCAGCTGCTTTTGAAACACTGACTCTAAGTGTTCCCGGGACCTTTACTGTGGACAGTTGGGATGGGAAGGGAGACACTGATCCACCCAGCTGGCTGGGTATTGCCCTAGAAGTATAAGAAGCTTTTCTCCCTGAGTCTGGGAAATCAAGTCTTTAGACAGACTTAAGGCAGGGCAGTCCCTCCCTACAGCCTAATGTCAGATGAAAGGAGCTCTCAAGGAGAAGGCGTGCAGCTGGTTGAAGCCCTAAGGTGTTTTCTTTTTGAAAATTTATTTTTATTCTGAACTTTACACTAAATAAAATGGGCATTTCCCCATACATAGTAGAACAGGAAAAGGTCTGTACATGGAACTGTACATCTCTATTTTGCATAGCTTGCTTTTCTTTTTTAAGTAAATAATAATTTCAACCTATACAACAATATGTAATAGCTTTCAATATATACAGCCTATACAACAATATATACAACCTTTCAGTATATACAACCTATATAAGCAATAGATTTCGAAGCTGTCCTGCTTGTCTGTGCTTCCTTTTGGCCATCCTGCATTAAAAAAAAAATAAAGATTCCTCAATGACCATTTTATTTCTTTTCTTGCTGCCCTATCCTCCTGTCCTTGCCATCTTGAATTGGGTTGAGGGAGGGAGTTGGGGGGGTGGGGAGTGGAAAGTGGTGGAGAAAAACAAAGCCTTTGTTACAAATATGCATAGCCAAGCAAAATTAATTCCCACAAAGGCTGCGTCCAAAAATGTATGTTTTATTCTGCATCTTGAGTCCTACTTATCTTTTCCATTATAAATTCCCAAGATTTCCCCTCCAAAGTCTGGGCCTCAGAGTAGGATGCTTCACCAGAGCTAGTTCAAGAATCCCCAAGTCCTTGGAAAATGAGGAGAGGCGGCTCCTCCCCCTGGACTCAGAGCCTTTTCCCCTTTCATTTATCTGGCCCTGTTCCTCCTCCAAAAAAGCATCTAATGCACACTCAAGGGGTTGGCTAAATTGCCTCAACATTTTAAAGCAAGATCTAAGTGTGAATTATCATTGTAATGTTTATTTCAATTTAGGTACACAAGGACCAAAAGCCACAACTTGCATCACAGACAAAGCCACAAATGAAATCATTCAGTGTCTCCTCTGTGTAAAGCATCAGTAGAGGTTCGGGTTTACATTATTTAAATAGTTTGGCCCAGGTTTCAAGCATGAATTAGTCTTTTCTAGGCACTTTCTGTTTCACCCTTCTTTCCATGGGCTCCCCCTGATTCTGAAGGTTTCTTGTCATTTCCTGCTAATTCTAAGCCACGGACAGGATTACTCCTCTCCATTCCCTTGGTTCAAGAAAGAGCAGGACCCTTTTCTGTCTGAGCTTCAAGTACAATCATCAGCTTCAAGAAGAATCTGCTCCCTTAATAGTCACCTGAACCCCAAATCAGCTGTTGTCGTGTGGACTCCACTTCCTCTCCCCACCCCAGGAATTTGCTGAACTAATCTCTCTTCTGAACAGGGCTCTGTTCAGCTGTCCTGAAATGCCCCCACCAATCTCCAGTAGCCCATCATGGGACTCTTAAACACTCCATTCCCTTATCCTTTAAAAGCATCAAGTTATGAGCTATGAGCCCCTTGAGAGCAGTTCTGGCTTTCGTCTTTCTTTGTACCCCCAGTGCTTAGCACAATCCCTGGCACACAGTAGGTATTTAATAAATGCCTGTTGGCTGACTGACTGATTACGAAGTTTATCCAGCCTCCCAATAGGGATAAACACATTGCCCTCCCCAAGGGAGTCACATCTCCAGCCCCTACCTACCTGACTGTGCTTCTTTTCTGATAACATTATAATCATTCACTAGTCTACAGCTCATTTCTCCAGCCCAAGACAAACTGCACACGTTCAGGGAATGTCTTTTGTTTTATTGGCCATACGACCTCATAGAAGGAGAGGGAGGGTTACCTAGCCCTTCCACAGGGCCCCCCTACCATAACTCATCCAAGCAAGGGATCTCTCTGCACTTGACAGAATCTCACCCCTCACCAGGAGAATCGAGTCATTTTCACATTTCAAGATAGTCAATAGTCAATATACATTTATTAAGCTCGTACTATGTGTACCAAATAACTTCTCCTCCACCCCCCACATATCACCCCCACCGATCCTGCCAGGATGTTTTTTTACTCTCACATTTCCTCTAAGTCATGACTCTTAACCATGTTCTCCTACATCCCTAGTTCCTACCCTACCTGTCTTTCCAGATCTCCTCTTGGACCCTATTATTTAGCCTTCTCAGCCTGAGTTTCTGATCCTGCGTCTCCTAGTCCTCTACTAGGCCGTCTGGATCTCACATCCAGGAACTATTTAGGGAGGTCAAACACCTTTCTCATTTCCATTATCTCCCAACATTCTCAAGGACAGAAGATGGGGCTACAGCTGAGATTCTCCTGGGACAATAGGACAAAAAACCTAGTGATTTCCTGTCTCCCATATCTTTCTGGACCTGTCTCTTCCCTGTACCACCCCCCCCCCACCACACACACACACACACACACACACACACACACACACACACACACCTAGGATGAATCAGCCTGTAGAGACAATCTGAGGTGCCTTCTCTCCACATACCCCTACCCACCTCCCTATTTACATGGGCTCAGAATATCTCTCTCCTCTAACATATTGAGGACCTCACCTGCCCATGTACCATCTCCAAAAGCCGTGCTGGTGATGGGGTCCCAGGATCTCTGACCCCCCAGCTCTCTGTGGATTGGGTCAGGCTCAGGATGTCACTGTCCCTGGGAAGCGCCAGCCTTGCCTTGGGAAGAAGGGACCTTCTAGCCGGCACAGCACAGCAGGGCGTTTGATAGGTCCCGTGGTTGTCTCATCTGAGTACCAGCCCTGGGGGATTAGGGACGGATTGCTCTGAAAGCCTTCCCATCCCTCCCCCACCCCTCCCCCAGCACTGGTGGTACTGTGCATTCCCATCTGGCAGCTTCCTGGCAGGTCACCAAGGAGGGATCATTGGGAGTTGGACCTAGCTGGGGTGGGGGGGAGGGTTCTCCCAGTAGGACTGTCCCATTCCCTAATCCCAGCTAGTTGTACTAGGAACTCAGCTAGCACAGAGATGAGCAGATGTGACAATAAGCCATTCCTGATGCAGGTGGGAGCAGTAAAGTTATTGCCATGAACACGTGTATAGGTACCACTCACAGACACGATTCTCTCTCTCTTTTTTTGGGGGGCAATCAGGGTTAAGTGACTTGCTCAGGGTCACACAGCAAGTGAGTGTTAGGTGTCTGAGGCCAGACTTGAACTCAGGTCATCCTGACTCCAGGGCTGGTGCTCTCTCCACTGCGCCACCTAACTGCCCCCACAGACACATTCTTGCTCGCAGCTAACAGAACACACACACACACACACACACACACACACACACACACACAAATGCATGTGCAAAACCAGCTCCTTGCACTTACACATACATGCATATACATATACTCATATTTATGATACAGTAGCACATTGTTACAGGAACATGTGCACATTCACACTCAAACCCCTACATTGACATGTACACACCTGTGATTCCCTCTGCACAAACCACATCATGAATCAGTCCAAAAGCATCTATGAAGCACTTATCATATGTTGGACACTATGCTAGGAGCTAGGGATACCAATACGGAGGAAGAAGCAACCCCTGTCCTCAAAGAGCTTACTTACTCCATACCAGCAAATGGAGTGAACCCTGGAATGAACCATCTAGTCCAGGGGTTCTTTTCCTGTTCTGTGCAACGAATCTCTCTGGCAGACTGGTGGAGCCTAGGGACCCCTTCTCAGAATCATGTTTTTTAATGCATAAAATGAAATTCAGAGGATTATAAAGGAAACCAATCACATAGAAATAAAATTATCAAAATATTTTAAAAAGCAAGTTCATAGACCCCGAGTTAAGAACCTTTGCTCTAGTATAAGCCTTTCATTTTATAGATGAGGAAACTGAGGCCTCAGGAGGTTAAGTGACTTCCTCAAGGTCATATAGGTAGTGAGCAATAGAGGTTAGATTTGCATTCAGGTCTTTCTCTCATATTGCATGGTCTCAAAACTTTAAGGGCTGCCCATAGTTGTATCTCTTACATCCATCCCCTCTCTTTTGTATGCCCACTGCCATCACCCTACGATAGGTCCTTGTTACTAGATCAGCAGCTCTCAAAGTATAATCCAGGCAGCTCTGAGAGTCCCTGAGATCCTTCCAGGGGGTCCATAAGATCAAAACTATTTTTATAAAAATACTAACCGTTTTTATTTCCAAATTGATAACTGTTGATAGACAGAAGCCATGTAAACAAAATTTCTTTGGATAGTCCTCAATAACTTTTAAGACTATAAAGGGCTCGCCCAAGACCATAAAGTTTGAGAAATGCTGACCTGGGCTATTAAAATAATTTTGTAAGAGTTATTCCTGCTCCCACCCTCTACCAGCTCCAATCTGCCTTTGGTACTGCTGTCACACACATCTTCCTTACCCAGAGATCACAAATCTGATCTCCCACAGTAGGGGACCCTCTTACTTTTCCAGTCTTATCTCACATTACTCTCTTCCAAGCACTATGTGCTCCAACTACACGGGATTACTCTTTCTCCCTCTTCCTCCCTCAACAAACTTCATTCTCCCATCTCTGTTCCTTTTTTCTGGCTGTTCCCTATGCCTGGGAGGGATATCTGCCCTCCCCATCTTTACCTACTAAATTCCTACCTATCTTTTAAAGCTCAACTCAAATGTTACTTCCTAAAGGAAGCCCTTCCTTATTTTCCTGAGAAAGGCCTTTCTTCCCACCACCTCCACTCCATTTCTTCCTCCCCCTTCCACCCCTCCCCCCTTTTTGGGTTAACTCACATATCCTATTATCTTGTATGTTATAGTTACATACATATAGTTGGGGGTATCTTTTTTGCACCATATATATGATTTCATTGGTACAGAGAACTCCCAGTGAGGAAACTCCCTTCACCAATGCAGACCTCCACCTGCCCTTCAAACTGTATATCCTTAGAGAGTTTCCTGGAACACTGAGAAAGAAGTTGTGACATCTAGGTTCACACAGACTGTAAGCATCAGAGTCAGGAATTGAACTCAGAGCTTATTGACCCCACTTCCTACCTGTCCTGTCCTTCTGACTCAACTGTCAACTCTTTGATGTTAGAGATTGTCTCTTAGCCAAGCTGAGCACAGCATGTTGCATACACTAGATGCTTAATAAATGTTGTATTATGCTTAGGAGCCATGGGCTGGTCTTAGGATCATAGGGTTATGGGTTTAAAGCGGCAAGGGTTTTTAGAAGCTCTACCTGTTATAGGTGAGGAATTTGAGTTACAAAAGGATTAAGTGACTTCCAACTGATTCCAGCAAATCAGTCTGGCCCCAAAGTCTCCTAGTAAAATCAAGACCTACCTAATCTACCCAATTTCCTTAGACCCCAAGATTTCTTTTAATTAGAGAATGTTAGAGCTGAAAGAAACCTCAGAAAGCATCTAGCCTAATCCCTTCCTCAGACAAATTGGTAAGCCAAGGTCCAGAGAAGTCAAGTAATTTGCCAAAGTCACACAGTTTGTGAAGTAGCAGAGACAGAACTAGAACCCTGGTCTCCTGACACCCAATCCAGTGTCCTGATACCAAGTCCATACCAGTCTGAGGCTGGAATCACAGCCTTACTTTGAGCCTCTCTCAAGAGATTAGCTTTCCCTGACCTGCACCAGACCCTGTCCAGCAAAGCAGCTTCAGAGACGAAACAAATGAGGCCAACATACAGCTTTGTCTACCTCTCGGGACTTCATCACGTTTCCAATCAGCAGAAGAAACTCTGAGTAGCCAGTAGAGGGAGCCAGGAGTCCACAGAACTGGGAGAAGCTTGCCAAGGGAAGAAAGTGGCCGGGGTTGGCAGACTGGGATTTCCAGGCCTCTATAATGACCTCCTCACAACAGATCCAAAGGGCCTCACGGTCATCCAATTGCGCACTGGAGGTCCCAGCCAGGGACTCAGGCCTTATATATAGGGTGAGCAAGATTATGCTATCAGTATCCTGCAGCTCAAGAAGGAGCAGGGAGATAAGAGCTGCTGGTTGGTATCTTTGGGTTCCCTGCTGCCAAAAAATAGGGTGGAGGTAGGGGGGACATGGGGAAACCCAAGGAAATCACCCTGCACCCATGATGACCTGGACATGTGAGTCATGAGATTTACAAAAACCTAATAAATATTTGTCATTGACGATGACTTGGGGTATCTGAGGTCAAGGATCTGGGTTAAAGTTAGCATATACAGAAGAACAGGAGGCTAGAGCTTGGTGTCAAGGGGGGTTGGGGAGTGTGGGAAGAGTGCCCAGAAAACTACCTCAGCTTTAGACCCAGAGTCTTCACCCAGAGGCCACAGCTGGATTTCAAGGAGTGTACGAAGTTGGATGGGGAAAAACAAATTACATCTTTATTTCAATATAACTGGTTTCCTTTGTAATACTACATACTTTATTTTATGCATTAAAACATGAGTCTGAGAAGAGGTTCACAAAAAGAATTAAGGACCCCTAGGTTAGATATGTGCTACAAATTCATCTACAAGGCAGATGACTGTAGCAAGTTTACCCATACCATACCAACACACACTTACTGAGCATTTAGTGTGTGCCATGCCCTGGGCTAGCATGTCATGGGAACTTTGAAAGTATAACACATGGACCCTACCCTCACAGCTGAATTAAAAGGAAGAGACACAAACACAGAAAAAGAAATACACAACACATCAATAGCACTAAAGATGACAAAAGAAATGCCAGAAGGTAATCTATGATGTTAATCAAAAAGCATTTACTCAGGCCCTATTATGTGCTAGCACCATAGCCTCATGGGCTTTGGGGATTAGATGATGATCTAATCCAGGGGTTCTTAACCTTTCTGGTGTTATGGACCCCTTTTTGGTGGTGGTGAAGCCTGTGGTCCCCTTGTCAGAGTGATGCTTTTAAATGCATAAAATAAACTATATAAGATTATCAAGAAAACCAATTATATTATAATAAAGATATATTTTTCCCATCCAAATTCAGAGACCCCCTGAAATCTATATATGGACTCCCAAGGTGGGGTCTCAGATTAGGAACCCCTAGCCAAAGTACTTGAAAGAAGACCACAGGTTCTAGTTTTGGTTCTTCTACATAACACATTAGGAAATGTTTCCTTAATATGACATAAATTCAATTTAAGTGCTTGGTGCTGGAGGTGGCAAAGTTGAGATAAGGCAAGGATGCCTCACCTTATGGCGCTTACAGTCTAGTGGGGGGGGAATGCATATAACTACAATACACAATATTACGAAAATTAAATTGGTACAAGAAAAGTGCTATGTGAGGGTCAGAGGGAAAATGGTCATTGCTGATGGCAGGGACCAGGGAAGTCTTCAAAGAGGTCTTGGGGTGGGGAGAAAAGAATAAGCATTTATATAGCACCTACTATGCTCCAGGCATTGTGCTAAACTCTTTACAAATATTATCTCATTTGATCCTCACAACAACCCTTCGAAGTAGATGGTGTTATTATCCCCATTTTACCATTGAGGAAATTAAGGCAGACAGATTAAATGACCTGACCAGGGTCACACCCAGTAAGTGTCTACCCAGGGTGACACAGCTAGTAAGTGTCTGAGGCTGTATTTGAACTTGGATCTCCCTGACTCTAGGTCCAGTGGGCTGTCCCCTGTGCTACCTAGCTTCCTGATTAATGTCAGAGGAGAGCAACATCCT
This sequence comes from Vombatus ursinus, assembly GCF_900497805.2. Lineage (NCBI taxonomy): Eukaryota > Metazoa > Chordata > Mammalia > Diprotodontia > Vombatidae > Vombatus > Vombatus ursinus. The sequence goes on from NW_020954576.1 coordinate 48,609,300, forward strand.
CTCCCACCCCCTACATCCTGCTTTTTCCAGCTCCTGCAAAACTGCTACCTTCATCCGGCCTTGGATACATAATACTTCCTAGCTGTGTGACTCTGGGCAAGTCACTTAACCCCAATTGCCTCACTAAAAAACAAAACCAAAAAAAACTGCTACCTTTAACCTTTCTTTGTAAGTGAAAGGAGGCAACAGCTTTGGAAAATGACAGAAGGGCTGAATGAGCTGAGCCCCTGGAATCTCTGTAGTCAGACACCTTGTTCACCATACCAAAAACATACTTTAGGCATCCTTAGGATTCCTAAGCATCAGCCTAGCCTACAGCACATTAGTCAAACGCCCTGGGGATTTTTTCCAGTGTCCCCTAGGGTCTTGCCATCACCCCTGTTTGGAAGTCTCAGTTCCACCCCAGGGAGGACTTTCTGCTCAGCACATTTACCCAGCAGCAGGTGGGAGAGAGAAATCACCATCTGCTAAAAGGGAAGGAAAAGATAGGGTAATGACTGGCAGACAGTCTAACAGGAGGGAGAACAGCAACCCTAGCCTTACACTTCTCTCCAAGGCTCTGTTCTCTTCTTGAGTATAACAGAAAAGTGCTGGACTTGGAATCAGGGGAAACCAAGACCCAACCTTCTCCTCTGACTGATGCCTACTAGCTATGTGACCAGTGGAAAGTCACTTAACTTCTCTGAAATTCTATTCCCTCATCCTCCACAGATAATTATAGAACCTAGCTCACAAGGTTGTTATAAGGATTAAATGAGGTAATGTATGTTAAAGCATTTTACAAGTTTTAAAGTGATACAGAAATGTTGGCTATTATTTTTCTTTCAGATCCAGAGAAAGATCTAAAATACAAGGTGGTAGCATCTCTTGCTCCTGAGTCAGGGATTCTGTATACATTGGGTAGAGGAACTCAGCACAGAGAAGCTCTGTTTTCTGGACACTGATGCCCCACAATCGGTCTTCAATAAACATCTGTTGAATGAGTGAATGGATGAATGAATGAATGAATGAAGAAAGAAGAAAGGTTCAAAGTGGGCAGAACAAACTCATTCCTGCAGACTCAAAGGCAAGAGTAAAAACAATAACTTTGAATCTTGAGAATTCTGATCAATGCAATGATCAACTATAGTTCCAGAGGACCAATGATAAAGCCAGCTGTTCACCTCCTGGTGGAGAGCTGATGGACTCAAGGTGCTTAAGGAGGCCCAGATTTTCGGTCATAGCCAATGCGAGTGTTTGTTTTGCTTAACTACATGTATTTGCTACAAGGGTTTTCTTTTTCTTTTTTCCAGTGGGGGAGGGGAAGATGGAGTAAGAGGAAAAAATACTTATTAATTGAAAAGAATTATTTAAAAAATAAAGAAAATTTTGAAAGAAAAACTTAAATCTATATAAGAGTAAATTCTTTCTTGGGGGCTGACAGGGAAGAAGGTGCGGCAGCACCCTCAAAGAGGAGGCCTAGTGGCCCTGTTGAGTGATATACCCTCTGGGAGTCAGGGGACTCCAACCACCAAAAACGGATTTAAATCTTTGTTGATTGACTACAAGTTAGGTTTATGTTGTCCTGAGGCTCCTTCTACAGAACTTTTTTTTTTCCCTGGGACAGGGGAAGGAGACAATAAAAGTATCCACCTAGATTCTACCTGGGTGAGTCAGAGGGAGCCAGAAATGTGATTTTATGATCCAGCCATTTTGGAGAGCAATTTGGAACTAAGCCCAAAGGGCTATAAAAATGTGCATACCCTTTGACCCAGCAATAGCACTTCTAGGGCTATATCCCAAAGAGATCACACAAACGGGAAAAGGACCTACATGTACAAAAATATTCATGGCAGCTCTTTTTGTGGTGGCAAAGAATTGGAAATTGAGAGGATACCCATCAATTGGGGAATGGATGAGCAAGTTGTGGTATATGAATGTAATAGAATACTATTGTGCTATAAGAAATGATGAACAGGCTGACCTCAGATAAACCTGGAAAGACTTGTATGGTCTGATGCTGAGTGAAGTGAGCAGAACCAAGAGAACGTTGTACACAATAACAGCCACATTGTGAGATGACTAATATTGATAAACTTAACCTTTCCCAGCAATACAAAAATCTAAGACATCTCCAGAGGACTTGTGATGGAAAATACTATCCACACCCAAAGAAAGAACTATGGAAGCCGAATTGCTATTTTTTTTTCTCTTCTGTTGAGTTTTGTTTCCTCTTTCTGATGGTTCCTCCTGTTGGTTTTAATTTCTACTTACAATATCACTAATGTGAAAATATGTTTAATATGAATGTAAATGTATAGCCTATATCAGATTATGCGCCGTCTTGGGGAGGGTGGTGGGGAGGAAGGGGGAGAAAAATTTTAAACTCAAAAGCATATGGAAGCGATTATTGACAAATAAAAATAAATTAATAAAAAAAGTAAAAAAAGAAAATAAAGAAAAAAGTAAAGAGACATAAAAAAAAAAAAAACGTGATTTCAATAGCAATGAAAGGACAAAGAATGAGGAAGACTCAGAAAAAAGACAAAAACCCAAAGCAAATTGGTTTGGGGAAAGATGGGATGAGATAAAGAACAACTATAGGTCTGCAAATAAAAATGCTGTTTAATGGAAATTCTATCAACCCTACAATTCCCAGTTTTGGAGGTCTGGACCTAGAATGGAAATCCCATGGTTCTGCTGCCTCTCCTTTGGAATGGCTCATGGTCTCTACAAACACTGCAGTATCTCAGAGATGTAACTGAATTTTAATAAAATCTGGTCTTATTTCATTTACACTGGCTACAAGAAGGTACTGCAACTTCCACATATCTTACTTACTTGAAAGTGAGACCTTTCAAAACAAATGGGCTTCCCCTCCACCTCAGAATGGGCTTTTGGAGAGACAAGGCAGTGTGACACAGAAACAGAGTCAGAAGACTTGGATTTGCATTTCATCTCTGCTACTTAGTACATGTATGATCCTGGGCAAATTACTTCATCTCTACTGGCCATAGTTTCCCCATCTACAAAATGAGAGGACTGGAATAGATTTAATTCAGCCTTTAAGAACCTACCTACCATATGCAAGAAACTGTTGGGCTCTGGATACTGAGGGGAAAAAAATCAAAACAATTACCCAAGAAGGAGACATTCTACTTGTTCCTCAACTCTAAACTGTATGAAATGATAACTTTCCCTACTGCAGTGTTTTGCACATAGTAGGCACTTAATAAAAGCCTTAATAAATGTTTGATTGTATCTTCCTAGCAATATTCTCATTCTCCACTCAGAATCTCTTGGTTTCTATCGCCTTTGCTGCTTTTCTGTTTTCTTTATTTTGCTAATCTTTCACTTCTCTTTCAGTCTCACCCCCCCCATCTGTATGATTTTGGGCAAATCCGTCCTTGGGCCTCAGTCTCCTCATCTGTAAAATGAAGGAGTTGGATTACATGGCCTCAGAGGTCCCTTCTGGCTCTAGCGGTATGATCTAATTACCTGCCTCATTTTCTTCCATTTTGACTTTGTTATCCTTTTCATTCTTTCCTCTCTCCTCTCTCCACCTCTCCCCACCCCCTCACCCCATCTTCCTGCCTGTTTTTCCCTTCCCTTCCTTTTTCTTTCTCGTTTTCAACAATGCACTAGCACACAAGTCACTGTCAGGAGGGGGAGGGGAGGGAAGGAAGCGCAGGCCGTAGGAGCCCAATGGCATCCAAAGATGCTAAATTTAGTGGTTTAGAACAGGACAGCCTGGAACTCCGGGAGCCTGGACCGCAGCAAGGAAATCTGCCATCCAAGATTCCTCCTTCAAAAGTGAGGGATTCACATGATAAAAGTAAAAGAAAACATCCTTCCTTTTTGTTGACGATATAACTGATAAAAGTGGAAAGAGATAGTGGTATCAGTGGTAACCATTCTCCCAGGTTGTTTTGCATAACATTTCAGGGAATGCACTTTGTGAGGAGTTGGTTGCGTTATGTTTTCTGTGTCTACAGAAGACAAATAGATCAATCCTTTTTTTTTTTTTTAAGAAAAAAAAATGTTGGGTTTGCCTTTAACTCACCTCTCTTTCTACCTGGCTCATCCATGAAAGTTAATATTCATTATTTCCTCTCTTGCTTACATCCCTTTTCATTTACAGCCAGATCCGCCTGCACGGAATCTCGTAGGATCCTAGATAGAGGGCTCGAAGAGACCTCGAAGGCCCTGACCCTCATTCTACAAATGAGGAAACTGAGGCCCAGGGAGATTAAGTGATTTGGCCAGGGTTACACTAGCAGAAACACTTGGAGGCAGAATTCTAACCCAGGTCCTCTGACTCTAGGGCCAGCGTTTTTTCCTACTGCGCCATGCTCACGCTACCAAATTTAACTTAGCAAACATTCGCTACGTATGTGGCCCTGTGCTAGGTGTTGAGGATACAAAGAGAAACAGAACGGTTTTTGTTCTGAAGGAACAAAATGGGGGCTGAGGAGAATATAGCATGTACACAGATAAGTAAATCTGAACCTCTCCTCCCCACCCAAGGACATCCAGCACAGAATCACGTATCCTTCAGAGTGAATTGGGACAACAAGGGTACCAAGGTTTCCTGGGAGTAGATAGGGAGCCCTATCCATATATGACCCAATACAGACAGGCCTAAAGCATAAAGTGGTAGGGAAGCTTATACTTTGTGGCTTCTGACTAGCGGCATACAGGGAGAATTGTATATACAAATGTGTCTTGGGCAGAACTCTCTGTGTGTGGAAGTCCTTCTCGAGTAAGTGTGTGAGTGGGTAGGTGGGTGGGTGTAACACTGACACGGTACCAGAGACTGTTCCATAGAAACAGTCACTCACTTGAGTTAGCAGAGGCAAAGCAAAATTTGTGCCAGGCAGGGGGAAAAGATCCTTGATTTCACGCACTTTACATTCATGGCAACCGCCATAGGGAAGGGTGGGCTGGTAAAAAGCCAAGGACCAAGGGAGGAAGCCAGAATTCCTTTCCTGGAGGTCTTTAAGAAAAGAGAGAAATCTTTCCCTCAACATCATTTTCTTGGAATCATGCAGAACAGCCTCATCTGGAGACAGGGGGCTGAACAAGATGACCTTTACAGCGTCCTCCCAACCCCGTATCTCTGCTTTTTATCACAGGCTATCTTTGTGCTGGGGACACTATCAAAGGGGCTCGTCTGGTAAGTCTTAGAGTTTGGGCAAGGGATATGTCCACAATGCCATCCATCCCCCAAGGAGTTAACGGAAAGGCGCAGAGCCCAGATTATGTGCAGGGCTGAAGCCGTCTTTCTCAGGCTATGGAGAAACCTTATGTAATGGAGTTAATGTTACAGGCAGTTGTCTTTCTAGGACAGGGTTCACCTTTCCAGCAGCCCTAAGAAGGCCTCCTGGTCACAATATCGCCTTGGATCTGATTCTGCTTTTTGCTATGAGACTCACTAAATTACTCACCAGATGTGAAGGCAGCCCTTGATTTGGGGGAGGGGATCCAGGCAGTGGGCTATAAAGAGAGGAGGATGAGCAGGCAGCTAGATGGCGCAGTGGATAAAGCTCCGGCCTTAGAGTCAGGAGGACCTGAGTTCAAATTCGGCCTCAGACACTTGACACTTACTAGCTGTGTGACCCTGGGCAAGTCACTTAACCCCGATTGCCTCACCAAAAAAAAAAAAAAAAAAGGTTTCCTTCCAGCAGCCATACAAAAGCCTCATGATGGAAAATGCTATCCACATCCAAAGAAAGAACTATGGAGTTTGAATGCAGATCAAAGCACACTATTTACTAATTTTTTCCTTCTGTTGTGTTTAGTTTCCTCTTTCTGGTGGTTCCTCCTATTAATTCTAATTCTTATTTACAACATCACTAATGTAAAAATATGTTTAATAGGAATGTATATGTATAGCTTATATTAGATTGCATGCCATCTTGGGGAGGGAGGGAGGGAGGGAGGGGGAGAAAAATTTAAAACTCAAAAGCTTATGGAAGTGATTGTTGATAATTCAAAATAAATTAATAAAACATTCTGAAGAAGAAAAAATAAAGAGAGGAGGATGGAGACTCATCGAGCCCTCATTCAGATCTCTCTAGTAGCTAGACTGGCAGGGATGTTAAAGGGGGCCAAAGGAACAAGGATGCTAAAAACTCTAACAACTGCAGGACAAGTTAATGGCAGCAACCCCCTAGAAATTAATCTCACTTCCTGCCCAGCCCCCAACTCTCTGCTGTGGGTTTTTTGAGGACCTACTATCCTTGGAAACTTAGCTCACCACCCTTCAGTGAAGCTTAGGGAATTCCTTGGTTTCCCAGGGGACTAGAAGGCCTTATGTATGTGTGTCCATCTTTATTTCTATTTCAAGTCACTCTTTCCCTCCAAGCATAAATAAAGTCCAAACATAGTTTATACAAGAAGGGGTGGGGGTGGGGGAGAGAAGCAGGGATCAGGTTCATGATACTGTATTTCCATTGCCTCATCAAGCAGCAGAAGATCCCAGGGTAACATTTCACTTCTCAGGGATGTGGCCAGATCCAGGGAGGAATTTGCCTTGGTGACCAGGAGTACTGAGCTAACTCCCACGGCCCCCACCCACCCTGCCAGAGCAGGCTCCTCTCAGTCTGAAACCCAATGTCAGAGAACTCCTTCACCCCCGGCTGCTATTGGCTCTGGCATAAAGAGGTATGACACCTGAGACTCCAGTATGCCTTCCTCCCAGGCAAAGAGAGTCAGTGGGTGGTGAGGGAGCCAAAGCTGAAATGGATGGAACCCTGGAGAGGAGACTAGAGAATTAATTCAGCAGCTCTCCTCTGTATTTGGACTGGCTTCGCCTCCAAATCTCTACTGCCATTGTCAGCCAAGGTAGCCTTTGCTGAAGAATCATAAGAGACAAGGAGTCAGGTAGGAAGAGACCTGGATCAAAACTCACTCCGGTCCAGATCCCTAGGAATAATTCATTTAGAGATTCACTGTACCTCAAGTCTCCCCCTCCATACCTCTTTGGAAACCATACTTGTGTAGGGGGATAAGAAGGAAGGAGGAAGGAAGGAAGGAAGGAAGGAAGGAAGGAAGGAAGGAGAAAGGAAGGAAGGAAAAAAGAAAGGAAGGAAGGAAAAAAGGAGGAAGGAAAGAAGGAAGTAAGGAAAAAAGGAAAGAGCATTTAAGCCCCTACTATGTGCTAGTTACTGTGCTAAGTGCTTTACAAATATTATCTCATTTGATGTGATATTTGAATGAGTGGTAGGAAGTGAGTTTTCTAAAAAGAATCCAGATCAATAAGGGGCAGAATCAGGGATGGCACAGGGGAAGAGAGGAATGCAGTCTAATTCTAGAGGTTTGGTTGAACAGGAAGCATGCATCCTCATGGGAAAGGGCAATAGGGATAGAGAATGGACCTGTGATTTCATTAATATAGGGAACTCCCTGGACAAGGAAGCTCCATCTATCAGTGTCACCTTCACAGTTTTATAGCCTTCAAGAGCTGCCTAGAGCACTGAGACAGATGTTATATAACTTGCCCAACGGCACACAGCCAGGATGCCAGATGCAGGATTTGAACCCAGGTCTAGGGGTGAATTAAAAATAGGTTATCCTCACAAGAACAAATTCAATGAAGTCAAAAGAGCCGTTTATGATCCTCAAAACCTATCTCGTTGGGGAAGGGGCAGCTTTCCACTTTCTAAGACCTCTTCTGGTACGGTCTTCCACTGAAGCATGAGGTGTGCTATTTAGATTTGTGGAAGAACTTCCTGACTGTGAAGGCCGTGAGATCTCAAAAGGGCAGACTGCTGTGTTGGAGCCTGAAGGCCTCTGGGAATCGGAGGAGCTTTTAATCACTAATGAATAAGGATTCCTGGCAGATCAAAGGAACTGCTTCTCCCTAGCTAGCTGGAGCAGGGCACTGCCAAGGAAGGTTGCCTACCGGGCAATGCCAGATGCTGCTCTCTTGGTTCTGCCAGAAGAAACCCAAGGGTTCCAGAGTGGACAAGCAGATCATCCATGAGGCACAGGACAGAAAGGAGGAAGGAACTTGTCTGCTCTAACATCTCAAAGAGAAGGGGTGTGTGTGTGTATGTGTGAGTATTTTAAGATAAACGTGAAAGCACATACACACAGTTAAACTCACAGTGCAGTGTATGTGCATATGTGTACATGTGTACTGTAACTGAACATCTTTGCTCCAATGTGAATCTAGGCCAGAAGGTCCTGGTTACAGCCCAAATTCCTTTGCTCTCTTCGCCCTCAGTAGCTGAGGCTGATGCCCACTTAAGTTGCTTAATAAGCAACTTGGCCTTTTGGGTTTGGCTGCTGCAGAAGACAATATGGCCCGGTCGAACTTGGGTGGCACTGTGAGCATTGATTTTTCCACTGTTACCCCCTTCCTCCCATCCCGAACAGAGGAGAGAGGATGTTCAAAAACAGTTCTCAGAAAAGGCAATCTCACCCTTCCCCCACCCATCGGGCTCTAGACACATAAACAAGCAGGAATCCCTCAGCCCTTGCCAAGATCTTAGCCTTTTCTTGGCAAGGGCCTCCAGCTGGGGGCCTGTCCCTCACTAGCCAACCCTTGTGGTAAACATGGGTGTTTGTTTATGCCCATGCAGTGAGAAAATCTCAATCAGTTGCTAAAGCTGGAAGAGGAAATTAAGAGGCCAGGAAACCTGAGGTCTCCTCCCATTTACTGATTTACTGACTCCCTACAGTCTCCCTGTATGGGTCCTGGAGATAACACCCTGGTGTGGATGTTAGAAAAAGCCCAGTCAGGCTCCGCCCTCAGCTGCCTGGTCCCCTAAGACTGAGAGTGATCCTTTTCAACACTAGGGCTTCAAAGGAGACGGCGTAACTTGTGTGCCTGTCTGTCAGCCCCACAATGTCGGTTCTGCTCGTGAACAGTTCTCCAGAATGCTTTGGATTTGTATTCCCTAAAGCTACTGGGAATTTTTTTCCCCTAAGCCACCAGCATTCCACCCATGGAATTTCATTCATCTTCACTCCAGTCCCAGAATGGGGTAGTTCATCTTTCACAGATGGGCAAAGCAAGGGTTAGGAGGTAGCTTGAGGTTTCACCGCACAGGAAAGGGAGAGATGGGATACAAACTCACAACTTCTGAGCTTGGAATTCGGTTGCATGAGCCTTGTGGGTGCATGAGCAGAAAAGGCCTCAGCATGGGATGTAGTGACAGCCAGCAGGGCCACCACAGAGAGTGAAAAGCTCTGATCCAACAACAGAACAAAGATGAAGGAGAAGGGAAGACAGGAGAGTGAGAATCTGGTCCGACGACAGAGAGGTAGCAAGAAGAGGCCTTATAATTGGCAGCAGTTAGGGTCCAAAAATGTTCCCCGGGGAAGAGTGGTAGTCAGGGCAGGAGGAATCAGGAGCTCTATTTTTCCCAATGATGCAGCTATTTAGCAACAAATGGGAATGTACTTGTTTGTCTACACCTGGGGTGGGGGTGGAGATAAGCTCCATTTCCCAAACCATTCACCTCACCAGGATTTTTATGGAGTCTCCTGGACGGGTACCTGAAGTTATATTGGCCATAACCCACCCCTTTCAGTGCCTTTAAACTAGACCTAGGTTTCCCCTCTGAGTTGTGTAGATCCTACAGCACCAAGGGTGAAGGAGAATCCATGTGGTGTCTAGACTCATAGTCCACGTATCTCCTTAGCCCACGGAGAATCCAGGAGACTCCCTGGAACTTGAGCCATTCACTGTGTGTCTCTCCGAAATTCTGACTTCTCTTCTTCTGGCTCAGGGTCTCTGGCCTTTTTGGGGTGGGGTAGGGAGGTCGGTTGTAACCAAGGGGCAAATGTTAGCTGTCATGGTGACACTTGGTAATGCTGCGTTCCAGCTGGGCCATCTCTGGTCAGGAAGCCAGCTGGTGAGCTCGAAACAATGGCAAAGGGTGTAGGGAGCGGGGAAAGCTTATGAATTAAAAATAGATGCTAGTAATAGCCTGGAGACTGGAGAGAGCATGTGCAGCTCTCTATTTACGAGGAGAGAAGAATACTTTCTATTCAGGCATAGAGACTACAGGGATTAAACCATCACCACCCAGGCTTCTCACATTAACCAAGTGTCCTCTAGTGCCTGAGGGAAACCAGCTGCTGACAGCGAACCATGTTTCCCGAACAGTCCCTTTACCTCTCCTCCCTGCCCCCAACCCCCGGTTTTTATTCTAGGTGGGAATATGGGATCAGAGGACCTCCAAGATCATCTAGTCCAACCCCCTGCTTTTAGATGAGGGCTCTGAAACCCAGAAGATCCAAGTGACTTCCCCAAAGACACACATGTAGTTAAAGGAACAGGATTTGAACCCAGGTCCTCTGACTTCAAATCCAGTCTGTCCTCATTCCTCTTGATCCTCCCCCAAATTTGCACTTCACATTCCTGAAGGAAAAGCTCCAAGGGCTAGAAAAGCTTAAGGAAAGGGCAGCTAAGAGAAGCTATGATGAGGAAATGGAAGGAAGCCTTGCTCTGGGATCCGGTGACGCTGGCTTTCTTGCCGTTCCTTGCACAAGACCTTCTATCTCTTGACTCTGTTCCTTTTCTCTGGCTGTCCCCTGTGCCTGGAAGGCTCTCCAGTCTCATCCCTGCCTCCTGGCTTTCTTCAAGACTCCGTTTACATGCCACCTTCTTCTAGGAGCCTTCCCCAGTGCCCCTCACTGCTAGTTCCCTTCCTCTGAGATTACCTCTATTTCACACTGTAGATATCTCTTATGTTCATATTTGCTCGTATGTTGTCTCTTCCGTTAGAACTCGAGGTCCTTGAGGGCAGGGACAGCATTTTTGCCTTTCTTTGTATCTTTAGATTTTAGCATGGTGCCTGGCACATAGTAAATTCTTATTGGCTAAAAAGGCATCTCAGGTCACAGTCAGGTCTATGGAAAAGACAATCAAGTGAGGAGGGGAGAGAATCGGGTCCTAGTCCTGGCTGTGCCTTTGGATGGGTGATCTCAGCTAAGCTGTGAAGCTGCTGGCTCGGTGGCACAGTACACAGACCTCTGGCCCATTCTGAGAGCTCTGAAAGATTTGACTCTTTAGCTGGTAACTGTCTCTAGCTCTCAAGATGGCAAGCATCTTAGTGCCCTTCTGCCCTGAAAGGGTTAATGCCACTTCCACAAGGGTGAAACTGAGAGCCTCGTAAGAATAGTTTCAGTCAAATGTTAGCAATTGAAGGGACCTGGAAGAGCATTTTATTTAACACCTTCATTTTACAGATTCAAATTCTTTCTCTGATATTTACTAGCTGTGTGACCCTGAGGAGGTCACTTAATTCAATTATCCAATTCAACAGACATTTATTTATGCTTAACCTCTCTCAGCCTCAGTTTCCTCATCTGTAAAATAAGGATAAGCACCTACATCCCAGGATTGCTGTGAAGATCACATGAGCTAACTTATGTGAAGCACTTTGCAAACTTTGAAATGCTATTTCAATGCTGGCTCTCATTACTTAATCTCTTTGAGACTTATCAGTGAAATGGAGCTAATAATTCCTAACCTACCTACTTTTCATGGCTACTGTGAAAATCGATTCAAGGTCACAAATGTGAAAAATTAAAAGTGACCGACAGATGTAAAATAACAACTACTACTATCTTAGGTAGGACCCAGAAAATTCAAGAGTCCAGCTGTAAAGACAGGCTATATGATCTGGTCAACAAGTCACTGAATGCCACTGGGCCTTCACTTGAATCCTTCCTCTCTGTCTCGCTCTCTCAGGAACAATGTGCAGATAAGAATGAGACAACAGATGGAGAAGCCTGGCAGGTCAGCTTACCAAACTGACTAGTACGTCCAACCTGTCATAAGAACCCTACTCGACCCTTGGCCCATCCCATTCCTGTGTTTCCAGCATCAACAACCCCATTCTCTCCTTACCCTCTGCCTTCCATTGCCCTCTGCTTGTCTGGAAAACCTTCTAAACCCTGCTGCATTCATGAATGAGGATGTTCATCTTCTCTTTTATTACAAAATAGAAGTAGTAACAGAGTTCCTTAACTGTACTTAAAAAAAAAACCCATTAGGTACAACAGTCTTGGATGCAAGACCAACAGATACTCATTAAAACTCAAATGTTTTACCATTCACTACCCTGTCCCCTCTGAGCTCTGGACCACATAACAATTTCCATTGATTCATTTACCTCTCACCTTTTAGAGAAAGGATCTTTAACTTTCTCTGAGAGACTTACTTCTGATTTTCCCCCAAAGGAAGAACAGAGAATTGTGGTATCTAAGTGCCATCCACTGAGAGTTTTGGAGGATGGGGCTGGCCACCAGAAATGCTCTCTTCCCTACAAGCTAAAGATTAGTGGGCTTGGTGATCATACAGACTGGGCTTTAAGATCTATTGGCAGCTAGGGGTTTACCTTTTAGAGAGCCCTGATCTGAGGAATGAAGGGCCAGGATCACCCATGGAGTTTCTAGAACAGCTCAGGAGCCAATGATGGTAAATTCTACAATGTACAAAAATAGGATTGAACCAAAGTACCATGAAGGATGGGGATTATGTGGGCCTAGAAAATGGAACTGTATTTGTATTAAAACATTATGGATTCTATTCTCTAGTGCCAGTTTTAGCTGGCATTGACTTTTTCTTTTTTTTTTGGCATTAACTTTTTTCTGAGAGAGCTACTTTTGATTTTATCCCAAAGGAAGAGCAGAGAACCGTGGGATCCAAGGGCCATTTTGGAGGATGCAGCTGGCAGCCAGATATACTCTCTTCTCCACAAGCTAAAGAGTAGTGGGCTTAGTGGTTACCCACACTGGGCTTTGAGATCTATGGCAGATAGAGATCTATCTGTTAGAGAGCCCTGATCTGAGGAACTAAGGGCCAGGATAACCCATGGAGTTTCTAGTATAACTCAAGAGCCAATAGACAGTAGGTTCTAAAGCTTGCAAAAGAGGATTATACCGAAGTACCATAAGGGATGGAGACTATGAGGGCCTAGAAAATGGAACTGTATTGTGCTAAAATATTATGGATTCTATTCTCTGGTGCTGGTTTTAGCTAACTTGTCACATGGTCATTGAAATTATACAAAGGCATTCTAGTTTATATTGCTATGAAGGTATCAGTGGTTTAAACATGGATTATTCACCTGGGGCCTGCAAACATGAAATGCCAAAATTGCTCCCTTTTACTAGTCTCTTAATTTTGCAAGTAAGAGTTCCTTACAATTTCCAAAAGATTTCACTTTCATTGTCTTTTTTGGTCTTACCATCTCTGTGAGTGACATAAACATCTCCCTTTGATAGAAGGGAAAATGAAGATTCCAAAACACTTCACATCTATATCTTCCTTTTCACTCATGGTACCAACACCTTCCTTCATGTCCTCATCACCTCTGACCCACACTTTTGTAAAAACTGCCTGCATAACTGGTCTCCTTGCCTTCACCAGTCTCTTTCTCCTCTAAATAGGTGCCAAAATAATGTTCCTTAGGCACAGGTCTGACCATGTCACTCCTGCTCAAAACCCTTCAAAGGTTTCGTATTGCCTCTAAGATCAAATAACTCCTTGGCCTGGTATTTAAAACCTTCCACAACATAGCTCTCATCTACCCTTCTGTTCTTATTTCACATTATTCCCCTTCACATACTCTGCAATCCAGTCAAACGGAATTCCTAGCTGTTCCCTAACCTTGCCTTATTTTCTGTAGTCTTTGTGCATTCATGCAGACTACCCTTCATGTATAGAATCCCCTTCCTCCACATCTGAGTTCCTTTTCTCCTTCATGGTCCAGTTCAGGTGCCACTTGATCCACAAAGCCTTTCTTGATCAGTTGAAAGTGATCTCTCCCTCCTCAAATTTTCTTACATTATTCTGTCTGGATCTGTGCTTCGCCTTTAGTATTCTGAACTTTGTATCACACTTACTTGGGTTCAGGTCATATCCCCACTATTAGTTTGTAAACTAATCCTGAGACCAGGGAGTGTATCATCTTTCATCTCTATATCCCCAGTGCCTAACAGCAGCTTGTAAGCACTTAATGAATGCCTATTGAATTGAACTAAATCAATTCAATAGCTTGGCCAAGGTCACAGTTATTAATTGGTATAGTTGTGACTAGAATCCAGATATCCTGACTCTCAGTCCGGGGCTCCGTCAACTGCGCAACACTGCCAATCAGCACACTTCACAGCTATTTCCTCATTATCATCAGCTGGTCATTCAAGGAGAGCAAACCAACTTTGTCATCAGCCAAGGCAAAATGTAATTAGGAAGACAGATTTAATACAAAATCATGAACATATATAAATTATTTCTTTTCATTGTCTCCCATTTTGGATCATTCACTCCACTGATTCCTCCCATCAGTGCAGATGATACGTATCTCTGAATAGCATCATTGTTATAAACTGAAGCAGGTAGGATCCATAGCTCAGGACAGACTCTCTCTACTCCCTTTCCCTCGTAAAACCTCCCTGACTCCATTCTTCCCGCCTCATGCCCCCAGCCCAATCCCTATTTTACCTTATCAGAAAGGCCCTCAGACTCCTCAGCCAAGAAATAAGTGTTGCTGCTCTCTGTCAACAGCAGGGCAGTGTCGGTGGTGGAAGAAGACCGAGGTCGACACTGGTGTTGGTGCAAGATGGCTGTCAGGCTGCTGTCTTGGGGGGCCTTGCGCAGCAGGTGAGGGCTGCCCCGCTGGGGCTCCAGGGAGCTGCTTTTGGTTCTTCGGCTACTGCTACCACCACCGCCACCCCCTCCACTGCCCCCACTGCTGCTGTGTAGGCTGGCCCCCCTCTTGATGGAGGGGCGGGAGCGGATCTGCTGCAGCACACGGTTGAAGGCAGTGGGCCGAGCAGGCAGGTCGTGCAGGGACATGGCGTAGGAGACACGGTGCATCTCTGGGGAGCGCTCTTTCTCATCCGGGGAGTCATGGTCTGACATGCCGTGCTGCTGCTGCTGGGAGTCCTGAGATGTCTGCTGCTGCTGCTGCTGCTGCTCCCGTTCCCTGGACCGCCTTCGACTGTGGAACAGATGCTTCAGACCGTGGCCAAACATGGAGCCCTCAGAAAGCTGCTGGATTTTCTTAAGGAGAGAAGACAGGACAAAAGTGATCAGAATGCATCTTTCTGACTTGACTTAACAGGTCCTTCGAACCTGGTTCCTAGTGAGATCCCAGTCACTAACAACACTCTTCAAATTCAGAGGTCCCCATGGATAAGTTTCTATTTACTAACATCACTATTTGGAAAGATGACATGCACTACCTACCTCATGCCCCAGAGATTCACTCCCATGGCTACCACATGATGTTCTAAGAGAGTATGGTGGGAAATGACAGGTTCAGGGATACTGAACATCATGCTACTTTAACAATGTTTCCCATGGAATCCATGACTCATATTAGCAAGTTTTATTGATTCAGCCAGGTTCTTCCTAGCCTCACCAGCATGGAGCATCGAATGAAGAATCAGACAGCTTAGGTTCTAATCCTGTTTCCTCTACTTACCAGTTGTGTGAGCAAAGACATCTAACCTCTCTGAACTTCCATTTCCTCCAAAAACTGAGATAATAATTCTTGTCCTGCTTTCCTCATTGGAAGAGAATCAAATTAGATAATTAAAAACATAAAATGTATGTGAAAGCACTTTCAAAACTATGGGTAGTATGGCATAATAGAAAGAGAAGAGTACTGGATTTGAATCCTACTTATGCTATGTATTACCTGTGTTACTCTGGGCATGGTATTTCATTTTTCCAGGATTCAGCTGTCTCACTTGTGATAATAATATTAACAATAGCTAGCACTTATGTAGTGCTTTAAAATTTGCAAAATGCTTCACAAATATAATATTTGATCCTCACAACAACCCTTCAAGGTATTATCCCCTTCCTAGAGATGAGGAAACTGAGACAGACAGAAGGGAAATGACTTGCCCAGGGTCACACTGCTAGTAAGTGTCTGAGGCAGTATTTGAACCTGTAAAATGAAGGCATTGATCTGAATGATCTTCCTGGTCCCTTCAATATCTAACATCTGATTGAAACTATTGTTATGAAGCTTTAAATGTGACACTTCTGGAAGCAGCATTAACCCTTTTAGAGCAGAGGGGCACTAGGACCCTTTCTATCTTGAGAAATAGAGACAGTTGCCAGCTTAAAAGTCAAGTCCCTGGAGCTTTCAGAGTTACCTCACTTAAAACCAGAGACAGTTGGCAATTCCATCATTCTGTCAAAGAGATTATGGTTGCAGACTGAATAAAGAAGCAGCAGGTGTAATGGATACAATGTTGGCCTTGAAGTCAGTAAAATCTATGTTCAAATGTCTCTTTTGATGCTTACTTGCACTAACTATAGGCAAATCCCTTAAGATCTGAGGCTTGGTTCCCTCATCTGTAAAAAGGGGCATAATATTCCCTGCAGTGTCTATTCCATGGAGTTGTTAAGAGGCTCAAATGAGATCAAGTACTTTGAAAATTTTCAAGTATTACATTATTATAAAGTGTATTTTGTGTACTATATATTATGAAGTACTTTTCAAACTTCTAAGAACTTCAAGCACACTAGGCTGACTGGGGCTATGAAATAATAAATACAATCTAGCACATATCCAGAAAAAAAATGTTCTTTCTTTTAAAGTTGTACCCTTAGAAAACTATTTTGGTCATCTCTACTGTGCTTACAATACTCCAAACATTTTTGGAAAAGCCTTTAGGGTCTGTCTGCAGCACATTTTTCTGAATAAAGGATCACAGAATTAGAAGTGGAAAGGGACATTGAAAGTCACGTAGTCTAACTCCTTCATTTCACAAATAAGGAAAGGAGGGATCAGAGAGAGTAATTGACTTGTTTGAGGTCACACAGCAAATAGCAGAATTAGGGTTCAAAACCAGGTCTTCTGTTTCGAAATCCAGGACTATCTTTCCCCTTCCCTACTAATTCAGGTTGGCTTTATACCAAGGACACAAAGCTGTTTATACATTAGGAAAACAATTGGTAAAAATTGTTCACATGTACAATAAAAATGTGACTATATTAACAAATGAGTAAACAACTTCAACAAAATACAGTGCTCATTCATGCCAAAACTATAAAAGAAGTTGTCCTGCTACATGTGATCAAAGGCATATATTCAAAACCAAGAGCCCACATATTTGCAAAGAAGAACCCCTAGAAACCTTCCCAGTAAGTAAAGAGGTAAAGCAAGGATACTCCCATTCCTACCATTTAAAAAGATTTTAAAATTGTATTTATTAAAGGTATAGAAAACCCTTCTTTCTCTCACTAAACATTATTAATAATAGCAATTTAGTG
The DNA here is from genome assembly GCF_900497805.2 of Vombatus ursinus. Lineage (NCBI taxonomy): Eukaryota > Metazoa > Chordata > Mammalia > Diprotodontia > Vombatidae > Vombatus > Vombatus ursinus. Next base: position 48,626,536 of record NW_020954576.1, read on the forward strand.
AGAATAATATGATTGTCTATGCTTCATTATTTTTGTTCTTCTAGGAGGATTATTTACTTATTTATTTATGAATTTTAAATTTATTTTTATTTATGAAATAAACAACAAATTAAATGAGTATTTCCATTACACAGTAGAACAGAAGAAGAAAATCATACATGAAACTGTGAATCTTTAGTGTGAAGATCCTGCTTTTCAAGTACATAATAAATTCAGCATGTAACTCAGAGCTACTCTGCTTCTCTGTGATTATTTCTAATTTTTCTGTCCTCATCTGTGCATTTAAAAGGGAATTCTATTCCTCTCCCTTAACCTTCCCTCCCCAAATATATCTTCAGTGGCGGTAAATATTCATTCTTTGAGAATGGTTTTGGTTTTGGGAAACAACCAAAAGTCATTCATAGCCAATTCTAGTGAGTAAGATGTGCAACCAAGCTGGAAAACAGAGATTTTTTTAGGTTGGCAGGAAAGAAAGGAGGAAAATATGATATAGAATTGATTTTCTTATGTAGCTCAAGATGATTCTAAGGAAACTGATCTTCCAAGGAGCTCCAAATATGTTTGGGGCATTGGTGCCAACCTTGCTGTGACATAGCAGCTAGGGCTGGACTTGGAGTTAGCAAGACCTGGGTTCAAATCTCAGTTTGGACACTTTTTAACTGTATGACCCTGTACAAGTAATTTACTTTCTCTGATCCTCTGTTTCCTCATCTGTAAAATAATAAGACATATATGAAGTGTTCTACAAACTTTAAAGATACTTGTTGTGTTATTCAGTCGTTTTCAGTCACATCCAACTCTTTGTGACCCCATTTGGGGTTTTCTTGGCAGAGACACTGGAGTGGTTTGCCATTTCCCTCTCCAGTTCATTTTACAGATGAGGAAACTGAGGCAAATAGGGTTAAGTGACTTGCTCAAGGTCACATAGCTGGTAAGTATCTGAGGCAAGATTTGAACTCAAGAAGATGAGTCTTCCTGACTCCAGGCCCAGCATTCTATCCACTGCAGCACCTAGTTGCCCCTTTAAAGACACAGAGATAGATAAATAGATCTATACACACACATATATACATACATATATGTATGTATGTATAAATGTACATACATATATGTGTATATCAGAAAATTATATACAAGAGTATACAAAGCAAAAAGCATAAATGAAATAAATCAATCTTGAAGTCAGGAATGTAGCAAGACCCAACAGCTCAGTGACGCTTCATCTCATAAGTACATGTATATGTGTGTATGTAGATATATACATATGCATGTCTATCTTTAAAGTATATGTATATTTATGTGTCTATGTGTGCACACACACAGATACATATACACATACATGTATACATACACACTATTAAGCATACAATCTCCCAAGAGAACTACTCTGAAGGGTGACACACTAGAGTCTTATATTCAAAGATATCCTTTATCTAGCCCCAAATGACCTTTCTTCTTTAGATATTCTACAAATAGGATTACATACCATTCCCCAAATACACTCTGCATTTTCCTGCCTTTGCTTAAGTGATTTTCTCTGCCTGGATGATACCTCCCTTTAGTTCCCTGGATCTCCATCCCAACCTACTGAAATTCCATCTAGCCTGTATAGTTGGATTCAGAATCCCCCTTCTCTCTGAAGACTTCCCTAACCAGTCTGCTATCTCTTCCTGACCTAATCTCTCCCTCTTCTACGCTCACAAAGCATTTTTTTAGGAGTGTGGCACAATAGAAAGAATGCTGGGTTTGGAGTTAAAAGACTCCTGTTCCAATCCCAGCCATGCCATTACCACCTATGTGACCACTGGCAAACCACTTAGCCTTTCGGGGTCTCAGGTTCCTATTCTCTAAAGGAAGGAGTTAAACTAACTCACCTCTAATGCCTCTTCCAACTCAAAATCTATTCTCCTACAGCCTCGTATTGCCCTTTTCACATTCTACCTTAGAACAGAAGTTTTAGTATACTTACCTGATCTTGTCCACTAAACTGAAAATTCTTGGAGAACAATGGCTGTACCTTAATCATCTTCAAAATGCCCACACTAGCTACCACATCGTAGATCCTCAGTAAATGTTTGCTGAATGAATGTGGATGTATAAATTCTGCCTTTTTAAAAAAATCAGCCTTAAAGCTGATCCCAGATTTCATGCAATGATCAATCCTGGTCCCAGAAAACTGATCGATCACACTTCCCTCCTCGCAGCAGAAGGTGAGGAATTAAAAGTACAAAATATTGCATACAGTGTCAAACACAGTCATTATATGAGTCAGTTTTGCTGGATGGTTTTTGTTCCAAAAGAATGTTCTGGGGCCAGGGCAGGGCAGTCTATCAGAAAACGACATTTGAAGGAAGACTGGACAAAAAGCATCAATGAAACAAATCAGTCTTGAAGTCAGGAATGCAGCGAGAGAACAGCTCAGAGACCCTTCTCCTCACAGCTGCATGGCCCAGCCAGTAAAGGCACATGAAGGAATCTGAGAAAGACCCCTTCCTTCAAAGGAATGGAACGCAGACTCAGGGCTTAATCAGCCAACCAACAAGGAAGTATTTATTAAGCACAAAACTGGGGGTCAGGCACTGTACTAAGTGCTGGGGATATACAAACAAGAGTCAAACCGTCCCTGCAACAGGAAACATCATATACATAGATGGGGAGATACAAAATAGAATCAAGATAATTTTGCAGGAAAGACACTTGGAGCTGGGTAGGGGGTCGTGAGGGGGAGGGTGTAATACAGAAAAACTTTGTGCAAAGGGAGCTAAGCCAGGAAAGAAGCTGGAGATTCTAAGAGGCATTAGTGAAGAAGGAAAGCATTTTAGGCAAAGGATAGCCAGTGCAAAAGTAGAGATGAGATGGTTGTTTGGTTGAACTATAGCATGCATGAAGAGGCTAGAAAAGGAAGATAGGGCCAAGTATTAAGAGTTTAAGTGCTAAACAGAATTTATATTTGATAATATAATAATATAACATGATTTATTTATATTATATTTATATATCATATAATATCTATCATATCATATCATATGGAAGCCACTGGAGTTCAGTGAGCTGGGGAATGACACTATCAGATCTACACTTTTTTTTTTAAGCACTTTGGCAGCTGTGTGGAAGACGGATTGGAGTGGAGAAAGACTTTAGGCAGACAGACCTGTTGGGAGGCTACTCTAGTAGTCCAGGGGAGAGGTGAAGGCCTGAATTAGGGTGGAGGTCATTGCAGTTGTTGTTTGTCCTTCATTCTTGAAAAAGACCATGACATCAGGAAGGTGATGCCATGACTTGCAATTGACTTTGATTTGAGTGAGGGAGGGCTGCACAAGGTTACCAGCCTTGCTTTCTCCTCCAGAGTCATCTGGGTCCAGTAGTAAGATGTAGATTAGGACAACTGGAGATGGACCCCAGTGGAGGTCATATAAGTAGAGAGAAGAGTATGGATGCAAGAGATGTTGTGGAGGCAGAACCAAGAACTAGTGTATGGTTTCCACATGGTTTGGGGTGATTAGGGGAAAGAGGAACTGGGAAAGAATTTAGTACTAAGTAGGGGAAGAACGTTCTCTTATCCCCGCTGAATGATCATAGTCAGGGAGCGACAGCAGGTCTTGATCCAAGCATGCTGCTAGCTATAAGGAACAACTGGCAGTCCCATAAAGGGGCCTCACATACTCCTAACTGATCCCATTTCATTCTCACAATTCCTTTCTTTACTTCTTAGCATTCATTCTCTGAATTATTGCGCTTTGGTATATTTGGTAGACTGAATTTTAGTCTTAGAGTCAGAAAGGCCTAATTCAAATCCCAACTCAGAAACATGCTCTCCGTGTGACCGTAAGCATGTTATTTAACTTCTGAGACTCAGTTTACTTCTTTGTAAAATGGAAATAATAATAGTTTCATAGGGTTATTGTAAGAAATCAAGTAAGATCACGCATGTTTTGTACTTTGAAATCTTCAAAAACTTTAGAAAGGTGAGCTTCTGCTCACCTTTTACTACTCTTTTGGTTTGGTTACACCTTTCATTGACAAGGATCAGAACTATAGCCACATTTTCTCATTTGTACAAATTTTGTCCCCCAACAGAGGATTCACCCATTGTGTTTGAGGCCTTCCTCTTGTTTTTGATATTTCAAGAATACTAATGTAGCACTCAGGTTGCCAGCTGCTATCCCTCATTATCCACATAGAAATCTCTCCCCCTAAGTCCTTTTCTGGCCTTGTGTGTCCTCCATAATGTCTTTATGTAACTTGTTAACTATAATCCATCCATTCTAGTAAGATGTTGCCTGCTTGCACCTGTCGTGCATCTTTTTTATTCTGAACTTAACTCTCTATGAGCATTTCCATATTAATAGTTCAACACAAAATAAGGACTGCATGCAAAACCATTTCATATCATTTGGTTTTTTTTTAAAGGGCATATAACAAATTCCATACATAACTTTTAAAACTTATCTGTGCTTCCTTATGGACTACCGTCTGCTCTCTTCTGTGAATTGTAAAAAATGTTTCAACGGCTCTCTTTTTTTTTTTCATAACTGTTATTAACCACTTCTCTACTCCCAATCACCTCCCCAGTTAAAAACAGGAAGAAAAAAAACAAACCTCTTTTAACAGATAAGAATAATTAAGCAAAACAAATCCACAGATTGGCCATGTCCAAAAAAATGTATATCTCTTTCTGTATCTTGAGCTCATCATCTTTCTAACAGGAGGACAGTAATTTACTTCATCATAGGTCCTCTGGTTGGTCATTGCTTTGATCAGAATTCTTAAGTCTTTCAGAGTTGTTTTTTGTCAGAGCTGTTTTTCTTTACAATGTTATTTCTAAAAGTATTGTTCTCCTGGTTCTGCTCACTTCATTCTGCATCAATTCATACTTTCCAGGATTCTCTGAAATAATCTCTCATCATTTCTTATAGTGTCCCAATATTCCATTACAATTCACATACTACAATTTGTTCGGCTATTCCCCAACTGATGGGAGCCCTCCCTCCCACTTTCTAGCTCATTTCTTGTAGGTATTTATGTAGTGTTTGTAGAAAATCCATTTTTTCCTTTGAGCCTCCGCTTGCAGTTACTATGGTATTACTCTGTCTTTATAAATTGGATTCTGGCCATATTTGGATCTATAATCACTCTTTATAGTGGTTGGTGTATCTTCAGTTTCTTTATCTCTCCGCCTTTAGTTTATGAATTGGGACTTTGTAATAGATGCAGGCTCTTTCCCATGGTGTGGTTTTGGGTGGGTGGGGTAGTTTCAATGCTTGGTCTTGTCCTGAATCTGTTAGCTTCCCTCACATCCTGAAGGGCCCCTTGGATCTTTGAAGTTCAGAGCTCTGGATCTATAAGGCCCTCTATGACATCTTAGGTCTGTGTTAAGGACCTCAGAAACCCTCAGAACCTCAGACACCCTGGGGTATCCCGTTCTGAGTGATAATGTGCTTCCCTGATTGATAAAAGGTACCTCATTATGGGTTTCCCATCACCCTGGAGTTTTTTCCACTCTCGTTGCAATGGAACACAAAGTCTTGAAGGGTCCATGTGCGGCCCACCTCTGCTAGCACTGAGAGATTGATTTGCCTGAGCTGGTGGCCTCCTTTCCTACAGCCAATGGGCCAGTGGCATCTGGCTATCTTCTTCTGTAGTCCTGGGGTGTAAGAAGTCAGTCACTATAGTTTCTCATTGGACTTTTTGATCGTATTTGGCCTGGTGTGATTTTCAGGTTTTTGTTGGAGCGAGGAGGAGCTAATTGGCCTGCCTCTGTTCAGGAAGCCATTTCGGGGCAGAAGTCCCCAAACATCATCTTCCCTTCGCCCTTCTGAGGTGTCTGTCATTTTATTTTTTCAGAAATCATGTGTCACGGTTTGCAGCCATGGAGTATCAAGGGAGGAGAATGGGTATTTAAAGAGATGGGGGTTTTGTACCACTGAGAAGTTTGAGATCACTGAGTACTTACTGTGTGGGATTACTGAAAGCATTCTGAGATCACCAAGGAATTGCTGGAAGTAGAGAGGTCTCCTCGGACAGTGTACTAGCTGGTGATAGTATTGTTGCTGTTTTGGACCAGACCTGTGATTTCCTTGTTATAGGGAACACCAGGTGAGAAACTTCCTCTACCAATGCAAATCAGAAATTTCTAGCCTTGGACAATTTGCCCAGGGTCACGTACCCAATATGTATCAGAGGTGGGGACTGAAAGTCAGATCTCCCTCACACAAGACCAGCTCTCTACCTATTACATCAGGCCACCCTGCCTCTCACACCTGTCCATGTACTATGTGGTCTAATAATTTGCATGTTGCTTTTTCAATGTCTAAATATTTTCCTGTATGTAAGACCTCACTTCCCTCAGACTAGACTGGGAACTCTGAAGGTCTGTTTCCTTTTTCTCTTGCAGCCCTCTCCTTGGCCTCTAATGCACAGTAAAATAATGATGCTGCTACCAACACCATACCTATATAAGCACAGCACTTTCACCTACATTATCTCATTTGATCCTGAACTCAAAAGCATTTATTAAGATCTTCACGTTAAAACTTCAAAGGAGGGGCAGCTAGGTGGCACAGTCGATAGAACAACAGCCCTGGACTCAGGAGGACCTGAGTTCAAATCTGGCCTCAGACACATAACACTTACTAGCTGTGTGACACTGGGCAAGTCACTTAACTCCATTGCCTAACCAAAAAAAAAAAAAAAAAACAAAAACAAAAACAAAACTTCAAAGGACATAGGATAGGCATTATTATTCCCATTTTACCAATAGGAAAACTGAGGGCCCAAGAGGATAAACAATTTACTCAATGTCTCAGAGTGACTAAGTGTCCTGAGTGGTAGAATGTGACTCAGACCAGATCTTTTGACTCTTGACATAGTGTTCTTTCCATTGGCCACAAACCCTCAGTAAGTATTTATCAATGGATCCTTTTTTTTTTTTAACTCTTCTCATTTTCTATAACTCTACACAGGGGAATGGAGTATTTATAAAGGTTGTAAGACAAGCAGGCAATCTGCAGCAAGGGAGAGCCCTATATTTCATCTTTGAGGCCAACCTAATATCTGGGATAGGGCTCTGGTTTGGAGTAGGCAAGACATAATGGAGTCCCCATTATTTCCTCTCATCCCTGTCTTAGACAAACTCCCATGATACTGAACTGCTCTGGAATGTGAGTCTGTCTTGGTTTGCTCTAGACCAAGGAGTTTCAAACCAAATTGTAGCACTAAACCCACTCAAAATGAGCCTGAAGAAACCTTTAGATTCCAGGGGAGAGGGCACTGATCCCAACTCTGCTGCTTACCGTTTATGTGATCATGGGGAGATGGGCACATGAATACACTTTTAATGAAGTTGTGAATTGATCCAAATGTTCTAGAAAACAATTTGGAATTATACCAAAAAAAAAATTCAAATATACTTGTCCTCTGACCCAGAGAAACCAATACTAGGCACATATCCCAAGGAGGTCAATAACAGAAGGAACGGTCTCACATATATAAAAATATTTATGACTTTTTTAGCAGCAAAGAACTGGAAACAAAGTGAGAGCCCATTGACTGGGGAATGATTGAGCAAATTATGGTATGTGTGAATGTAATGGAATATTATGGTGCAGGAAAAATTATGAATATGAAGAATTCAGAGCCACTTGGGAAAACTTATATGAACTGATGCAAAGCAAGGTGAGCAGAACCTGAAGAATAGCTTACATGATGAACACCACAGATAGTCTAAAGGAAAACACCAATAAAAAGACTTCAGAGGGGCAGCTAGGTGGCACAGTGGATAGAGCACCAGCCCTGAAGTCAAGAGGACCTGAGTTCAAATCCAGCTAGGTCTCAGCCGCAAGTCAGGAGTGCAGGGCTGTGGCTGTTTCCTGAGCTTCCAGAGCACAGACTGAGGGGGAATCGAGTGGCTGATCAGAGGGGGATTGCAAGGATCTTTTTGCCAGCACTGAGGCAGGAATCTCTTGCTTTGCCTGCACTTGGATCTGGGTCACAGTTCTGAGGGGCGGTCCTGGGGCGAGGAGCAGCGCTGGTGTGGTGGAGCTTGTTGTAGCTGTGGAGAGGAAACACCTCGCCCCTTATCATACCATCTTGGAAGAACTGACACTTTTCAGGTCCCTAGAAGTATCTCTGAAAACAGCTGTACAAACCCCCAAAGCTTGGGACAGTACATTCTCCACATTGGAAGCAGACTTTTACCTTAACAAAGAGTTTAAAACTCAAGTAATTGGCCGGGATCATGAGTAAGCAGCGCAAAAAGAGTCAGACTATATTATCTTACTTTAATGACAAAGAAGATCAAAACATACAACCAGAAGAAGACAACAAAGCCAAAGCTCCTACATCCAAAGCCTCCAAGAAGAATATGAATCAGTCCCAAGCCTTGGAAGAGCTCAAAAGGGATTTTGAAAAGCAAGTAAGAGAAGTAGAGGAAAAACTGGGAAGAGAAATGAGAATGATGCAAGAAAATCAGGAAAAGCAAGGTAACAGCTTGCTAAAGAAGACCCAAAAAAGATACTGAAGAAAATAACACCTTAAAAAATAGCCTAACCCAAATGGCTAAAGAGGTCCAAAAAGCCAATGAAGAGAAGAATGCCCTAAACAGCAAAATTGGCCAAATGGAAAAGGAAGTTCAAAAGATTACTGAAGAAAATACTTCCCTAAAAATTAGAATAGAGCAATTGGAAGCTAGTGACTTTATGAGAAACCAAGACACTGTAAAACAAATCCAAAAGAATGAAAAATTAGAAAACAATGTGAAATATCTCACTGGAAAAACAACTGACCTGGAAAATCGATCCAGGAGAGAGAATTTAAAAATTATTAGACTATCTGAAAGCCATGATCAAAAAAGAGCCTAGACATCATCTTTCAAGAAGTGATCAAGGAAAACTGCCCTGATGTTTTAGAACTGGAGGGCAAAATAGAAATGGAAAGAATCCACCAATCTCCTCCTGAAAGAGAGTCCCAAAGGAAAACTCCTAGGAATATTGTAGCCAAGTTCCAGAGTTCCCAGGTTGAGGAGAAAATATTACAAGCAGCCAGAAAGAAACAATTCAAGTATTGTGGAAACACAATAAGGATAACACAAGATTTAGCAGCTTCTACATTAAGGGACCGCAGGGCATGGAATATAATATTCTTGAGGGCAAAGGAGATAGGATTACAACCAAAATCACTTACCCAGCAAAACTGAGTATAATTCTTCAGGGGAAAAAATGGTCATTCAGTGAAACAGGACTTTCAAGCATTCTTGATGAAAAGACCAGAGCTGAATAGAAAATTTGACTTTCCAATACAAGACTCAAGTGGAACATGAAGAGATAAACAGGAAAGAGAAATCATAAGAGATTTATTAAGGTTGAACTGTTTACATTCCTGAATGCAAAGATGATATTTGTAACACATGAGACCTTTGTCAGTATTAGGGTAGTTGGAGGGAAAAAATTATATGTATGTATATATATAAATAGATAGACAGATAGATAGATGGATATATAGGTAGGTAGACAGCACAGGGTGAGTTGAAGATGAAGGGGTCATATCTGGAGAATAAAATTTAGGGGTGAGAGAGGATTATACTAGGAGAAGGAGAAAGGGAAAGATAGAATGGGGGTAAATTATCCCACAAAAAAACAGAAAAGAAAAGGCTCTTAAGGTGGAGGGGAAACGGGGGAAGGTGAGAGGGAATGAGAGAATCTTATTCTCATGGGATTTGACTTAAGGAGGGAATAACATACACACTCAATTGGGTATGGAAATCCGTCTTACCCTACAGGAAAATAGGAGGGGAAGGGGACAAGAGAGTAGGGGGATGATAGAGAGGAGGGCAGACTGGGAAAGGGGGTAATCAGAAGCAAATACTTCTGAGGAGGGACAGGGTCAAAAGAAAGAATAGAATAAATGGGGGGGGGCGGGATAGGATTAAGGGAAATAAAGTTAGTTTTTCACCGAGTGTCTACTATGGAAGTGTTTTGCATGACTGCACATGTATAGCCTATATTGAGTTGCTTGCCTTTTCAATGAGGTTAGGTGGGGAGGGAGGAAGGAAGAAAATTTGGAACCCAAAGTTTTAAAAACACATGTTTAAAAAAAGTGTTTTCACATGCAACTTGGAAATAAGAAATACAGGAAATGGGGTACAGAAATCTATCCTGTCCTACAAGAAAATAGAAGGGGAAGGGGGGGAGACATAGCAGGGAAAGCAGACTAGTGGAAGGGGTATTCAAAATGCATGCCTTCTTGGGGTGGGGGAAGGGGTGAGATGGGGTGAAAATTTGGAACTCAAAATCTTGTGGAAGTAAATGTTGAAAACTAAAAATTAAAAAAAAGAATAAAAAAATAAATAAAAATTTAAAAAGAGAGGGAAAAAAAAAAAGAAAATCACAGGCACATATCACAACCCAGCTACAAGTTTTGAAAGTAAGGAAAACCATGGTGACTGGCTCTGGGGAACTCATCAACCAACGCATAGAAAGTACCACCTGCTCTAACTAGCACACTCCAGAAAATAAATGTCACTTGCTTTTCCATTAAGACTTTTTAAAAAAACTTTTTTTTCCAGGTGAAAAAAAAAAACCCAAAACTTTTTAGTGGCCAAGTTACAACATGTTAGGAAAGTGGGGCAGAAGGTCTCTGAGAAGTACCGGCTCAGGAAAGTCATATAGACCTTATACACCCTGAGAACCAAAGAGTAAAAGTTCTTACTTCTCCTTCAAGTAAAACTGGACAGAAAGTTGAACTTCCTGCCAAAGAGGTTGTTGCACACAGGAATAAGTATAGGAAATAGATTGGATATTTCCTTCCCCTAGAAATTAAACCAACTTCACACCAGATTTCTATCTGTCTGCAGCTGTCACTCCCCCAGGGTAAGAAAAGGTTAGGTAGGCCAAATGCTTTTGGGAATTCCCTGTAGGAGGACTCTGTGGTCTCTGAGTTGTTAAACTTTAACTGTTTTTCTTATTGAATCAACAAGCATTTATTAAGTGCCTATTGTATACTCAGCACAGTGCTCAATGCTGGAGACAAAAAGACAAAAGCAAAACCATCCCTGTCCATGAAAAGCTTATATTTTACTGGGGAGACAATATGTTGTGTCATAGCATCATAGATTTAGAATTCAAAGGGACCTAAAAGACTATTGATCCATGCTCTTCACTTTACATGAGAAAACATATGAGAAATGAGTGGCAAAGTGACTTCCTGCCTGAAGTGACCTAGATAGGAAATGCCAGAATCAAGGTTAGAACTCAGGTCCTCTGATAACAAATCCTGATGCCTTTTCTACTGAGGTAGCTGATAGCATGGATAAAGCACTAGGCCTGGAGTCAGGAAGACCTGAGTTCAAATCTGGCCTCAGACACCTACCAGCTGTGTGACCCTGGGCAAGTCATTTATCCTATTTGTAAAATGGCTACTGTAATAATAGCACTTTGCCCCCAGGGTTGTTGTGAGAATCAAGTGAGATAATATTAGTAAAATGCATTTAATGCAGAGCCTGGTGCATAAGCACCTACTACGCGCCAGGCACTGCAGTAAGTGCTTAATAAATGCTTATTCTCTCCCTCCTCACTGCACTATGCTGACTCTACTTAGGTATAGACATGATGCACATAAGATAGATACAAAGTTATCTAAGAGGTGGAAGCCACTAGCAACAGATCCACCAGGGTCTGTTTTCAATTTTGCCCAACACCAAAACTAAAAAATTTCAGCCTTTTGCTCCACTGGGCTCAGAAATGCTCAGACACACCAGCTCATTCCTAAAGGTTCCCATGGTCTTCTTCACATTTCTAAGAGAAACTAGAATTTTTTAAAAAATACCTTACCTAATATGCATTTACCCTCTCCGTTGTTACTGACTCTTTTCCCCCCAAGTTGGCTTAATAAAACATTCCTGTGGGGGCAAGATAGGGTGACTAGGTCATCTTGAGTCACATAAAGCCAAAGTCCCCACATTATACAGTGAATCTTCATTTGGAGGAACTAGTATTGAAATTTTCCTCTATTTATAGGGTCTCTATGGAAACAGAGCTAATCACCGTAAAACCCACTCTCAGGGTACAAAGTGAATTGAGAAAGCCTGGGCTTGACTTGAAGAAGCTTCCCACAAAGGAAGTGTAAAGGGAGCCATTAGCCCAGCTTTAGAACTCATGACAAGGACAACAGAGAGGAGGGAAAAGGCATCGGAGTTTGGGGTCTGCTCATGGTTGCTGCTGGAAACATCATCACACAAGGTTTCCGGAATCTTTTATTTTCCCCCTGGCTTCCAATTGGATATTAATAAATAAATCTCAGCTCAAGGAAGGGCATGGGATTTCTCCCTGGTGTTGTAAAGGAAAGAACCCTGGACTGACCAGGAGTCAGGAGATGTGGGTTCAAAGTTCAACTGGAACACCAGTGGCTCCTTCTCAGTTTCCCAATCTGTAAAATGAAAAGGCTGGACTAGATGAGGGCTTCTTAGCCGTTTTATGTTTGTTATGGGTCCCTCTTTGGTAGTTTGGCAAGGCCTATGGATCTTTTTCAGGATCATACTTTTAAATGTATAAAATACAGAGGATTAAAAAGAAAGCCAATTATATTGAAATACAGTTATCAAAATATGATTAAAAAAAAACAACAAAAAACAAGTTAATGGACCTCAAGTTGATAGTCTCAAAAGTGCTGTCTGGTTCTGATAGTCCTTCCAATTGCCATCAGTATAGACCAGGGCCAGAGTAAGACCCAGACTTGAAGGTCCCACTCAAATCTCACCTTCTGTGAAGCCTTCCTTCTCTGTTCATTCAGTCAGTTGTGTCTGACCTTTCGTGATTTGGGGTTTTCTTGGCAAAGATACTGGAGTGGTTTGTCATTTCCTTCTTCAGTTTACTTTACAGATGAGGAAACTGAGGTAAACAGGGCTAAGTGACTTGTCTAGGGTCACACAATATCTGAGGCAAGTTTTGAACTCAGACCTTCTTGACTCCAGGCCCTGCACTCTATCCACTGCGCCCCCTTCCTTGACTACCTCAACCTAAATTCCTCTGTGCTCCTACTATACTAAGAGTACCATGCCCCTTCTCTGGAATTTGGTCATGTGCTACCTTGTTAATATCATCAGTCCTTTGTCTTTACCTGTTATTTCAATCCAGTATAATTGATTTAACTTCCCTTTGCAGTTCTAAATAGCTCTCAGCTGGGAAAGCCCCTTTTGTATCCTAGCCTAAATCCATCATGGAATAAATGAGCTCCTTCTCCCTTTACCCCAACTCAGCCTTTCTCATCTGGAGACTGAGAACAGCCACTTGGGTTCCTTGGTAACAACACTTTTCTAGCCGCAAATCACTGAGATGGAGTTGGTTTGGAAGGAGAGCTAAGTCTTGTTTACTGATTTTGTAAACTGGCTAAGGGAGGTCATGTTCTTTAAACCCAGCTCTGCTTTCCAGAGTACAGGACACAACATCCTCTTTGGCTTTTTCAAACCAAACAACCAAAGAAAGACTTGATCCAGGCAAGTTACAAATACTTTTATTTTTCCTAAACAAAAAACCCGAACAGCAACAACAGAAACCACCTGTCATCATTCACCAATCCTGCTTCAGAAATCTCAGCCTTGTGAAGGCCTGGACCATTGAGATGCTGCAAGAAGAACTAGTCCAACAGGGTCAATGGCGGCATTCCAAAAATTCCTCATCTTAAACTTCAGGGATTTCACAAGGAGAAATGCCATTCTTAAGTGGAGAGAGGAAAATAGAGATGTTTCTGAGTTGGCTTCTTAGACCACGGAAAAACTGCTGTGCCAATTCTTCTTTTAAATTCCAGTCCAAAATTGGGACCAAACTGGCTATTTCAATTTTTCACTAAGAAAGATATTCCCATCAATGGGGCTGACAGTTAAAATGCAATTAGGAACAAACTAAGAGATGGTAATTCTGTAAATACTGAGCACACAGGAAGGCAACATGCCATCAAACCAATTAATTCAGAACCCAAATGCACACAACATTAGCATAGAACACTTCATTTTAAATAGGCTTTCCCAGCATTAACTCCTTCAGCCTGATTCTTGCTCCTGCTGCTGGTACCAATAGATCACACTTTATACGGCAACTTACAAAATGCTTTCCTCATAACTCCATGAGTGGGCAACTCAAGTCAACCCCCCTTTTTTACTGAGGCTCAGAAAGATAAGATGATTTGCTCTTGGTCAAATAGCTATTAAATGGTAGAACTGGTATCCAAACTCAGATCTTTTGACTTCAGGTACGTACTGCATGACATACTATGCTACCTGTGGTCTTCCTGTGAGCCAGTAAGCATACCTCAACAATTAAGAATGGTCCCTAAAATCGAACAGTCCAGGGCAGTTAGGTGGTTCAGTGGATAGAGCATTGGTCCTACAGTCAGGAGGACCTGAGTTCAAATCCAGTCTCAGACACTTGACACTAGCTGTGTAACCCTTTGCAAGTCACTTAACCCCAATTGCCTCACCAAAAAAAAACAAACAAACAAAAAACTAACAATCCATTGAATTTGCTTGACTAGCCTATCTAGAAGGTGTAGATGGAATGAAATACATAACCTTGGCAGTCTTTACCATAAGAATTGGCAATAAGGGGAGTTGGATGCCCCACACAAGTAATCTTTAGGACACAGCAAGCAGGTATGCTTGGCCAGAACAGTGTTTCTGTCTTTCCTTTAGCAGTCTTGCAAATATCTAGTTTCCTGTAATAGAGTTAGATAGATAGATAAATTAATTAAGAGCATGCCAATTATGTGCCCGACACTGCGCTAAGCACTTTATACGTTACTTCATTTGATTCTCACAAGAACCTTAGTTGGAAGATGCTATTATTTCCACTTAACAGAGGAGGAGACCAAGGCAGAACAAGACTTGTCCAGGGTCACATAACTAGTATCTGAGCCCAGATCTGAACTCAAGTCTTTCTGACTTCAAGTCCAGGCTCTATCCACCTAGCTACCAGCAGCACTAATGTTGTCTTGTAACTAGCCCTTGGCAACTAGATATTTGCATGGCTGCTGAAAGAATGGCACAACTACCATTTTGTCCAAGCATGCCTATTTGCTGTACCCTAAAATTTACTTGTTTGGGATAACCAATACCCCTTGTTTCGAAGGACAATTCCTGTCATCCTCCCCTTTCAGTTTCCCTCCTCCATCCCCTCCCTCTCTCTCTCTTGTGTTTTTGTCTTTCTTTTCTTTTCTTTTTTTTTTTTTTTTGAGACTGGGTTTCCCTATTTTGCCCAGGCTGGAAATGCAGCAGCAACTCACAGGCCCTATCCCAACACTGATAAGTCTCATCTCTGTCAGACCTCGGCTGTTCTGCCCCATCCTCAGGCAGCCTGATGGCCCTTTGCTCCTGGGAACTCAATGTCTTGTTGCAGGACTTAGGACAGACACTTTATTGGCTTTAGCCCTACTGAAACCCAGAACTCCTGAACTCAAGCAATCTACTAGCCTCAGTCTCTGCTTCCCCAGCATCAGGCACTACTGGCATGTGCTTTTATGCCCAGCTGTATCCCTTCACTCATTCACTCAAAATCTAAAACCAATCTTCCCTCTATCAGAAAAGTTTCTGTAGTTAACCCCACTTATGTTTCATCCTTGATGCCCTGAGATCCCCATAAGCTACACCAAGTTATTTATACTTATATAATCTAATTTATTTTTCATGAACATATATTCTTTCTCCTATTGCACTGAGAATGCCTGGGGGGGGGGTGTCAGTCTCAAGCCACCACCTCTTCCTTCTCCTTATGTTCCCATAGCCCTGAGTCTACTGATCTTCACACACAAATATTGTGGACTACTTTGAATTATCCATTTCCTTATTGATCTGCCTCATTCTGGAAGCAGCCTAGCATTGACCCCCGCAGCAACCCAACCTTGTCATCAGTTTATGTCAATGATGAGGAGAATCGTCCATGCCTGAAAATACTAATATCAAAGGCTTTTCCAGGACTACATGAAGACACTAATAATGATCATAATAACAATAGTTACTCACATCTATGTGTCACTTTACAATCACAGAATGCTTTTCTACACGTAATCTCATCAGATTCAGAACTCATATTGGTGCCACAAAGCCCCGGACATACACACACACACACACACACACACACACAGATACACACACACATATGCTGCCTTGCTTGGTGTTATCCATGTGTACCTGTTGGAATGAATGATGAACAGAGACAGCATTGGTGCACAGGAAAGAAGGAAGCATCCAGAAACCTGGTTTATTGTCCTAGCTCTCTCCAAGAATTAGTGGTATGACACTGGAAAAGTCACTTTACCACTGTGCCTCAGTTTCCTCATTTATAGACAGAAGGAGCTAGTCTAGATAATATCTTTCATTTCTGAAATCTGATGACCATTAACTCCCATACCTCAGATTTCCATAGACCTTTTCTTGTGACCCCAAGATCATTCTTTGTTTCCCACTGCATCCATCTGAATTGTATAGCAGTATCTTTCCCATTTTATAGATGGAACTACTGAGACACAGAGAGATTAAAGGGCATGCTCAATGACAAAATAAATTAGGGACAAAGCTAGAAGTATAATCTAGGCCCAAAGTTCTCTAATGATGTTTTCACTAGACAATAGAGTTAATATAGTCCATGCAATGAGTGCCAAAACATTTATGGTCACGAACAGGACTTGTGATCAAACACTGGTAAAGAGCCTAGAGGCTCTATTAGGAATTCTCTGAGATGTGCCGCTTGTTACCATGTTTTCTGTCCTCTGCTCTGAGCCAAAGAAAGACTTTAATGAAGACAATGTTAATATGGATGGAAGAAAAAAGATGACATACTGAAATACAGCTGAGTGGGTAGGCTGAGACTGGGGTTTAAATTCATCCATAAAATGTTTTGCATGTCTGCACCTGTATAATCTATACCAAATTGTTTGCCTTCTCAAGGGGGGGAAGGGGAGGGAGAAAAGGAGAGAATTTGGAACTCAAATTTTTAAAACACAAATGTTAAAAATTTTTTTACAAGTAATTGGAAAAAATATAAAAATTTTCACTTCAAAAAAAATTCATCCATAATCAGGAATGTGATTCAAAAAGGTTTCTTCTCTTCCTTTATGGAAGAACCTCACAAATACGAGGTGTTCCAAAAGCTTTAGTGAAACTTTTAAACAATTAAAGATTATAATCGCACCAAGATTTTTGGGACATTGTCTATTTCTGCCAGAGGGATGGGTATCAATGTTTTATCAGGAATGGCCTCTGCATAGTACAGCCCAAAATCCAGTTGGGTCTCTCTCCTTCGGGAAAATGCTAAATTCCTCTAGTTACAATGAAAGTGGAGAGGACTTAGAGGTGGCATTTACCTTGTGGGGCCCTAGCCTAGCACCTCTAAAATGTCTCAGGAAAGAACAACCTCTCTTGTACCCAGTGTGGAATTAGTCACTATGCCACAAATCTCAGAAACGTCTATCACAACTGTATTTTTAAACAGGCCTATGTGCCCTGTTTCTGCTTCTCATCACTTCAGCAGCTAATGGTGGGGGGTGGGGGGGAGAGGGGGAAGGAGAGAGAGAGAGAAAGAGAAGAAAGAGTGCCGAACTTTGATCTCGCTGGGACAAAGCTTTCTTTACTGCTGGAATATGCCTGTGTCCTTCGGGCTCTGCCAAATCTCTCTGTGAAGTCCTAGATCACTGATGTCAAATAGAAATGGGGACCACCAAACTCCCTGCAGGCTACATACTGACTTAGAAAACCAGAAATTAACGTTATCTATGTTATATTGTATTTTTGTTTGTTTTGTGAAACATTTCCCAATTACATTTTAATCTGGTTCCTGCTGTACTCAGGGGCGTTGTTGGCTAGATGCCACAGCCT
Organism: Vombatus ursinus; assembly: GCF_900497805.2. Lineage (NCBI taxonomy): Eukaryota > Metazoa > Chordata > Mammalia > Diprotodontia > Vombatidae > Vombatus > Vombatus ursinus. Next base: position 48,644,390 of record NW_020954576.1, read on the forward strand.
TAGTGTAGTTTTAAGCTTAAAACTGCACTAAAACTTTTGGGACACCCTGCACATGAAATAGCTGCAAAAAACACTGAAATATTCGCAGACAGGTCCACATCAATGAGGATGACCCTCCAAAGGTAGTTTCCCAGTTACATCATCATACTGAGGCAGACAAGTGGTACAGTGGATAGAGACAGGGCCTAGAGTCAGGAAGACCTGTGTTCAAATCTGGCCTCAGACACTTAATAGTTGTGTAACTCTAAGCAAGTCGTTTAACCTGTTTGCCTCAGTTCCTTCAACTGTAAAGTGGGAATAATAATAGTACCTATCTTTCAGGGTTGTTATGAGGACAAACTGAGCTAATATTTGTAAGGTATGTGCTATATAAATGTTTATTTCCTCCCCCCTCATATCATTACCTTTTAAAATTGTTGCTTGACTTCTTCCCCCCACCCACAATCACAGACTGGAGTCTTTCCCATTAGAATTGAACTATAACAGAATGAGGAATTAAGGAATGGGGAAACACAGAAACAAAAGAAAATAGTAAGAGCTAACATTTATAGAGTGTTTTAAGGCTTACCAAAACACTCTGCATATAGTACATTTGAGTCTTACAACAACCCTGTGAGGGATATGGGACAGGTACTACTATCCCCCTCTGACAGAGGAAAAAATTGAGACTCAGAGAAATCAAGTGATTTACCCAAGGTCACACACATCAAGGAGTCCAAAGTTGAATTTAAGCCCAGAGCACCCCTCCACTCCATCACCCTACCTCCAGCTGAAGAAACCTTCTGCTGGGTCACCAAGGTCTACAGAGCTCAGAGTCAGGAGAAGACTCAAGTGGAATGTCATCCAAATCCTTTTGACAAAAGCCAAAACACACCCCAACGAGGGTGCCTTGGACATGATCTTTCAGTATCTTTTGCAAGGTGTTCGAAAATCTGTCACAACTCAGAAAAAAATGGAGTAGAGACAGGTGCTCATCAGAAAAGTTTGGAATGAGACAGACAGAAAGCCCAAACTGTCAGTCTGGCTTCACAAAAGGCAGGTGAGAAGGTAAAAAAAAAAAAATGAAACCAACTTCCTTTCATTCTCATCATTGGGTCTGAAATGAGTCAAGCCCAACAGAATTCCCAGATTAATCATGAATTCTTCTCCCCACACCCCACCTCGCAGCTTGCCCTACTACTCCAGCTCTATCTCTAGCAAACAAACTTGGGCAGTGTTTCCAGGGCTTTAAATCTAGTCTATCAGTATTCCTTGCCCCTTTACCTAAGGACAAAAGGACCACAGAAGTTGTAACTTGCCCAAGATCACATAGCAAATCAAAAACAGAGTCCAGGTAAGAAATCAGCAGCCCCAATTCCAAGTCCAGTCATTGCACAGAGCTGTAAACATGTTGTGATGACAGGGTCAGAGATAAACAGGAAAAGGCATCATCCACTTGCCTCTCTTGATCCCACTAGGCAAGTGGTGCTTGGGTCTTATCTTGCCTGTTCACGGCTCAAATCCAAGCTGCTGGGACCAACCTCAGTAGTAGTTTTCCCGAGTGGCTCCTACCCCTATCCCCCATCCTCTATTCCACACCCAAAACAAATTCTTGCTCTAGGGAGTACCGCAGCTAATACTAAGGACAGAGCTGCTGCTGCATCTGCCACTAGAGAGGATGGCAAAGTAACAGCCAGAGAGCTAGGAAAGATGTGGGTGGATAGAAGAGGTACAAGTCTCCATAAGACTGCCTTGTTGATAAGTACAAAATATTAGACTGCCCACTCACTGTTATCAGTTCACTCTCTGCCAGGAAGATAATACCCAGAATAAAATGAATGAAATTGGCAGTATTTACTATGTGCCCTTGGGCCAGTGTTGCTGGCCCTGGACAACTGGATATTTCCAAAGCTGTCTTAAGGGTATAAGGAGGGTTTCTTACTATTAGCAAGGAAACAGGGTTCTCCCAGTTTGAAACTCTGAGGAAAGGAAGTCTGTGAAAGCAGAGCGGGTTAGGCTTCTCTGGATCAGCAGAGAAGGAGTAGGAAGCCTATGGTTGTAGGATGGCATTTACCTTGCTCATATGGTCGATAAAAGGGCATTTTAGAATGCTGTTTATTTACTAGGATTAAAAGAGTAAAAGGTTACTGAGCTATGCAGCAAGGGTTCCAGCTTCCCTTGGACTGTGACTTTATCCTAACATCCCCACCTAAAACCTATCCTACTTTGGGATATGGCTGTCCTCAGGCCACTGGAAAGGCTAAGATGAAGGGTGGGTCAGCTGAAACCGTTTTCCAAAAAAATATGCCCCAAATCTTAAGGAGGTCTTGCCTGCAGTCTGCCCTCTATTCCTCCTGCTGACAACAATCAGGTTTTCCCTTCTCTCTTTAAGTAGTCAATTCAACATGAAGTTGGCAGCCCTGTTGTTTCCCCTCCCTGGCCCCCAAAAGAAAAGCAGACAGGTAGCATACAGGTAAGAGAACTGGTTTCTAAATATACTCACCTTTGCCCCAGAGTTTCCTGACCTCAGTCCGCTCACACAAGATAAGGAGTGTCATTGGGTTTTGCTGGAGAGCTCCTCAGTGGCTGCTGCCATAGGTTACAGGCTTTATTTAAAGTAACTGATTCCTCTCTTCTTTTCTAGTCCAGGCCCCGCACCCCCTTGAGAGAAGCTATCTCCCTGATGCATCAGTCTCCACAATACTTAAGTTCTTCCAGAACCCAACATCCCTCAGTAAGATGAGAACAAGTCAGTGCCTGTAATCACTGAGGGCACTCCTTCTTAAAGGTACGTTATTATTGATTATTGCTGTTACCCACACTATTATTAGTACTCAGTACTAGAGAAACAGTCTCCAAGACCTCGGGCCTGAAGCTCATGACTGCTAACTGCATACACATCTTTCCTTTAGTTCCGGTCCTGGGCTCCTCACTCAGTATGTGGGCAACTTGAACCGAGCCCCCGAAGCAGCCCAAGTACCACTTGCGCCACCTGTCTGTTACCCAATCCCATCCAGGGATCTCCAAGCACCAGCTTAGCCTCTGGCTCCACCTAATGGCAAGATGTTCCTTTCTCCCATTTCACAGGTGGGCAAACTGAGCTCCAAGGGATTATTATTTTCCAAAGTCACTGGGGGGGGCGGAGAAAGGGGGCCCCAAGAATGGACTGCTAGTCTTTAATTATTATTCCCAAATCCTGTCTCTTCTCCTTTCCCCTCTTCTCCCAGCTCAAAAGAGATAATTATGAAAATGTTAACACTTTTAATTTCTCCACTGTATTTGCTGCTAAGGAGCTAAAAGTACTTCACACATGATGTCAGGGATCCTCCTCTCTGGGTGAGTCACTAGAACGTCTGATGTATAGCCAGGGAAACAAAGCTGAGGCTTGATGCCTAAGCTGCATGGCAGGGCCCTTGGACAAATCGTTTTCCTTTTCTGGGCCTCAGTTTCCTCATCTGGAAGATGAAGTCTAGATGATTCCTAAAAGGTTCAACTCTTAATATTTAATGATCTATGATTCAAACCAGTAGCTCACCTTCTCTGATCCCTGCCCTCAACTTCCCTCTCCACTTTCACCTCCAGTTTCTAGTTGACCTGAGGACAAGAAAGGGTTGGAGAGGGAGAGTCTAGGCTCACCTTTAAATCCGGAGGCTTGCTTCTAGGGCCAGGGTTGGGGGCCATGGTAGCACCTACATCTGGAGTCGCTGGGGCCACAGCAGGATTTGCACTCATGACCTCTCCAGGTTTCAAGTCCGGGCCCGGCAGGTGGCAAGCAGCATCTTCCAGCCCGGCTCCATCCTCCTCCCGCTGTTGCTGCAGTTCGTCAGACTTGCACCTCTTCATGGTGAATATGGGTCGGTTTGGGGATCTGTCCCTTCCAGCGCTGCCGTCTTAAGGGAGAACTGTTCTCCCTCCTTCCCACCCAGAAAAGGAGTAATGAGTTTTAAAACACAAAAAGATGAGAAATTGAAATTTAAAGAAAAAAGAAGGGGGTGCTGAAGGAATAAGGGAATCTTGGTTACTGCCTGGAGCAATTCATTCTGATCTGGGTACCAGATGCCAGGTCACAGTCAGGGCTGGGCAGCGTAAGTCCTTGGGCAAAGTCATTGGAGGGGAAGAAGGATGGAAGACCCCGGTCCTCAAACTTTCTGCTTCAGGGCATGGGCTGCAAGAGAGAAAGCTGGACTGCAAACTGCAGTGGACGGCGGCGCATCCTTCCCCGCCCGCTGCCTCGCCTGGGCGAGGTAGGGCATGGCATGGGGCAGCCAGCCGGGCAGGTCCTCCTTGGCTGCCCTCGGCGCCGGCCGCAGCCCCCCAGCCCTGGCCTGCCCGGCTGCGCCCCTCCCCGCATGGAGCGGCCAGCGCCTCGCCTGCAGAGTGCCCAGCTCTCGCTCCCTTTCCCTCTTCCCCCTCCCTCTCCCTCTCTACCCGCCCTGAGCCTGCTGCAAAGGCACAGCTGCCAGAGCTGGAGAGCGGCGCGCACAACCTACCCCGCCCGTCTTCCTCAGCCCAGCAGGGGATGGCAAACTAGGACGTCGAGTGACATCGACGCGCGGCCAATAACCGGGCGGCAGGCCGAGGGGGCGTAGCCCAGGCACGTTGGAGGGTTGGTTGCACTGTGCATTTCCCCCCGGAGTGGGCTGGAGGGCGATACTGCTGCGTTTTAGCAATGCAGAGAGGAGGCTTAGGGGAGCGGGGAAGGGAGGGTGGCGGGAAGCGGCGGGGTGCGCCCGTCATCTCCTCGGGACAGCGACCCTACGTCTCTCACCCGCCAGAGAGGAAATCACTTGGAACCTTCTCCCATTCATACACAGGTTTTTGCCACACCTGCCTCCCCCTCGCCCCCCGACCTCGACTTTGCAAATTAGACCACTTAAACCATGTTATCGAGCTTCTCCTGGAGACCTGGAGAGGGTTGAAGGCCACTCACTGTCTCTACATCCTCTGCTTCATGCTGGACGGAGAGTCCTGAGAGGAATGTGGGCAACCCAAACAGATCCGTTCAAACTCGAGTGGATTCCTGGCTTTGAAAACAGCCACTCACCTGTGGGTGAACCCTTAACTTGTCCCCAGAGATTTACAAAGGTTTCAGTCATTTAAGATTGAGACGACCTGGCAAATGGCTAATACCTATTTATCAGGACCCTTTGTACGGTGTGAGAAGAAATCTCTTTCCGTCAAAGCCCACTGGGTTATTCAAATTGGAGTCCTCAAGGGTCACACAGAGAGTGATTCTGCTACAGGTTTCTAAGTGATGAGTATGGACTCACCTTCCTCTCAGAAGATGAGAATAACAGGAAGGATTCAATTCAAATCAACAAATATTTATTAAGCATGCTGGCTATTGTTCAGCACCTGGCATTGTGATAGGTGCCAGGGATACAAAGGGAATGAAAGAAAAGAAAAGAAGGAAGAGAGAGAGGGAGGGAGAAAGGAAATGAAAGAAAACTTCCTGTCCTTCTGAGAGTTTCCATTCTACTTGGAGGAAACAATGTGTTTATAGGACAGATAAGCCAATACAAAGAAGAGTCGGCCACCACAAGAGCATGTGCCACATGGACTAGTAGCAAATTTGGATAACTGTCACAAAACCAGAGAGAGAAATTCCTGTGTTGTCAGGTTGCTAGACAAGCCATTTGCAGATCTTCCTCTGGAGGAGTGCAAAAATTACAAATGTCAAAGCAGTTAGAAAAACATGAAGTTTGTCTAACAATCACAACTGAATGGATTGATTCTGGAACAACAATCACAAAAAAGTTGTTTGCATCACCCTGAATCCATAGAAAGAAAAGACATTATAATTTTTAGTACTTTTCCATATTGTACTCAGATTAAGTTTGATTTGAATAAACTTTCAATTTCCAATTTACTGTCAATCTTAGGTCTGACCTAAAATTCAGGTTAGTAAAAAACAACAGCAGCAGCAGCAACAACTGTAGGCCAATAGGATTTGGTAATTCAAAGTAATGAATGATACTCAACCTTATGGCATAATGATTGTTAAACGGCCTGCACATTCCATTCCAGTGGTCAAATCCCCAGGAGTTCAAATGTGCACCCACATATTTCTGAATTCTGTCATCACATTACAGCACAGACACCTATAGCCAGAGAAGTTTGGATAGAAAGTCTGTGTAAAGACATAAGTGACCTACAGCCATCTGTTTGAAGCTGATGGCAAATTTTTATTATTCAGAGTAGATTCTTGAGTACCCCTGGTAAATGGGACTGAGATTACTTTTACATAATTGAAAATTTGAAATTGGTATTTTGTTCTAATTTTTTTTGAGGAAAAAGCAAGTGCAGGCTGTGATTTGATATTTAAGATAAAACAGAACAAAGTTGTTCTCTTTCCCCACCCCCAACCTGTACCTTTGTCCTATTTCTGATAGTATTCCTTGCCTGAAACTTGGGCATTATATTTTATTTTCCTCACTCCCTAACTTCCAGTTGCCAAGTCCTATTGGTTCTGTCTCCCCAAAATCTCTTGTGAGTGTCATCTCTCTCAATTTTGCTACTGCCACTACCCTAAAACAGGTTCTTGTTATCACCTAATAATTTCTGGATTATTGCAATACCTCCCTTTATACTGTTGTCAGACTAACGTGCTTTTTTCACATATATGATCATATCATGTCAGTCTTTTTAAGACTTCTCAATGACTCCTTGCCTACTGAAAAAAAATTCAAGTTTTCACTGTATTATTATAATACATCTTCATATACTGCCAAACTAATCTTCCTTTTTACACATATCTGATCACGTCAAGTCACCCCTCTGTTCAAAATCAAACCCTATTGCCTGCTGAGAAAAATTCAAACTCTTTAGCCTGGCATTTGGGGATCTCCATAAACTGGGAGGGACCTACATTTAGAGCTTTAGCACATACTACTTCACTCCACATAGTTTACAATCCAGCCAAATTGGACTACTTGCTCTCCCACACACATGACCCCATGGTATGCCCCCTTCCTCCATGATTTTGCTCAACCCATTGTCTGTAATAAGAAAGCTGCACTCCCACCTCACCCCCATTACTACCTGCAGAAATCCTGTCCATCTGGGGCAGCTAGGTGGCACAGTGGATAGAACACCAGCCCTAGAGTCAAGAGGACTTGGGTTCAACTCTGGCCCCTAACACTTAGTAGCTGTGTGACTCTAGGCAAGTTATTTAACCCTGATTGCCTTGCCAAAAAAGAAAGAAAGAAATCATATCCATCTTTTAATGCCACCTTCTCCACGAAGCTTTCCTTGATCCTTCAGGCAGTAATGAATCCTTCCTCATGTGATCCTCAAGTAGGACTTGGTTTTAATATTTCTTATTTACTTTTCATGTATCACTTTGCATTATATTTATTTGTGTATGTGCCTATTCCCCTACTATACTATAAACTTCACCAGCCCAATGATCACATCTTATCTAATTTTTCTGTCTTCCCAGGACCAGTACAATGCTCTGTATATATTAGGTGCTTTTAATTTAACATTTAAAATTTAACATTTAATTTAACATTTAAAATTCTTGGTGACATTGACAGAAATTTCCAGACTTAAATTGATAGGAATATGACAGTAGGTCTACAGAACAACATTTTCCTTCCTCTTTTACCCCATCTATTTTTATCTTGGATAATTGTGGTTCATGGGTGAATGAAACTTGTATAATTAAGATACTGTAGTTCAGGCCTCCAGCAGAGAAACCGGAGCACCCTATTGGACACAAGAGAGTGGCAGAATTATCCCACCAGGATGAGTGACTTTATTCTTTGTGGGGGGTCCCAGTCCAAATGTAGTCTAATGCAAGAGGAACCTCCTGGGGTTTATCAAATTTGGCAAATGAGCAAGCCCTCAAATAAGTAAGACAAAGATCAGTTTTAGAGTCCTTTACCAGGGAAGCTACTAGTTCATTTACTTTGATAAATATCTAATTTTAATTATAGATGATTCTATGCTATAATCTATGCTATAGACTAAATAAACATAGAGTAAACTTTTCCTAAAAGGATTATTCAAGTCTTAGAAATTAAAAGGCCCCTTTTCCTTTCCAGAAAAATGGACAAAGGGAGAGTCATGAGGGACTTGAAGATTATCTAAATAGTATTCAATTTTCTACTCTGCAATAACTGTTGTTCAGCCATTTTTCAGTTATGTCTGACTCTTCATGACTCCATTTATTCTTGTCAAAGAGACTGGAGTGGTTTGCCATTTTCTTCTCCAGCTCATTTTATAGATGAGGAAACTGAGGCAAACAGTGCGAAGTGACTTGCCCAGGGTCACACAGCTAGGAAGTGTCTGAATTCAGATCTGAACTCAGGAAAATGAATCTTGCTGACTCCAGGCCCAGCCCTCTATCAACTGCATCACCTACCTGCCCCATATGCAATAATCACACATTTTTTTAAAAAGCATTTTTAAAGATCAAATGGCTAAGGAGATATTACATGAGTTGGCATGCTAGAGTTCTTTGAAGGTGGGAGACACTTTAAAAGACCTAGGCATTATAACACTTTGATCACTCTATCAATGAAAGCAGTATCAATACTAATATTCGCCTGTTATGACATTCTCCTCCCTCCCCATTTTTTCATTGGGAGAATTCTATTTCCACTCCCAACTCTCCTCAAGGTAACTGGGTTACATTTGAACTAGTAGGAGTGTCCTATGCAAATTACCTTCTGGCAGATTGGCCAAATCCTTGCTGATGTCATAATCCCACCACCTAATTATAGGCTTTTCATAGGCTACAATGAAAGAAGAGACAAGATAGAGGAGAGAAGGGAGGGAGAAGAGCTCATAGAACTGTTTGCATCATTCTGGTACTTCTATTTTCTCCTGCCATAGATGCTGTAAGGGATAAGTGATGAGTTTGAAAGGTATCATACCCTTCCCTCCACCTCAACCAATGTTCAAAATATTACTCACATTTTAAAAAAATTTATTTCCTTTAAGTGTAACAATTTCTTCAGATGAAGAGAAATGAACTATTTTATCAGGAAAGAGTGGAAGAGAAAAGTGGAATGTGTGTGAGTTTTCCAACATGGATCATGATTTTTCATCCTTTTCCTTTTCCGAGTGTGAAAGTAAGATATGGTTTCGTGACCCTGCTGTCCCCTCGCATTGCTCTTCCATTTCTGCCTTTCTCTTCACTGCTAAACATTTAGAAAGATTCACCTTTCCTCCCCACCGCTTCCATTTTCCTCCCTCTTCACTCAGCCTCTTGTAGTCTAGCTTTGAACTCCCTTATTCAGCTGAAACTGTTGTATCCAGGGTCACTGAACAACCCTGAACCTGGATAAGTCTTCTTCAAATGGAGACCTTTTTATTCGTTCTTTGTTCTCCTTATCTTTACATCTAAATTCATCCATCAAAGATCCACTAAAGTCAATACACTGTGTTCTATTTAACAAGGATTTAGTTGGGTAAAGAAAGCCAAAATGGCCATTCATAGGAATGTCTCTATGGCATCCAACCTATTATCACAGCCAACTCAAATGATTCCAATGCCAGTTGATTATTGATTGACCCTCAGCTTTTGCAATGAGCTACAAAAGATCAAATTAACAGGGAGCTTCTGTTTTGTAGGCAGGTAGCATGCATACATCCTCGGTGCTGGAAACTTTTCGTGTCCCAGCAATGGCAGCAAAGGCACAGAAACAAGCAAACCCATAGAACAGAAGGGTTCTGTGTAACATAAACTCAAACCCTGATTGTACTATGATGCCTAGAAGTGCCCCCAGGCCCGGTAAAATGGCTACATTGTATCTTATCTCATTGCTATAGGGAATCCATACAAACCTTTAGACAATTGAGTTACTTAAAGATGAAAATGCTACTTTTTTTTTTTTTGAGAGGATCTTTCCTCTTCAGAGGGAGATATCACTTGTTTATCTTTGGCATTTTATATCTGACTAGCTGTTGCTGGTTCTACCAATTAGCTTTCTCTGGTACTCTCAAATATATACATTGAAAAATTTATGTTAAAAAATACATGAAAAATTAGCTTCATGCTCAATAGTAGCTTATGTTTAGATAGTATTTTGAGAAACAATAGTCAGGGTAGTGGATAGCGGGTGGCCTAGGAGTCGGGAAAATCTAGATTCACGTTCTGTCTCTGCCACATACCAGTTGTGTGACCATGGACAAGTCATTTAACATCTCAGTGTCTCTGGCAAATCTCTGAGATTATAAACTGCCTAGATGCATGGGTAGAAAGAGTTTCTTCAAGTAGATGTTTCTACAGAAATGAACTGACAGATCTGGGCACACATATCAAGGGGTAAGGTCATTTTTCCTCCTTTATTTCCCCTATTTCAAATTTCAAAACCTCCCCTTCTCTTAATCCATTCTTCTTTCTTTTAGTCTGAGAAGGTTTAATGATATCACACTCTGAATAAAAGCAACTCCCCAGGACCTGCTGCTTAGTCATAAATGGGTTGCAATCTGTTTTGGGTAGAGTTCCCACATTGAGAATTCCCCATGAGGACAACATCACAGATACTTTCAATGTCTTTATAAATAGTTGTATGAAATGGTGGCATGTGGAAGGAACAATGGATTTGGCATCTGATGACCAGAATTTTAAACCCTCTCTGTTGCTTACTAGCTATTGGATGTTGGGCAAGTCATTAAACTTCTCTGAGGCTCAATTTCCTCTTCTACAAAATAAGGAAGTAGGACTAGATTTCTAACTTCCTTTTTAGTTCTATCTAGCTCTATCTAAATTCTATGATTTTGTCTGAGAGATACCACAAAACAGTACATGATGTTTTTTTTTTCTTTTCTTTTCTTTCTTTTTTTTTCTTTTGGCTAGGCAATGGGGTTAAGTGACTTGCCCAGGGTTACACAGCTAGTAAGTGTCAAGTGTCTAAGGCCATATTTGAACTGACATCATCATATATGTGGTTATCCGTTTTACATCACAACTTTCCCCATCAAGGGTTTCGATATATCATGGGTCAGAATAAGAAATTAAATGGGAATTTTTGGTTAGTTTTGCAGAAGCCACAGACAACAGCAGAAAAAGTTCAGAAATTTAGACATAAAATATATGTATAGTATTGTATAATGTCAACATATTTTATCTTTTAATACCATAAGAATTCAAACTTCTTCTCTGGTGCAAAGAGAGGGCCAAAAAATTTTACTTGGATTTTGCAGATTGTGAAGGTGCCATGCCCCTAACCCTGTATACACACACACACACACACACACACACACACACACGTGCATGCACACACACACATATACATATATATACACACACATTTATATATATGTATGTATATATATATATATATACATCTGTGTGTGTGTGTGTGTGTGTGTATATGTGTGTGTATTTCTATCAGTTCTGAGAAGGGAAAGACCCTAATGTGAGATGGAGCAGTCATGAGAGATTTCATTATTAGACTGTGTGGTATAGTGGAAAGTGCCACCAGGAGTCCTGGTGGCAAAGTCTGCTTCCAAAGCGTGTTACCTCGGTAAGTTAGTTAGCTGATCTGCAAAATGGGGATAAAAGAAGACTTATTTTGCCTCCCCAAAAGGGTTATGAAGAAAAAGCTTTGTAAATTTGGAAGCACTATGGAAATATGAGCTATTAGGTTTATTCAGGTAGGAGTCACTTGCATATTTCCCAGAATCATAGATTCTCTAGAGTTGAGAAGGACTTGTAAGGCCACCTAGCCTAATCTTCATTTGAATAAGAATCTTGTCTTTATCATTCTCAACAAGAGGGTATGTTAAAGTGGTCATCTTGTGTAGGGTTGTGGTTTTTTGTCCTTTGTTCTTGAAGAGAACCATGGGAGATGATGACATGACTTGCAATTGACTTTGATTTGAGTGAGGGAGGGCTCACAAAGCCACCAGCCTCACTTTCTCCTCGAGAGCCATCTGGGTCCTGTAGCCAGACATTGATCAAGACAGCCCAGGATGCAGAAGTAGTCATCTAGCCTTTGCTTGAAGATTGCTAATGGGGGGAAACCCTCTACTTCATGAGGCAGCCTCTTGCACTTTTGGATAATTCTAATCGTTAATATTTCCTTACCCGGAGCCAAATCTGCTCCTGCAACTTCTGCCCATTGCTCCTACTTCTGCCTCCTAGGACAAGCAAAACACACTTAGTATTTCTTTCCCGTGACAGCCTTTCAAATATTGAAAGGCAATTGTTATGGTCCCCTATATCTTCTCTTCTCTGTCCCCAATTTCTTCAACCAATCCTTGGAGGTCATGATCTCTAAGTTCCTGTCACAATCTCAGTCACTCTCTTCTGGATACTCTCCACTGAATAAATATTCTTTTCAAAACATAGTGCCCCAAACTGAACATAGCCCTCCAGATGTGTGGAGGTCTGGATGGCACACTAGGAGAGATTTTGGAGTTTAAGGCAAAATAATTTTATCATGTTGTGATGATTTATGTTTTTACTTGCAATGGAGAACATTTTTTCCCTTGAATTTCCTAAAAATCCATATTAGAAAAATTCAATTTAAAGTTACTGTAGACATTATGAAATATTTAGGAGTCTACCTACTGATACAAACCCAGGAACTATATGAGCACAATTACAAAACACTTTTCACACAAATAAAATCAGATCTAAATAACTGGAAAAATATCAGCTGCTCATGGGTAGGCCAAGCTAATATAATAAAAATGACAATTCTACCTAAGCTAATTTACTTGTTCAGTGCCATACCAATCAAACTACCAAAAAATTATTTTATAGAGTTAGAAAAAATAATAACAAGATTCATTTGGAAGAACAAAAGGTCCAGAATATCAAGGGAACTAATGAAAAGAAATGTAGGGGAAGGTAGCCTAGCCATTCCAGATCTTAAATTTTATTATAAAGCAGCAATCATCAAAACTGCTTGGTACTGGCTAAGAGTGGAATAGGTTAAGTATACAAGACACAGTAGTCAATGACTATAGTAATCTATTATTTGATAAACCCAAAGACCCCAGCTTCTGGAATAAGAACCCACTCTTTGAAAAAAACTGCTGGGAAAACTGGAAGAGAGTAGGGCAGAAACTAGGCATAGATCAAAATCTCACACCATATACCAAAATAAAGTCAAAATGCCTTTAGATGTAAAGGCTGATACTATAAGCAAACTGGGAGAGCAAGAAATAGTTTACCTATCAGATTTATGGAGAACAGAAGAATTCATGACCAAACAGGAGACAGAGAACATTATGAAAAGCAAAATGGATAACTTTGATTACATTAAATTGAAAAGTTTTTGCACAAACGAAGCCAATGCAACCAAGATTAGAAGGAAAGTAGAAAATTGGGAAAGAATTTTTATAACCAGTCTCTCTGATAAGGGCCTCATTTTTAAAATATATGGAGAATTAAGTCAAATGTATAATAATATAAGTCATTCCCCAATTGATAAATGGTCAAAGGATATGAACAGGCAGTTCTCAGATGAAGAAATAAAAGCAATCTAGAGTCACGTGAAAAAATGCTCTAAATCACTACTGATTTGAGAATTGCAAATCAAAACAACTCTGAGGTACACATCACACCTATCAGAATGGCCAAGATGACAAAATAAGAAAATGATAAATGTTGGAGAAGATGGGGGAAAATTGGAACACTAATGCATTGTTGGTGGAGTTGATCCAACCATTTGGGAGAGCAATTTGGAACTATGCCCAAAGGGCTATAAAAATGTGCATACCTTTTGACCCAGCAATAGCACTTCTAGGGCTATATCCAAAAGAGATCATACAAATGGGAAAATGACCCCCATGTACAAAAATATTTACAGCAGCTCTTTTTGTGGTGGCAAAGAATTGGAAACTGAGAGGATGCCCATCAATTGGAGAATGGCTGAACAAGGAATGGTATATGAATATAATGGAATACTATTGTGTTGTAAGAAATGATGAACAGGCTGACTTCAGAAAAACCTGGAAAGACTTGAATGAATTGATGCCAAGTGAAGTGAGCAGAACCAGGAGAACATTGTAAACAGTAACAGCCACATTGTGTGATGACTAATATTGATAAATTTAACCCTTCCCAGCAATACAAGGATCTAAGACATGTCCAAAGGCCTCGTGAAGCAAAATGCTATCCACATGCAAAGAAAGAACTATGGAGTTTGAATGCAGATTGAAGCATACTATTTGCAATTTTTTTTTCTTCTGTTGAGTTTTGTTTCCCCTTTCTGGTGATTCCTCCTATGGATTCTAATTCTTACTTACAACATCACTAATGCGAAAATATGTTTAATAGGAATGTATATGAATAGCCTGTACCAGATTGTGCATCGTCTTGGGGAGGGTGGTAAGGAGGAAGGGAGAGAAAAATTTTAAACTCAAAAGCATATGGAAGTGATTGTTGATAAATCAAAATAAATTAATTTAAAAAAATTTTAAATTTAAAAAAAGAAAAGAATCAACACAATAGGGGACAGATGACATAGGCAAAAAAAAATCCATATTAGAAGCATGTCTACAGTAGCATAAAGATGAACATCTGAATCCTTAAACTAAAATTTTTCCTTCTACCTTCCTCCATTTCACTGACACCTCTCTTCAGACCATTACTAGGTCAGTCTTCTAGTATGACTTTTCTGCCCTTTTAGCCCATCTTCCTATCACTGGGTTATTCCAATGATAAAAATGGTTTCTAGCTCTGCAGGTTATAACTTCCCTTCTTTGATGAAATATACCATTTGCTTAGGGATGGAAAATCGGGGCCTAAATTTCATTTATTAACCAACATAGAATTTCCATGGCTCTCCCTATGTTGTCTCAGCCTGGCTACCTCCCAATCTTGTTGCCAGGAAAAGAATGGAAAACTACTCTATAAACCAGAAAAAAAGATGTCAACAGCTAGAAAAAAAACAAACCCACTGACGATCTTGTGACTTAAAAGAGAGAGGAAAGACAATAATATCAAACAGCCTCTCCTGGGAAGACAGAATCATACTATCACATGTGAGATCTCATTCTAGAGTATGAATGCTTCTATCAGAAATCATTTTCAGGGATTATCTCATAGCCAAAGGGCATGAGGGAATCCTACCCAGAGTGATAGGGAGACAAAGGACTGTTTCCATTTAAAAAAAATTTCAATCCAAACTTGCCTTATACAGTATTTCCAACGCACTGCAGCAAATATCTATCTTGCTTATTTACATACATTATATTATTTGATCTTCATAACAACTTTATGAGATAGGTTCTATAAGTATTATTATTCCCTTTTTACAGAAGAGGAAATTTAGGCTTAGAGAGTTAAAGTGACTTTTCCTTAGCTAGCAAGTAATAAAGCTGGAACTCAAATCAGGTCTTCTGATTCCAAATCCAGGGTCCTTTTTTTTTTTTTTTTAAATCACATTGTGCTCTAAGATACTGGTCTTTCAAGATGCAGTTACATAATATCAACAATCAGATTAATGAATGTTTCAAATTACTAGTAATATAAGACAAATGCAACTAAAACAACCCTGAGGTTTTGCTTCACGCTCATCAGATGCACAAAGATGACATAAGATGAAAACGGTAAGTGTTGGAGGAGCTACGAGAAAGTGTATCAATGTACTGATATTAGAGCTGTGAATTGGTCCAGCTGATTCTGGAAAACAATTTGGAACTATATTGGAAATCACTGAACTTTGTCAAACAACTTTGGCCCAGCAACATCTCTAAAGATAATCTACCCCAAAGAGTTCAAAGATGAAGGCAAAGGACCCATATTTACAATAACACTTTTTTGTTTGCTTGTTTGTTTGTTTGTTTGTTTTTTACAAAGGTATATTTACTTCAAAAATATAACAAGAACAAACTTACAAACATTTCCCAATACTTCAGGCATCTATTCCCCCCTTGGGGAAGCTAGGTGGTGCAGCAGATAGAGCACTAGCCTTGGAGTCAGAAGGACCTGAGTTCAAATGCGATCTCAGATACTTATTAGCTGTCTGACTCTGGGCAAGTCACTTAACCCCAATAGCCTTAAAAAAAAAATATATATATATATATATATTTCCCCCCCTTACACCATTTCAGTCCCTGGGGAGGGGGCAGGGCTAAAACTTACAGTTTAACTCAATTTCTACATAACATCTATCCCACTAAGTTCAAGTACAAAGCCAGGAGTGCCAGTTTCTGTTTGGCTCACACCAGGACCCATACTCCTCAGGGCTACCAGCCTGGCTGAAACAGCCAGCCTAAATTCTATATTACCAGATCCCCACAGAACAACAGTTTTTGTGATAACAAAAATTGGGAGACACAGTGAGTACCCACTCACCCAGTGGGTGAATGAATTGCTGAGTATGAAATATTATTGTGCTGTAAGAAACAATGAATAAGAAGAATTCAGAGAAACTTTGGAAGACTTGACTTGTTTGAAGAGATGTAGCTCAAAGTAAGCAGAATTAGGAGGACAATGGACATAATGACCTTAATGTAAAGAAAAACGACAGAGAAAGAACTTCAGAACTTCAAAACCCTTTAGAACTCTGATCAGTGCTGTAACCAATTGCAACTTCGGAGGACAGATCTTAATAGACCTCCCTCCTTTCTACACGTTGAATTGGTGGTGGATTATAGTTGTGAAATGAGGAAAACACTGCCAGATGTGGCCAATGTATTTGTTTTGCTTAACTGTTATGGGGAAGGGGACTACTGTTGATGGCAGTGGGGTGACATTGGGAAATAAACTGTGTAAAAGAAAAAAAGACATCAAGAAAGCATTTATCTATTGATTTTTAAAAATATGCAGATATCTCAAGCTGGATGTTTTGTAGATATCTTAAACTCAATATATTCAAAACTGAAATCAGTATCTTTCTCTGAGAACCCTCTCCACCTCTGCATTTCCCTAATACTTTTGAGTACATTACTATTCTCCAGGTCACCCAGGCTCACAACCCAGGTATCATCCTTCATTCCTCTCTCTCACCTCCAATATCAAATCTCTTACCAAATCTTGCTGATTTTACTTTCATAATAGCTCTTTCCTCTTTCTTTGCCCTGACACTGCCACCACCCTGACGCAGACCTCCCACATGGACTATCAAAATAGCTGCTGGTTGGTCTCCCTACCTCAAGTCTCTCCCCACTCCAGTCCATTTTCTGCTCAGCTATCAAACTGATCTTTTTTTTCTATTGTTTTTTTCTTTCAGATTTTATTAATTTATTTGTGTTTAGTTTTCCACATTCACTTCCACAAGATTTTGAGTTCCAAATTTTCTCCCCATCTCAACCCTCTCCCCACCCCAAGATGGCATGCATTCTGAATACCCTATCCCCTAATCTGCCCTCCCTTCTATCTCCCTCCCCTTCTTTTATCCCCTTCCCCTTCTATTTTCGTGTAGGGCAAGATAGATTTCTATATCCCACTGCATATCTTATTTCCCAGTTGCATGTGAAAACAATTTTTAACACTTGTTTTTAAAACTTTGGGTTCCAAATTTTCTCCCTTCCTTCCTCCCCACCCACCCTCATTGAGAAGGCAAGCAACTCGATACAGGTTATACATGCGGTCATGCAAAACACATTCATACTAGTTACGTTCAAACTGATCTTTCTAAAGTACAGGTTTCACCATGTTCTCTGCCTCTCCTCCTATCTCAGTTCCCAATTCAATAAACTTCAATGGCTTCCTATCACCTCCAGAATATCTTCTGTTTGGCTTTAAAAGTCTTTCTAATCTGGACCCCTCCTACCTTTCTAGTCTTCTTCTTCTTCTTTTTTGTGTGAGGCAATTGGATTTAAGTGACTTGCCCAGAGTCACACAGCTAATGAGTGTTATGTGTCTGAAGCTGCATTTGAACTCAGGTCCTCCTGACTCCAGGGCCGGTGCTCTATTCACTGAGCCACCTAGCTGCCCCATCCTTTACTTTGCCCCTCTCCCTCCCATCCTCTGTGGTTCAGTGACACTGGCCTCCTTGCTGTTCCTTGAACAGGACATTCCATCTCTCAGTTCAACTCTGGGCATCTTCATTGTCTATCCTCTATGCCTGGAATTCTCTCCCTCTTAAGAGCATCTTTGTTTCCTGGTTTCCTTTGCTTCCTTCAAGTCCCAGCTAAAAGCTCACCTTCTACAAGAAGCATTTCCTAGTCCCCCTTAATACAAGTGTCTTATGTCTGTTGATTAGCTCTAATTTATCCTGAATATATCTAATATATCCTGAATATTTTCAAGTTGTTTCCCCCACTAGACTATAACCCCTTGAGAGCAGTGACTGTCTTTTGCTTTTCTTTGTATCGCTTTCTTCTGTATCATCAATGGTAGTTTAGTGCTAAGCACATAGTAGGTACTTAATAAATTCTTGTTGACTATTGCCTGACTTGTTGACTGACAGAATGGTTGTACCTATTAATGGCTCTGCCAAAAATGCATTAGTGTACCCATCTCTCCACATCTCCTTCAACATTGCCACAATGTCCAGACCTAGAGATTCCACTTTAGGCATATACCCTGAAGAGGACATTTCCAAAAGAAAGGATTCATATATACCAAAACATTTTTAGTGGCACTTTTTACTGTAGCAAAGAATTAGAAACAAAATAGATGCCCATCGATTGAAGAATGAATAAACAAATTGTGGTACATGAATGTAATAAAGTATTACAATGCTGTAAGAAGCAATGAGCATAAGGAATACAGAGAAGTATAGATTTACATGAACTGATACATACTGAAGTAAGCACAGCTAGGAAAACTTTACATACATGAACTGCAACAATGTAAGTGAAAAGTACAAGGACCACACCACAATCAAAACAACTTTGTGAAATTATAAAAATCAAGAATGCCTGCAAAGAAGAGATATAAGAAGACAGTCTTCCCAATTTCTGACAGAAGTTCAGTCACAGATGTGGGATGTTGTGTTTAATATCATCTGTTTGATGTGTTAATTATTTTTACTGAATTTTTTTCTCTTCTCTTTTTCTTTCTTTTTAAAAAAAATTCTTTATTATAATGTATGTTTCTCTGGGATGGGGAAGGAAGAGAGATGTGAGAGACATCTACGTGATATATATTAAAACAAAGATATCAATAAAAATGATTTGTTAAAAAGATGTTACTATATAGTTCCTATCCATGACATGGGATACAATTATCTGAATGAATGGGCCTATGAATACCCTTGCAGTTTATTTTATCATCAAACTCTAGCTCTGGAATTGTGTCTCACAAAGTGAGATGTATTTTCTCAACTGCTTTCTGATGAAATAAAGGTGGATTTCATTATTGTTTTCTTTCCCTGTAAAAACAGTCCCATATTCAGCTATGTATTTTTCCCTGTAAAAAGTCTTATACTCAAACACAGTTCCTAGCTGTGACCTAGGAACATAAACCCTGAGCAATCTAAGCTTGCATTTATTCTAGTGACTCAGCTCATTTTAACTGATTTTGTGTCTACCAAGCACTGTTAGATAAAAAGGGCAAAACAAAGAGCTATCAACCTTTGCATATCCTTTGACCCAGCAATACCACCACTAGGTCTGTATTCCAAATAGATTAAACAAAAAAGGACATATATGTATTATAGCAGCTCTTTTAGTAGTGGCAAAGAATTGGAAATTGAGGGGATGCCCATTAACTGGGGAATGACTGAACAAGTTGTGGTACATGACTGTGATGGAATACTACAAGAAATGACAAGCAGGATGCTCTCAGAAAAACCTGGAAAGATTTACATCAATCGATGTAAAGTGGAATGAGCAGAACCAGAACGCTGTACATGGTTAACAGCAATATTGTATAATGATCAACTGTGACTTAGCTATTCTCAGTGATACAATGAGCCAAGACAATTCTGAAGAACTTAACATGAAAAATGCTATCCATCTCCAGAGAAAGAACTGATGGAGTATGAATGCAGATCAAAGCATAATGTTTTTACTTTATTTTTCTTGTTTTTTTTTAAATCTGTGTTTTCTTTCAGAATTTGACAAATGTGAAAATGTTTTGCATGACTGCATATTTATAACCTAATCAGATTGTTTGCTTTCTAAATGAAGGGGGCAGGGAGGGATAGAATTTGGAACTCAAAATTTAAAAAAATGAATGTTATAAATCGTTTTTACACGTAATTGGGGAGAAATATTAAATAAATATATAAAAAAGAAGAGCAAAAGCCAAAAGGGTGATAGGTCAGTCAGGATAGCTGCTCCATAATTTGTAGAGGGAAAACATTTTCATGTCTAAGAAGAATAGACCTCATCAACTTTCTTTTTCAATTTCAAGATCCCTCACCAGACTATTCCTGCCCAGCACCCAACTTTTTACTATTAGAGGTATGACATGACAGGAATCTTTGAGCTTAAGACACACATACTAAATAATTCAGTGTTCCAAGTACAGAATTAAAGAAAACAAAACTGGGTATTTATTTACATATCATAGTGCTGCTCAGATGCAGACAAGGCTAAAAAGTCATTCCTACTTTAGAAACAGATGTATCTGACCTCTGCAATGGGTGCCATCTTATGCATCTGACATTTTTCATAATCTTTCGGGATAGATTCTCTCAAAATGTCCTGGAAATACTTCTAGTCTTCTCTTGAGCCTGACCAGGCATTTTCTGAGGACAGGATTTTATAAATTCCCTCTAATTGACTGTCCTTTCTTCCACCGCTCTGAATCTTGACAGCCAAGAATGCCACTGATGAAATATTCATCAGCAGTAGTGCAATGATTTTTGATGCATAATTAAGTACAGTACATTTAAAATCTGAGTTTTATGAATAAATAGCCTCCAACTTAATAAACCTTGGTATGTAAATTATCATAAAATGTAAAAACAAATGAAACAGGAATATAATCTTTTTGTTCGCAATTTGAAAAAATAAAAATTCTCAGTATCATTCATTAATGCAGCTGGGCAGAATAGGAGGGCAAGTGTAAGAGAGGGTACTTGTCTTATTTTTGGATACCGGAGCTGATGGGAACATTGCCAGTTTTTTTTTTTCATTTAAACCATTCCCAGACTGAAGAGAAAATAAGAACAAAAATTTAGATCTAGAGGAACTGAGAAGCCATTTAGACATAGAATAACAGGAATATAGATCGAGAAGTAGAAGGAACTTCAAAGGCCATCTTGCCTGGGAGTTCTTCACCATGTTTCTGTCATGGATTCCTTTGGCAGTCTGACGAAGACCATGGATTCCTTCTCAGGATAATGTTTTTAAGTGCACAAAATTAAATACAAAGGATTATGAAGGAACTCAATTATATCGAAATACAGTTATAAAAATATTTTTCCTATCCAAGTTCATGGGAAATGAACTCTGAAATTTACCCATAGACAGTATGTGGACCTCAGGTTAAAAACCGTTGATAGAGTTCTAGTCAAAACTAGAACATTTTACAAATAAGGAAATCAGGGGCAGCTAGGTAGTACAATGGATAGAGCACTGGCCCTGAAGTCAGAAGGACCTGAGTTCAAATTTGACCGCAGACACTTACTATCTGTGTGACCCTGGGTAAGTCACTTAACCTTGATTGCCTCCCCCCCCCCAAAAAAACAAACAAAAAACTCCAAACCAAAAAACAATAAGGAAACTGAGATCTATAATGGTGAAATGACTTGACCAAGGTAATACAGGTAGTTAAGTAGTAGAGGCAGGGTTTAAATTCAGCTCATCAGATGCCATATCCAGCATACTTTCTAGTGTCACACCTATGATTAAAACTCTAGAAAATAGTTCTTAGACTGTCTCTTTAACTCACTTTAGAGATTAATAATCCACATCATCAGAAAATCCTTCCTTGTATCTAGCATAAATCTCCTCTGTTACTGTGTAAGTTCATTTTGCAATTAGTGTTAGATACTTGAATGAAAGGTTTATTTTACTGGTTGGGAATTCAGCTTATTTTTAGGCCGGGGAGGATCTCATCTTTTGAGCTTCTCTACAGTAGGAAACAAGTGATGCTTTTCCTTAGTGCATGAAAAATGCCTATTTCATAACCACATAGTTTTTGTTTTCAAACCTTTTACTAACCCGCCTGGAATGTGTTTCTCCCTCCTCTATACCTAGTCAGAAAAAATGGGAGAAACAAGCATGGGGAATAACAGATTGGATGGTTGGACGGGTAGTTAGGAAGAACTGGTTCAAACACTGCCTCTCATTCTTACAAGCTGTGTGACCATGGACCAGTCACTTGGCCTTGCTGAGCCTCAGCTCCCCCATCTCTAAAATGAGGACAATAACATCGATAGAATCTACTTGTCAGCGTTATCAAGAAGCTTAAATGGGAAAATGTATGTAAAGTTTGGCACCAAATTAAAGGTGCTGCGAAATATCCGTTACTCTTCTTCCAGCCTCACCCATTCTTCAAGATCTGACTCAGATTCTATCTCCTCACTTACAACCTTCCTAATCCAAGTCAGCTCGAAATTCTTGTTACCTTCTGTCCTCCGCTTCCTGTGATTTCTTTGGTGTAGGAAACTCTTAAATCCCTTCTATCAATTCATATGAACAACTATTCTGCAACTTATCATCCTCGACAGATGTGTAGGGGCACCAAGAGGTTAAATGACTTCGACTGAATGACACAGCCTATGTCAGAGCCCAGGTCTTCAAGAATTTGAAGATAACTCTCTAAAGTGGGTACTGGGATTG
Source organism: Vombatus ursinus (assembly GCF_900497805.2). Taxonomy (NCBI): domain Eukaryota; kingdom Metazoa; phylum Chordata; class Mammalia; order Diprotodontia; family Vombatidae; genus Vombatus; species Vombatus ursinus. The sequence goes on from NW_020954576.1 coordinate 48,666,965, forward strand.
GAGGTCTGTGCTCAGAACTCATCCCTGTCGTTTTCTAGGTGTGTGACCTCAGGTAAATCATTCCATTTCTTTGGGTCTTATTTTCTTAATCTCTGAAATGAGGCAGTTTGATTTGATAATCTTTGAAGATCCTTCTACTTCTAATATCCTGCAAACCTATGAATCACTAATTACTGTTATTAATAATAATAATACTCAAATGGATCTGTTATCTTATCAACTCACATAGGAAGAGGGAGAACTTCAAGGCCTACTCATGTAGGCCTGTCCATCTGTGAGGTTCTTGTTCCAACTCACCATGGGGCACTCACCTTGCTTTCTCCTAGCATCTTGAGGGTGCCAGAGAAATGAGATGACTTGCCCATAGTCACAAAGCTACTAAGTGTTAAGAGTGAGATTCAAAGGCAGGTTTTCCTGACTCTGAGTCTAGAGCGCTTTCCACCATCCTCAGATGCATCTATTGACATCCTGTCTTGCTATTTAAATTTTCATTCATTTATGAACATTCCTCAGAGGGCATTATCTTGTGTACTTTATAGCTACAATGCCTTGTAGATATTAAGCACATGCAATAATATTTATTTGGTTTTGTTTCTCCTAGGACTTGTAAATTCACATTCTGTTTTAAATACACACACACACAAACACATTTGACCTAAATAGGAAAACACTGTGGCTAGGTAGTTTCTCTCTCTCTCCTTATCCCCAGAGAACTTGCCCTCCACTGATACAGACTTAAGAAATCAGGGTCACATCTATGATGTGGTGAATCAGAGGTGGACTTTAGAGGAGTCTGCATTGAAAATAGGAAGAGCTTAATAAATGTTTTTTTGAGAAAATGAATGATTAAAAGCCTACTTTTGGAATCATCACAAGAAGGAAGGAAACATTTATTAAGTGCCTATTATGTGCCAGGAACTGTGCTAAGTGCTTTACAAATATTATCTCATTTGATCCTCCCAACAACACTGTGAGTAGATACTTTTATTATCCCCATTTTTCAGTTGAGGAAACCGAGGCAGGCAGCAGATTAAGTGGCATGGCTGGGATCAGGTAAAATCTGAACTCAGGTTTTCTAGACTCCAGACCACTGTATCACCTAGCTCCCCTCACTGGGACAATGATATCCTTAATGGCAAAATTTTCTCTGTTTTAAATATCTTTAGATATGATTTCAATGAGTGCATTCCATTTTTGCCTCGGGTTGGAGCTTGAAGTTCTCCCTCTTCCTTAAACAAACAAAAAAAAAGGTGGGGGGAGGGGAGTTTAATTGAATCAAAATATTAAGTAACATTTATAGAATGTTTTAAGGTTTGCTAAGCACTTTACACATTTGGGCCTCACAAAAAATCTATGGGGAAACTGAGGGTGACAGAGGTTAAGTGACTTGCTCAGAATCACACAGCTACTAAGCTAAGATGGAGGATTTGAAATGAGGTCTTTTGACTCAGGACCCCGTGTCAGCTGTTTGAGGACAAGTCTAAGCATCCATAATACCTAGGAAAGTGACTTGCATACAGTAGTTGCTTAATAAATGTTTGTTGAATTGAATTGAGGCATGGAAGTTTTGAATGAGGAAAGAATGAATAATATATTTGTAAGCTGGATTCTGTGTGCTGGTAAATGTTTAACAGCTGGTTCTCTGGGGGGAAAATGTATGCAGGACACGCTTTAAAGTTTAATTTCCATTATGAACATTTTCTCCCTCATTTTCTTAAGTCTAAGCAATCAACAAAACAATCAATCAAGCTGATTTCCCAGACTTAAACGCTCACATTGAAAATTTAACAGTCGGCTCAAGTTGGCCCCAGCCCATGCCCCAAGAGTCCCTCTGCAGCCTCTCAAAGATCCCCGCTTTTCTCGCAGCCTGACAGCGGCCTACAAGTCCCAGGCTGCCTCGCGGGGCGGCGTCACTCCCCTCGCGTCCCCCCCTCTCCCTTGGACAGAGTGAATAAAGGTTCCGTTGTGGGCTCACTGCGGGCTGGTCTGTTATCGTCTGCGGGTGACGGAAGCCCGGGGGTGGGTGGGCGGCGTGCAGCCGGTGGGCGGGCGGGCTGGGGCGTAGCGAGGCTGGGGCTCTCCCTTCTCTCCACATTGGGGGGCGGGCAGAAGGGAGGCGGGAGGCCGGGCGGGCCGGCGGCCTGGGGCCGAGCCGCGAAGACGGAGCGGTCGGAGGAGATGGAGGGCGGCGGCGGCGCCGGCAGCGGGGGTGGGACGGCCCTGCGCGGGAGCGGCCCGGCCTCGGGCCCCGGCCCCGGCCCCGGCGGCGGCGGCGGCATCGGGCTGGCTCGGGAGCTGGGCCGGGCCTTCGCCCACCACCGCCTCTACCTGAATCGGCTGCAACAGAACCTGAGCGAGACCCAAAAGTTCTTTGGCGACATCCAGTGCTCCTACCACTGCAGCTTCCCCCCTTTGTCCCCAGTCCCGGGCGGCGATGTCTCCGCGGGTAAGGGTAAGGAGGGACGCGGGTCGTGCACGCGGGTGAGGAGGGACGCGCCTCCGGGCCCTGAGGACCGGCCGCGGGGGGCAGGCACGGAGGGAGGTGTTCAGGCACCTCGAGGACCCGGCAGGCGGAAGGAGAGGGAGGGGAGCGGGGCTCCGCGGATAGGCCGAGGGGCGGGGCCCTGCGGGGGTGCCAGAGGTGGGGGTGGGGCTCTGCGGGGTGTCAGGGTCAAGGGCGAGCGGGGGCCCTGCGGGTTGTCAGGTCGGGGCAATGAGGGGAATTTCTGGGGGTGGACCTCCGGTGTCAGGGGCAGTCGGTCCCCCAAACGCATTGGGGTTACCAAAGGATGGTTTTCTGGGAGGAAGAAGTGTGGAGAAAGGGATGGTTGAGTTTGGAAAGAGAAGGGCTGGGGGGTTAATCCAGCTGTGAGTTGGAGGCGGGGTGGGGGGCTTGCGACGGACAGGAAGGAGGTGGAAGGGTGGGTAGGATGCCCCAAAGTGAAAAGATGATTCTGTGGAGAAGTCAATCAAGTAGCATTTATTAAGGGCTAACTATGTGCCCGACACTGGTAAGCGCTGGAGACGACAAAGAAAGGCAAAAGACCGTCCCTGTTCTCAGGGAGCTCCCAAGTTTAATGGGAACGCCAGCGTGCAGACAACTCTCACAAAGATAACTTGGAAAGAATGAACTCCCCGAGGTTCAGGGGGCTCTCTGGAAAAACTTCTCGGAGAAAGTGGGACTTTGGGACTTGAGGGAAGCCAGGAGGTGGAGAGGAGAGAGAGGAGGATCGGGGGCGATGGCAGAAGTGAGCCAGGGCATTCATAGAGGTGGAGGGAAACGGAGCGAAGTGCAGTAGCCCTCCGGCTGTGAGCTGTGTTGTCAAAGAAGGAATGCGAAGTTTGGGCTTGAGGGAAGGTCATGTGTACTTGAGAGGCTCCACGATCTCGGCTGTCAGCTGGTGCAGATTGCGATCCATCCATGACATCTCATCCCATATGGTTCTTTTTGGTGGCTCGTGAAGAGTCTCAACCAAGGTGTCAGAGGTCCTAGTTCTTGGGGCAGCTAGGTGGCTGAGTGGATAGAGCTGTGGGCTTGAAATCCGGGAAACCTCTGTTCAAATCTGGCCTTAGGCAATTAACTAGCTTAACTAGCCAAGTGATCCTGGGCAAATCACTTAACCTCCATTTGCCTCAGTTTCCTGTTCTGTAAAATGGGAATAATAATAACATCCACCTCTCAGGGTTGTTGTGAGGATCACATGAAATAATTTGTAAAGTATCTGGCATGTAGAAGGCACTATGTAAATGTTAGCTGTTGTTATTTGCTGTTTTTGATATTTTGTAGATAATCAGTGCAGTACTTTGGCTATACATTTGTTATACTTTGTTCTCATTACAGGACCTGGTCACCTGGTGTATTTTAGGAAAGGAAGGCTATTTGGTGCTAATGAATTACCAAAAATTGTGCCTGAGTCAGAAATTATGCTTTTTTTTTTTGAGGAAAGTATGACTCCACTTTTTTGTGTTTGTGACCCCCTTTTGTGTGTTGTCTTTTCCCATTAGAAAGTAAGTTCTTTGAAGGCATAGACTGTCTTTCTTTTTTGCTTATACTTTGTATCCTCAGAGCTTAGCATGGTGGCTAGCATATAGCAAGTGATTAATAAAATCTCCCTTTCTCCCCTCTTCATTTCCTTCCTTCCTTCCTAACCTGACTTCTGAGCTGCTTTTTTAACCCTCTCAGTTCTAATTTCTATCCAGGACAAAAATACAAAGACCCCAAAGCACTTAAACATGACCAGAGTTTTCAAGGTGAAGGTCTTCAAACTTTTTCTTTCTAGTTATGCCTCAGGACCTGAAATTGGGGAAACTGGCCTCCTTTGCTCCCAGGAGGTGTTAAATACAAACTTTTAGTTAAAAAATAACTGAATGAGCTCTGTAGATTGCACTTATGTGTACCAAGGGTAATAACAGCCAAGTAGCTTGTGAATTTAGGGGCTGATAGCATTTTAACATAGAAATGGCTCGTTAGATTCTTAGGTTGTATTTCTTAGTAGTATTCCTGATTTACTGGAACCAAGTTGTACACATGTCATTAATTTGTTTTAGGGTCTAGAATTAGAGGTGAAAGTTAGAAGGTACCGAGATTGTCAAATTGTAAAATTTTAGACCGATCCTAAATAATCCTCTTCTGTTTGACTTGCTGGTATCAGTGACAACCATAGTTTATACATGATGGAGAATATTGTAGAGGAAGGGCTAATTGTTGTGGGGTTGTAGTTTTGACATTCTGTGTTCAGAGCTTTGCTGATCTGAAAGTGGATATAGAGAGAACTGCTATCCTCCTCTGCTTTGCTCCATGAAGAAGTAGGTGGTAGGAAGGCCCAGTTGAGAATGTGTTTTATTTTTGAAGTCCCTCAGAGAAGAAAATTCCACAACCTTTTTCTTTCACCCTTTTTAGGGTTCTTTTTCACTAAGAAAATCTTCCTCACAGCTCATTTCAATTCAACAAACATTTATTATGGTCCTTCAACATGCCAAGTGCTGGGACTACAAAGACAAAAATAGAATGGTTCCTGCTCTCAAGCAGCTTATATTCTCGTGGGGAGAAACAGCATGTATGCAGATAAGTGATTACTTTAAATACAAAGTCATGGGGATGATCACTAACCACTGGAGGACTCAAGAAAGGCCTGGAGCCCAGCTGTAAAGGAAACTCTAGATAGTTCTAGGCAAAGATGATGGGACAGAGCTTTCTACCCCTGGGACAGAGGCTGTACAAAGGTGTACAGGAGGCAGGAGATGGAAGGTTTTCTTTGGGGAGAAAGCAAGCAGGGAAGTTTGGCTGGAATGTAGAATATGTAAAGGAGAATAATGTGAAATGAGTCTGGAAAGATAGGTTGGAGCGAGGTGGGCAGGGCTTTTCAGTGGCTTCACAGAAGAATTTGTATTTTATCTTAGAAGCAATAGGGAGCCATTGAAACTTCCTGAGCAGGGGAATGATATAATCAGTCTTGTGCTTTAGGAATCAGTTTGGCAGCTCTGGAGAATGGGTTGAAGAGTGAAGAGACTGGATATAGAATGACCAGTTATTAAGGCTATAGTCATATTTCAGACTAGAGGGGATGAGGGTTAGAACTAGCCTGGCAGCTTTGTCATTGGAGAGAAGGGATAAATATAAGAAATATTATGGTAGTAGAACCAACAAGACTGGGCCTGTGTGGGTTGAGGGAGGATTTGAGGAAGATTACAAGGTTGCAAATGGGGGTGATTAGGATTGTGATGTCCTAGACAAAAGTGGCAGTTGGGAAGAGGAATGGGTTTAGACCACATGTGGCCCTCTAGGTCCTCAACTGTGGCCCTTGTTTAGATTCAGTCAAAGGGCTGCACTTGAGGACCTAGAGGGCCACATGTGACCTCAAGGCCACAGGTTCCCCACCCCTGGTTTAGGGGAAAAGGTGACTAGTTCTGTTTTGAACATGTTGATTTTGAGAAGTGTGGAACTCTGGAGAAAGATAAGGGCTGGGCAGGTAGCTTTGGGAATCTTTTGCATAGAGATGATAGTTGAATTAATGGTAGCTGATGAGATCATCAAGTGAGGAGAGTATAGAGAGAAAAGAGGAGAGAGTTGAGGACAAACTGTGTGGGGTATGGATTCATAGGGGACTGGGCCTAAATGATAATCCAGCAAAGGAGACTGAGAAGGATCAATCATACAGGTAGAAGGAGAGAACCAAAGAGGATGGTGTCAAGGAACATTGGAGGAGATAGGGTTCAGGAGGAGAGGGCCACTAACAGTGGTAAGTGCTGCAGAGAGTCAAGAAGCATGAGGACCAGGAAAGGCTGTTGGCTTTGGTGATTAGGAGATCATTGGTGACCTTGGAGTGGGCAGCTTCAGTATATTGTGGATCAGAAGCCAGACAGTGAAGTATCAAGAAGTGAATGTGAGGGTGAGGACATAGAGGCAACGAGCATGTCATAGATTTTCCGAGAAGTTTGGCTATGAAAGGGAAGAGACACAGTGTGATACTCAGTCCAGTAGGAACAAGTGAAGATTTTTTAAAGGATGTGGGAGCTCTAGGTGTGTTGGTAGTAAGCAGAGTAGAAGTGCTCAAATGAGGGCATATTGAAAGTTAAGGTGGGCAAGTTCGTGTTGTACCTGAAGCCCATTTTCCCATTATTTGGAAGGGTGACTTTAGTTTTGGAAATTGCAGTTCAGAAAATAGAATCATCTCTGGGAGTAGAGGAGGTGGGTGGAAGGAGGTGATCAAGGTACCTTGGACCTTTGTTTTTTCCTTTTAAAAATACAGTTTAAGAGATAGGTGTCTCTCACTAGTTTCTTCTAGTGGATCATGGATTGGCATTCTAATATTAGGCCTCTTTAACCTCTGGAACTTTCCATCTAAATACAAAAGCTTGTGGTGGTGAAGAAAAGGTAGGACCAGAGCTATTTAATTTCGTTCCCCCTAATAGAGGATATTCATTTTAGTGTGTAGAGTTATTTGTGACTAAGAAAATAGTCACCAGATATTTGTTAAATATCTACTGTTTGCCAGGCGCAGTGCTAGGTGTTGGGGATACAAATAAAATGAATAAAAGAATCCCAACTAGAATGATGTTAAAATTCTAAGGGGAGGAGAAAGGGGAGAGGGGGAACAACAGGTACCTCCCCCCCTCCAAATGTAGAGTATCCAGATGGAATTATAGAATGGCAGAATCGGAAGAGTTTGTCTAGTCCAATTTTATCATTTTACTGCTAAAAAAACTGAGGCCCAGTGTGTTAAAGTGACTTCCCTATGGTCCCATAGTAACTGCTAAGCTAGAACACAAGTCCAAGTCTTTTGACTCCAAGTTCAGTGCTTCTTCTGTTAACACCTTACTACAGATGAATGTGTGAATTTTTAGGGCCCATGACTCTAAGATACAGAATCCCTGTGGGAGGATTTCTGAGATACTTAGATTTTGTCTCCTTTCCCATTGCAAGGTGAAGATCCAGTTCAACTCATAGTCTTAGTTTTTCCATATGAGGTTGTATCCATGTAGAATATGAGAAACAGATGTTCAGAGACGCACCATTCAATAGCTATCTGGCAGACCTCTGAGAGATTTTAACCATTCTCTGTGGTGTGGAAGAGTGCTTATAGGCATTATGTATTATGTACTATGCATTAGAATTGCTGAGGACAAACTTGAACTTTGAAATGATTGAAATGTAATAACAATAAAAACACTATTTACATAACATTTTATACCTTTATGCTATTTCACTTTAATTTGCATGTTGCCTAGGCATTGAATGAATGCATACTAGGGAAGGAAGAGGAAGGGCACAAAAGTGTTTTTTTTTCCCTTGATATGATCACATTGTGACATACTTCAGGGTCTGAGTAGAAAATTTAGAACATAGATATTATTTTAGGGATAAAAAGTCCATTGCATAGAATCTCAATGTGGTCTAGTTCTCAGAAGCAGCTTGGCTAAGTGGGTAGAAGATAAGATTGGGAGTGGGTCGATGGCTAGTCTTTTTTTCTCAGTTTCTTTTTTTACCTCTCTACAAAGAGGAGGTGATGGCCTGGGATGCAGTGGATGACCTTGGCATCTTCAATGTCTGACCAAATTCTAAGCGCTCCATAGCACCTTCATGGCCATCCCACATCGCTCAGACTTCAGAGCTACTGTGAGTAATTAATCTCAGAAAGACTGGAGAATAGCAGAGTTGCCACTGGCCCAGAGAAAGGCAAATATCCCTAGGATAGAAGACAATGAGTTAATAATAAAAACGGCATTTATAGATCTTTTCAAGGTTTGAAAAGTGCTTTACAAATATTATTCTACAGACTTTTAAGCCAGTGATTCTGACTTTGATGCCTGGCAAAATTATGTGACATACCATGAAAGGGATGGTAGCTAAACATCTGGAAAAGGAAGGAGTGACTGGAAAGAGCCAACATTGTTTTGTCAAGAATGTGTCATTCATACTAACCTCAATTTCTTTTTTTTGCGAGGGCTGTTAGGTGGATTAGGGGAATGATGTAGATATAGTTTGTTGGGATTTCAGGAAAGCATTTGACAAAGTTTTTCATGCTATTCTTGTGAACCATGTGTAGGCTTGATGATAGTACACGTAGGTAGATTCAGAGCCTGTTAGATAGATGAACCCAGAGAGTACTCATTAATGGTTCAGTTGTTCATTTGGAGGATATCTGTAGTTGATGGCTCAGGGATCTGATCAGTCCTTGGCTTTGTGCTGTTTAACCTTTTTCTTAGTGCCTCAAACGAAGACATGGATGGTGAACTTATCAGATTTGCAGATGGCACCAAATGGGGAGGCCTAGTTTGGCATGAGGATCTAGAAACATCTTGACAGGTGAGAATACTGGGCTGAATTGAATGAAGTAAAATTTAATAGGGAGAAGTGTAAAGTCTTACACTTGGACACTTGGTTTATTTAAGTTTTTTTGGGGGGGGGCTAGGCAGTGGAGTTAAGTGACTTGCCCAGGGTCACACAGCTAGTAAATGTTAAGTGCCTGAGACTGGATTTGAACTCAGGTCCTCCTGACTCTGGGGCCGGTGCTGTATCCACTGCGCCACCCAGCTGCCCTGACACTTGGTTTAAAACAATCCATCTCACATGAGTATAAGATGGGGGGTTGTGACTGAACAACGTTTAACCTTAAGTTCGAAAGGTTTTACTAAATTGCAAGCATAGTGTGAGTAAACAGAGTGATGTGGCAGTCAAAAAAGCCAGTGTTATCTTAGGCTGCATCCAGGGAAGTGATGGTCCCATTGTACTCTGCCATAGTTGTACATCATATGTAATATTGTCTTCAGTTCTGGGCATTACATTTTAGGAATGACATTGATAAATTTAGAAAGTATTCAGAGGAACATGATTTAGGGTATTGAAAATCCTTGGGATCATGCCCTGAGTCAGCTAGTCAGCATTTATTAAGCACCTATTATATACCAGGCACTGTACTAAGCCCTGGAGATCCAAAGAAAGGTAAAAGATAGTCCCTGCCCTCTAGGAGCTAACAATCTAATGGGAGAGACAGCATGTATACAAGTATGTACAAGTAAACAATATACAGGATAAATTGGAAATAATAGAGGGGAAGGGACTAGAATTAAGGAGGATCAGGAAGGGCTTCCTGTAGAAGGTAAGATTTTAGCTGAGACTTGACAGAAATCAGGGAAGTCAGAAGACAGATGAGGGAGATCATTGTGACCATAGGAGAGAGGCAGGGAAAAAGCCCAGAGTAGAGAGATGGAATGTCTTGTTCCAGTAACAGCAAGGAGGCCAATGTCACTGGATCACAGAGTGCGTGGGTTGGTATAATGGGAGCCACTGGAGTTTGGGTCAGACTTGTGCTTTTAGTAAGATCACTTTGACATCTGAGAGGTGGATGGACTGGAGTAGGGAGAAACTTGAGGCAGATCAACCAGTAGGTTGCAGTTCTCTTCTTGTGTGACATGATGAGGGAGGGCTGGTACCAGAGTGTGGCATTGTCACAGGAGGCAGCAGTATATGTGAAAGATGTTACAAAGAGAAGGTCAACAGGACTTGGCAACAGATTGGATAAAGGGGTGAGAAAGTGAAGAGTTTGGGATGACACTTAGGTTATAAGCCTGGATGATTGGGAGCATGGTGGTGCCCTCAGCAGTAATAGGGAAGTTATGAAGAGGAGACGGTTTTATGGGAAAGATAATGAGTTCAGTCTTGGACATAGTGAGTTTAAGGTGTCTTTGAGATGTTCAGTGTAGTCATTTGGAGGCGTGAGACTGGGGATTATCAAAGAGGTAAGTGCAGGGATAAGTAGATCTGAGAATCATCAGCATAGAGATGATAATAGAATCCTTGGGAGCTGATGAGATCACCAAATGAAATAGTATAGAAGGAGAAGAAAAGACAGCCAAGGACACCTGGTGTCATCTTGATGAAGATCCAGCAAAAGAGACCAGAAGGAACAACCAAATGGGTAAGAGGAGAACTGGTAGAGAATAGTGTAACAAACCTAGAGAGAAGAGGGTTCTTGACGGGTCAGAGTCTGAAGAAGGGTCAAGAAGGATGAGGACTGAGAAAAGGCCACTGGACTTGGCTATTAAGAGACCATTGGTAATTTTGGAGAGAGCCGTTTCAGCAGAATTAGAAGCCATACTGCAGAGAGTTAAGAAGAAAAGGATGTGAAGGCACCTATTGTAGAAGGACTTTTAAAGGAGTGTAGCCACAAAAGGGAGAAGAGATATGGGAGAACAGCTAGCAGGAATGGATGGATAAAGTGAGAATTTTTTGAGGAATGGAGGAGACATGGGCATGTTTATAGGCAGTAGGAAAGCAGCCAGTAGATTGATGATTAAGTGAGAGAGTGCAGATGAAAGAGGGGCAATCTGCTTGAAAAGACAGGATGGAATGGGATCGTTTGTGCCTGTAGAGGAGTTAGCAAGGAGAACTATCTCATTATGTGAGATAGGTGTGAAGGAGAAGATAGTGGCAGAAGGCATCCAGGTGATTGATATAAGATTGATGTAAGATGTAAGATATAAGTTGAGGAAAAGGGAAGAAAAGGAAGTTCTCAAGTGAGTAAATGAAGGAATTTGGGATATTTTACCTGGAGAAGAAAAAATTTAGGATACGACTTGACAATGGGTGAAAGTTGAAACAAAACAGATTTTGGCTTTGTGTAAGAAAAATTTCCCAGCAATTAGACCTAAAGCCAAATGAAGTGACTTGTGGAAGTGGTAGGTTTTTTTCTCGCCACAGCACTTCTAGGCAAAGGCTGGATGACTATTTGTTGGGTCAAGAATAGATTCTTATTCAGGTATGGGTTAAACTAGATGACCTTGAGTTTGTTCCTTTCAGCTCTAAGATTCTGTGATTCTCACTGAAATATTAAGACAAGGGGGTTGAGCTCTTCAGAAAGAAGGGATAGGGTTACAAAGTGACAGAGACAGTAATACCTTTTGTTATCTTAAGGACCTATAGGGAATCTTGATATTGTAGTTTATCTCAATCACGATCTTGGGTTGAGGAAATTAGGATGGGGAAAAGTATATAGTCTCAGCCAGGCATTCCATGTATGTTGCAAAACTCTAAAATTATTATTTATTAAATATATTATTTATAGAATAATCAACCTTTTACTTTTGTTCTAATGAAATAATTGTGGTAATTGTCATCACCACTGTTATTGTCATAATCATCGAACATTTAAATGTACACTCCTTAAAGGAGACTAGAAAAACTGGCCTCTGTTCTCTAGAGGCATAATATATAGAGAACAGGCATCAGAAAGAAACATGAAGCCAATACACAATTACATAGTAGGCTTTTTTCTTAAACCATGAGATTTTATTTATTATAATTTGCCTTTGAAAGAGTTCATTGCAGTATCGCTTCAGTTCAAATTAAACTCTCTTCATTGCCACACAGGGTAAAAACTGGACTATGGAATTTGAAAGAAAGTAGAAAAGATGTGTACTTGGATAGAAACTTTTATTTGATTTCCTCAAAATTTGCATTTGAAAATACTTTAAAGAAACAGACACAGGTCAAATGGAAAGAGCATTTGTGGGAGTCAGAAAAATTGGGTTTGAGTCATTCTTTGCTATTTGATACCTAGACCTTCAATAAGTATTTGCTTATATATAGCAGATCTTATCATAGAATCTTATCTGGTTCACAAATAGTTGCGTTTTTCTTTTGATAGACTGCAGTGGTTGTATCATGCAGCCGTGGTGGTGATTAGACTAGAATGGTGTTGTGGCCATGACTTTACTGTGAACATAAAACCAACTGCTCTGTGCACCTTAAGGTTGGGGCTGTCATATATTACATTGTAATTATTATTCTTATTTGCTGCTATTATTGCCTTGGATTTATGTAGCACCTTTTTTCTTCTTTCTTTCTTCTAAAGATATGAGTGATTTTTTTTGTTTGTTTTTGTACCATCTTTACTTCTGGATATCTCACTTTTCCCCTCCCCATCAAATAATCTCTTGTAGTAAGGAATAAAAAAGAAAGGAAAAAATATTAGTTCAGTACAACTAACCTATACATAGATCAAGTCTGAAAATATATTCTGTAAATTCAGGAGATTGGACTGGATTTCCTCTGAGTTCCTTTGAGTCTTAGAGCTATGATCTTAGGAACTTTGAAGTGGTCAGTCAGTACTCAAAAGTCCCTTCCTTGCCTTTGCACAGAAGGGAGACAGGCTAATGGGGGCCAAGCTTGGGTGTTATGGTTACATAGCATTCAGTTATGTAGCACCTCTAAATATTAAACAGATCGTCCCCTCTCCTCCCATCCTGTGTGTATGCCTTGGGGGTGGGGCAGAAAGAAGTTTCTCCTGTTTATAAGTAAGCAGAGGTCTAGAAAGGTTCACTGAGTTTCCTAAGGCTGCTGTCAAATGAGATAGTATTTGTAAAGCTCTTAGCAGAGTGCCTGGCACAAAGTAGGCACCTATTAATAATTATTCCATCCTCACTAATCAATAAGAGCCAGAACTGGGTCCCCAGACTCCAATTCTAGTTCTTTGGCAGTAGTTTTTATTTCCTTTTTCCTTCCTTCTTCATTCCTTCCCTAGCTAAAGTTATTATTCCTACATAAAGGCAGAAAAATGCTCACTGGCAACAGAGAGAATTTGTTAGTAATGAATTTAGAGTCAGAAAAGTTGGTTTCAAATTCTGGTACTTCCATTTGCTTTCTGTGTAACCTTGGTCATCAGTTTCCCTCTCTGGGCCATAGTTCCTCTAGCTGTAAAATGACTAGATGACTTCTTAGACCCTATCTAGTTTTAAATTGTATGAAAGAGGCACAACCTAGAGCCTAGCAGCTTGCCAGAGGAGCATAATTTACTTCAATGGAAAACTTCATTAGACTGCTGTAGGTACAGTATGAGGCAACCTCCCCTCTGGCCTCTTGGTGTAATTTCCACTTCATAGCCTGTAGGGAATTGAAGACCGCATCTTGCTGAGCTTGCTGCATCTCAAGCTCCGTGTGAGGAAGTGATCTACCAAAGCACAATGGCTCTTTGCTGCCTTTCCCTTCCTAATCTTCCTTTCCCAGGATGATTTGTTTCCAGTGGTTCTGGATAGCCTTGATTCATCAAAAGAGACCAGTTAATTCCTTCTATCCTCCTGACATTGCAAAAGAAAAAGAAAAACCCACCCCTTTTAAAAGCTTTGTGATATGGTTAGTTCACCCCTGCAAAATTTTCCAAAGTCATAAACTACAAAAGTTCTGCTTGACTCCCAAATTTGCTTTTGTTTAATTCACATTTAGCAGTTTCTTCTGCCTTTCCATATTCTACTACTTCCTTTCTCATGAGGCTAAGGGAACCAGAAATATTACCTGTTGTAGAATCTTAAAGTTCATCACCAAAAACTGATTCCCATGTGGAAACCAAACTTAGAGGAAACTGAAAGTTAAGGTATGAATTTTACCTTAAACTTAATTTGTTGCATGATTTCCTGTAGGCTTTGGGACTACTTATTTGTGCTTATTTACATGGCTCATAGAAATTGGAATGAGATGATACATATGAAATGAATCATATTGCTCTCTGATTACAAAGATGATATTCTTTAAAATTTTTGTTGTAAATGTAATAGCCATCAACAAAAACCAACATATGTAAAATGAGGAATAAAAACATAACCCTCTTTTCATCTTACAAAGAAGTAACCAGATTAGTAGCACACAAAAAATGTATTTGCGCTTTGTCCCCTTCCAAGTCTATCTGAAGTTGCATTACTTAAAAAAAATTGTTGTCAGTATGTAGATGGTTCTGATTCTACCTTTATTGCTTTGCATAGCTTTATATAGGTCTTATTTCCTTGTATTCTTTATATTTACTATTTTTGATGGTGTCTACTTTCAGTACATAACCATTTTCAGTGATGGTGTCTACTTTTTTTTTGTGGTTTTATAGGTTGCTTTATTTTTTTTAATAATTTATTTATAGTTTTAAACATTTACTTCCATAAAATTTTGAGTTTTAAATTTTCTCCCTCTCCTTCTCCACTCCCCTCCCCAAGATGGCATGCAGTCTGATATAGGTTCTACTTACAGATTCATATTAAGCATATTTTCCCATTAGTAATGATGTAAAGAAGAATTAGAACTAATGGGAAGAACCAGGAGAATGAAGCAATAAAAGAAAACAAAAGAAAACGAGAGCAACTAGTATGCTTCCATCTGCATTCAGACTCCATAGTTCTTTCTCTGGATGTGGATAGGTGTCTGTTATTTTTAAATCACATGAATATGCCATGAATGAATTCATCCTTTCTCCATGTTGAATGTAGAGGTTATTTCCAGTTTTTGCTTTGACAAAACAGTTGTGAATATTTCTGTGTAGATATATAGGTCCTTTTGGGTGATTGGTTTTTTGTTTGTTGTTTTTTTTGCTAGGCAATGGGGTTAAGTGACTTGCCCAGGGTCACACAGCTAGTACGTGTCAAGTGCTTGGTCAGAGGCTAGAATTGAACTCAGGTCCTCCTGACTCCAGGCCTGGTGCTCTATCCACTGCGCCACCTAGCTGCACCTGGGTGATTGTTAATTGATTAAGCCCTAGCAGTGGAATCACTGGGTCCAAAGGTATAATTAGTTATGTGAAATTTATTTTTATTGCCATATTCTCAAAAATTTGTATTAGTTTATGATCCTACTAACAATGAGGCCTGTTTCCTTGCATCCCTGCCAAGATTTTGTCCTTTTGGGGCTAGTTTACTGTTCTAGGGGTTAGTACAAAGATACTTTTGTATTGCAGATACCTGCAATAGTACGTACTTTGACTCATTTTTTGAATGATGAATATGCATTTACACTGGTCCATACATGTACTACGGCTCCTATTGCCCTAGTGACCAATACTCTAATGCAGTGGAATCTAATTTTTCCTTGTTTGAAAGTAACTGGCTTGGTCAAACCATTAATATTAGCCTCATTAGTGCTAGAGTATTTTCCAGTCAATCAAAAAACATGTATTAAACACCTACTATGTGCCAAGCACTGTGCTGTGTGCTGGAGATACAAAAAGAGTCAAAAGACAGTTCCTGCCCTCAAGGAGCTTACAGACTAATGGGAGACAATATGCAAACAAATATATACAAAGTAAGCTACATTCAGGATAAATAGGAAATAATTAAAAGAGGTAAAGTGCTAGAATTAAGGGGGGTTGAAAACGGTTTCCTGTAGAAGGTGGGATTTTAGTTAGGACTTAAAGGTAGCCAGGGAAGTCAGTAGTCAGAGTGGAGGAGGGAGAGTGTTTCAGGCATGGAAGATAGCCAGAGAGAATGCTGGGAGCCTGGGATGGAGTGTCATATTTGTGGAACCATCTAGAAGCCAGTGTCTTTGGGTCAAAGAGTTCGCGTTGGGGGAGTAAGGTGTAAGAAGACTGAAAAGGTAGGAGGGGATTAGCATTTTGAATTTGACCCTGAAAGCAATAGGAAGCCACTGGAGTTTATTGATTAGGGGCAGGGATTATATGATTGGACATTCGTTTAGGAAAATCACTTTAGTGGTTATGGAAGATGGATTGGAGTGGGGAGAGGCTTGAAACAGGCAGATTCACCAGCATGTTCTTGTAATAATCAAGGTGTGAGGTAATGAGGACCTGTACTAGAGTGGTGGCAATATCAGGGGAGAGAAGGGGACATATTTGAGAGATGCTGCAAAGGTGAAATACATAGGCCTTGGCAATAGTTTGGATGTGGGAATGAGGGTAAGAGTAGGTTGCAAGCCTGAGGGACTGAGGGAGGATGGTGTTGCCCTTTATAGTAACAGGGAAAGTGGGAGGTGGGAGAAGGTTTAGAGGGAAAGATAATGAGTTCTATTTGGGATGTGTTGAGTTTCAGCTATATACTGGACATTCAGTTCAAGATATCTAAGTGGCAGTTGGAGATGTGAGATTGGATGTCAGCAGAAAGATTAGGGCAAGAAAGATAGATTTGAGAATCATTATCATAGAGATGACAATTAAGCCTTTGGAAGCTGATGAGATCACCAAGTGAAGTAGTATAGAGGCAGAAGAGGGCCCGGGATGGAGCCCTGAGAGATGCCTATGTTACAGGATGTGATCTGGAGGGAGGATCCAGCAAAGGAGACAGAAAAGGTAGGAGGAGAACTAGGAGAGAATGGTTTTCCAAAAACCTAGAGAGAAGAGAGAGTATCAAGGAGGAGAGAGTAGTCATCAGTGTCAGAGGCTGCAGAGAAGTCAAAGAGAATGAAGATTGAGAAAAGGCTAATGGATTTGGCAAGTATAAGAGATCATGAGTAACTTTGGAGAGCAGTTTGGGTGGAATGATAAGGTTGGAAGTCAGATTGTAGAGGGTTATAAAAAGGATTAGAGGAGAGAAAGGAGGCCCCTATTGTATACAGCTGTTAGGATGCTGGTTAGCAGGGAGAGAAGACTCTATAATTGGTTTACCTTCTCTAACTGAAGCAGTCTTATTGTGGTGAGAAGTGGAGGTTGTGATATGAGAGAATCTCTGAGGAGCCAGGACCTTTGAGAAGTCATCTAGCCTAGCCCTTCCCTGAAGCATTAGCCAGTTCTACAGGATCTGCAACAAGGTTTTTCCATTCTTCACCTGAACAGCTCCAATTATAGAGGAGTTGTTACCTCACAGTTATTTATTTATTCCCAATTACAAGTAAAGATAGTTTTCAGCATTCATTTTTGTAAAATTTAGAGTTCTAAATTTTTCTCCCCCCCAAGACATAAGCAATCTGATATAGGTTATACTTGTACAATCTTGTTAAACATGTTTCCACATTAGTCATGTTGTGAAAGAAGAGTCAGAACAAAAAGGGAAAAACAATGAGAAAGAAAAAGCAAAAAACAAAAAAAAGTCAAAGTAGTATGTTTTGATCTGTATTCAGACTCCATAGTTCTTTCTCTGGCTGTGGTTAGCATTTTTCATCCTGAGTCTTTGGGAATTGTCTTGCATCATTGTATTGCTGAGAAGAGCTAAGTCTATCAAAGTTGGTCATTGCTCAATGCTGCTGTTGCTGTGTACAGTGTTCTCCTGGTTCTACTCACTTCACTCAGCATCAATTCATGCAAGTCATTCCAGGTTTTTCTGAAATCCTCCTGCTCAATCACTTCTCATAGCACAGTAGTATTCTGTCACAATCATTTTTCACAATTTGTTCAGCCATTTCCCAATTGATGTAGGTCCATAAATTGAGAGCGTAGTGGTCATCCAGTTGAAGCTCCTTATTTTACAAATGAGGATATAGAGGCCCAGAGAGGTGAGGTGACCTGCTCCATGGTCACAGGGTAAGAATAGCTCATTATGAGGAAGACCATCAGAGATAAAGAGACATGGATGAGAACTGACGTGGAAGTACGACCTCCCATATTAACCTCACCCATTCCAAGACAGAGGAATCGTTATAATGATTTTGTTTGTATAGCTCAATTATAGTATCTTCCCAGGAAGATTATTCTGACATATTTTATTGACAGGTGTCTACAAGCTACATGCGATGTAGTTAATTCACAGAGATGCTAACATGAGGTAATAAACTGTGTAGCTTTTTTTTTCTTTTACCAAGTTAAGATTAAAGAAGGCTAGACCTCCTGATTGGTTTTCACTGTCTCTTTGTTCTGTTGACCACTGTGGCAGGAGGTGTCCTATTTTTCCCAAGGATTAGAAAGTCCATTAAAGAGATGCTTCTTCATAGAGCAGAGTTGGACCTGGTGTGGCATTCTGTCTTTGACCCGTTCCTTCCTTTTTCTGAGCTCTGCCTGGTTTTAGTCTAGACTGGAGGCATCCTGCCATATCTTGCCAAATTTAAAGTTTGATTCTAGTACAAGAGGGGTGCTAGAAATCCACTCTGAGTGGAGGACATAGATCAGTTATATTTAATGCATGATAACTTTCAACCAGTCCTATAAAGCCAAGCTTACTGAAAAAAGCTTCCTAGGGGCTAGATGGTGCTGCAGAATTGTGGAGAGTTGCTCAGGTTATGAAGACTCAACAGTTTCCATTGTGGGTTCTTATAATGAAGTTTTAGATTATATTAATCAAGGTGGAACTTCCAGGAAAAAGGGGCTGGTTAGAAGACCAGAGGAGAGTTGTGTTCAGTTTTAAATGCCTTAGTTTAGTAAAGACATTGATAAACTGAAGAGAATCCAGAGGGAGGGCAACCATCTTTCTACCTGTCTGACTACTCCTTCTCAGTCTCTTTTGCTGGATCTTCATTTAGGTCCCATCCACTAATCAGTCAAGGTTCTATCCTGGGCCCTCTTCTCCTTCTATACTATTTTCATTTGAGGATCCTCATCAGCTCCCATGGATGCAGTTATAATCTCTATGCAAATGATACTCAGATCTATTTATGCAGCCCCAGTCTTTCTCCTGATCTCCAGTCTAACATCTCCAACTGTTTATCAGACGTCTTGGACCGGAGGCCCTATATACATCTTAAATTTAACATGTCCAAAAATGAACTCATTATCTTCCCCCCTAAACCCTCCCTGTTTCCTAACTTTTCTGTTACTCTTGAGGGCATCACTGATCTTTAGGTCATCCAGGCTTGAAACCTAGGTACAACCCTCAACTCCTCACTTTCTCTCACCTTCCCCTCCCCTATATCTGATCAGTTGCCAAGTCCTGTAGATTCTAGCTTTGTAACATCTTTTTTTCCCTTTAAAATGTTTATTTATTTTTAGTTTTTAACATTCACTTTTATAAGATTTTGAGTTTTAAATTTTCTCCCTCTCCTTCCCCTCTCCCCTCCGTAAGACGCCATGCAATCTGATATAGGCCAAACATGTACAATAGTACTAAACATATTTCCACATTAGGTGTAAAGAAGAATTAGAATCAAAGGGGAAAACCATGAGAAAGAAAAAAAAAAAGGAAAAAATAGTCTGCTTCGATCTGCATTCTGACTCCATAGTTCTTCCTCTAGATATGGATAGCATTTTCCATCATGAGTCTTTTGGAATTGTCTTAGATCATTGCATTGCTGAGAAGAGCTAAGTCTATCAAGTTGGTCATCACACAGTGTTGCTGTGTAACATCTTTCATATACAACTCTTCCTTTCCTCTGACATTGCCATACCCTAGAGCAGGCCCTCATCACCTCACATCTGGACTACTGCAATAGCCTTCTAGTGGGTCTGCCTCCATAAATCTTCCCTTATTTCAAGCCATCTTCCCCTTAACTATATCACAGTGATTTTCCTAAAGCATAGATCTGACCACATCACTCTTTTCCACTTCCCACCCCCATCCAATGGGGTTGACTGAAGTAAGGAACCACAGTGGTTCCTTATTATTTCCAGGATCAAATGTTAAATAATCTGTTTATGTTTTAAAAGCCTTCATAACCTGGCCAATTCCTCCCTTTCCAGTCTTCTTATGCCTCACTCCCTTCCTTGTACTCCTATGCTTCAGTGACAGTGGCCTCCTTGCCATTCCTTGATCATGACACTCCATCTCCTGACTCTGGGCATTTTCACTGGCTCTCCTCCATGCCTGGAATTTTCTCCCTCTTCAGCTTTGCTTTCTGATTTCCCTGGCTTCCTTCAAATCTCAGCTAACATTCCATTTTCTGCAAGAGACCTTTCCTTGTTTCTCTTAATACTAGTGCCTTCCCTCTAAGACTATTTCCAGTTTATCCTGTCTGCATCTTGTTTGTACATAGTTGTTGTCTCCTCCGTTAAACTGTAAACTCTTTGAGGCTAGAGCAGGTTCCCCACCCCTGGTAGAGACTGCTCCTACCCTTAGCACAGTGCTTGGCACAGAGTAGCTGCTCTATAAATGCTTGTTTTCATCTATGTCATAAGAAGATTGGTTGAAGGAACTGAGGGGGAAGAGAAGACTGGGGCATATGGCAGCTTTCCAAGTATTTGAAAGGAACGTGGACTAGACTTGTCCTATTTGGTTCCAGGAGGCAGAACCAGGAACAATGGGTGGAAATTGCAAAGAGCCCAATTTAAGCTTGTAGTCAGGAAAAACTTCCTCACATTTAGAGCTGCCCCAGTGTGGACAGGGCAGCCTCAGGAGAAGGTTAGTTTCCTCTCACTGTGGATGTCTTCGAGCAAAAGCTGGACAACCACTTATGTGTTGGGTTTGTTATAGTAAGGATTCCTTCCAGGTATGTATTGGCCTGTGACCTCTGAGGTCCCTTCCAATTCTAAAATTCAGTTTTATCATGTTATACAGAACTTCCTAAAAATTAATTTTTCTCACTATATAAGTTGGAGTACCCATTAAAGAAAGTTGTGTATTTTTCTGTCAGCTTCAGCCGACTCAGTGCTCTGGGCACCTAACTCTAAGATTATATGTTTCAAGAAAGTTGTTGATCTACTTGAGAGCAGAGGTTCTTTAGCAGTGAAATCACAGGTCTGTTCCTTATCCTGCCCTTCAGAAGGCTTTGTGAGCCAGTTGTATATACTCTATGGCCTTTATACTGACCCATCCCAAACCTTACCTTATGTGGCAGGTGCCTGGAGGAGAATTAGGTACTAGCCTCCATTCTTGGGGGTAGTTTCATTGAAGTAGGAGGATAGACAGTAGATAGGGCTTTAGGGTTTTTTCTCTTTTAATTTATCCAGATTAATAATGTATCATCTGGATTAAAAGATGATGTCTAGTACAGTTAATACATGTATAAAAGCACCTTAGATTTCTTTTGAAAAATTCACACTTTTAAAAATAGGATTTTATCTCCTACTCCTCAGATTTGAAAAGGATCAGAAGATAACTTAAGCTCCTTCAGACCAAGAGCTTTTGTGTTCATGCAAGTTAGACTGGTTTGAGATTAATCTCCTTTTTCATCCCCTGCTGCCTAATGAGGAATGAGCTATGAATTCATATTTGCTGTGAATCTGCTTATCAGACCAAGCCTTTGAGAAAAGAAACTAAGTCTGTGTCAGAGAAGCAGCTAGTGTGCAAGTATAAACTCTTTCTCTATAAAAGTTAGAGGGATTTGGAATAAACCAGTGTGGGATTTATTTCTTTTCAGGCATATTCCATCCAACTTCGGTTCTGGCTTTAACCTCAAAGAACAGGGCACTTAAAAAGGAGCAAGCAGGAAAAAGTGAGAAAATCAATCCTTCCTATTCATTGATGTGTCAAAGTTAAGTAATGTGAGAAAATTGTTCTGAGATACCAGTGTGTTTGATGCACAGGAAGCCCCTGGAGGAACCTGCTTCAGCTGCTACTGTACCACTAACTGGGCCTTCTCTGTTGGCCTTTACCGTGTTGGTGTGGGAAGAGAAGTGGGAGATGTCTGAGGAGCAGAAGTAGCCTGGCTAGTGTATGGCAAGGAGCAGCCCTGAACTAATTTAGGGAAGGCAGGGGTTTCTATGGGCCTGGAAGATATATTCTGCTGCTTCTGGTTCTGTGAGAATACCTACAAACCAGTTCAGAGTCTGGCTTAGCATGATTCCTCATCAGTGAACATCTACTGTTCAGTTATATAGTAGCCAGCGTTCATGCAATGGTTTAAGGTTTCCAAAGCACTTTATAAATATTATCTCTTTTTATTCTCACAAAAACCTGGGTGAAAGGTGGTATTATTGCCCTCATTTTACAGATGAGGAAACTGAGGCAAATAGAGGTTAAATGACTTGCCTAGCTAGTAAGTTCCTGAAGTCATATTTGAATTCAAGTCTTCCTGACTCTACGCTGGGCACCTAGCTGTCTACCAATCATTGCCTGCTAATGTACAGTATACTCCTATTCTGGTTACAAAACATTGGCTTATTTCGGAGACCAGTGCTTGAAAAGTGGGATTATTCTAGTCAGATGAGCAGATGCTGAACTGAGAATCTGGATTCTCAGTCTGACCTTGGGTTGATTATTTAAATTCTCTATGTCTTAGAGTCTTAGATGGTAAATTGTGGAAACTTAGCTCCATAGGGATTTGAAGATATAGATACAGTTAGATTTTTGTTTGCTTTCCTTGGTGGGTCATGCTGCAATTTTCCTCTTTAATGAAATTCCCTCTTTTATTCTTTTCCTGAGACCCAGATTTTGCTGCACTTTGTTGAGTGGTCCTTTGGGTCATTCTTCTGAATTATGAGATGAGAGATACTTTGGGAAACCAATTTATATTTATTTCACAGAAGTCCTCCATGGCTTATTTCAAGGGAATAGCTTCTCACTGTATCCTTTGAAATGCACCCCTATTCTCCATCTGCCATTTTTGGTCCTCTTACTCTGAATCTGCAGCAGTAGCATAGAGGGAGCACCTAAAAGCCAGCTTCAGGCCCTTGTCAATTGACTGTTGCTTGAATTTTTCCTGAACTCACATGACTCCTACAGGGTAGAGAGCTTGGGAAGAATCTGCCTCTTCCCAGATGCTAATAAAAGTTGCCGTTTGAAAGCCAACTTAAAGAGATACTTCATATATATAGTGTTCATTTGTTCTTTAGAATATCTTTTTTCCTCATAGAGGTTGTATTAATCTAAAATAGAAGATATCACTGCAATCAGACTTCCTAATTTCAGTGGGCATTGGAAAAGTTGAGGAGAAACAAAGTTTTTATGAGCTTAGAAGCCCAATACCCACAGAAAGGGGGCCAGAAAGCTTTACTGACTCCTTACTGGAATGAGCATTGTGGTAGCAAAGAAGAAAAATCTGGGTGTTTGGAACACTCCCTTATGTCTTTTTGCCTGTGAACACTTGGCTCCAGGTAGGTCCTTGTGGGTAGCCATGCCAGAACAGATCTGTCAGGCAGTTTCTCTGCTGTGAGACAGAGGTGTTTTTTCTTAGGAGGCAGTGATATTGAAAGAAGCTAGAAGAAGTTAGAGCTCATAAAGGTAATTGGTACCTAACACAAACATTGCCTGCTCTAGGTTCATTTCAAACAGTGGTCTACCAAAAACACTTTCTACAACCCCATGACACCTTGTATTGCTTGATCACAAGTGGGTTCCAAAAACGTAAACTTTCCCAAACTCAGGCTACCCAAACCTAGGTCTGTTTTTTTTGTCCTTCAGAGTTGGCTCCTTTCCCCATAATTCAGGGTCCCGTGAAGGTAGATAGCTCAGGGCTCATAGGGCTTGTTTGAAAATGATAAAGAAACACTTCTTAGATAGTGGGATTTCTGCCTGCCTCTGCTGCCAGGGATTTTGTGGCTTGCCATTTTGGAGCTTGTGGTAGGAACGATGACGGTAGGTTGTGCTGCCAGGCAGTATTAATGTCTTTCCCATTTGAAGTATTTCCTTTCCTTCTTTTTTGGCACACTTAGTCCATGAGAAGCAAAACATCACAAGCTAATTTTTTGCAAAAATGCTAGGGTTGATTAGTTCAGTGGGTTAGAAAATGTTACCATTTAGGCCAAGGTAGCAGGTCCCATCCCATGTAGTGAGGTTACTCTGCCCATGGTCACAACCTGTATTCGTAACAGCTCAACACGTCACAGATTTAGGCCATTGGTACAATAAGAAAGAATGGCTCAATAAAGATTCATTCCTGCTATTGTAGCAAGTGACAGCCTTATTTGTTGACTTACACCAGTAACCTAATAGCAATAGGTTACCAGTTACCACATGGAGGATAGTAGTATGACTTATTCGTTCTTGTTTTGAAGAGGAAAAATGTTAATTTGAAGCTTAAGATATAACATTGTCTGAGAACTGATATGAAATTCATTTTCTTATGGAAAGTTCTGTAGAGATTCAAGGTGGCATTTCATTGCAGTCACAGAGTTGTGGTGAAACATTGACCATCTGGTGACAGTGGCCCTTTTATGCCCTATTTTTGCTATTGATTCTTCAAAGCTTTACTTCTGGTCCAGAGGGCCACACTGGTCTGGTTTCAGTTGGGAACTTTTCAAGTATGAAATTGCTGGAGGCCCTAGATTGGGAAATGGAATTTAGATGGTTTTCTCTAAGTATTAGCCTTACCTTTGGAAGCCTGTATATAGTTCTGTGTAAAACCTGCCCAGACTCCAGGGCCACACCCTATAGGAGGCATTTTCTGAATCTTCTAGCTGTTAGTGCTCTTCTCCATCCCCCCACTTTTCCTCATCCTGGGAAATGACTTTGAACTTAACTTTGTATCTTATATTTTATTTGCTTAGCCATTTAAATATTGTTTTTCCCTAGCATAATATAAGCTGTTTGAGGGCAAGGACTGTTTCACTTGTGTTTTGTTGCCCTCAGCACCTAGTGTGATGCCTGGCGTATTGCAGGGACATCCTAAATGCTTGTTGAATTGAATGAAATTGATCATTACTCCTCTATGCAGAGATTGAGACCTGGACATTATTTGGTCCACTTAGAAATAACCCCTTCGAAGATACTCTGCTTTTACCTAAACTCCCCTAACAGAAAGCCAATCATGGCTTTCTTTGATCGTCACAGAGGCTCTGAATAGTAACATGAGGAGTATTAAATAGGCAGAATGGTCTAATGATGAAGTTAGAGGACCTGGCTTCACATATCAGCTTTGCCTCTTAATACCAAGTGACTTTGGCCAAGACAATTAACTTCCCTTAGTCTTAAGTTTCTTCATCTATAAAATGATGGGGTTAGACCAGAAGTCCATTTTACAGATGAGGAAATGGAGACTCAGAGCAGTTTTAGGTAATGCCTTTTGTCACAATTAGTGGGAAGCAGGATTCAAACCCAGTTCTCACAATTCCAGCACTCCATTACATCAAGGCTGCTTCATGAGTTTCATAAGGCAGCTAGTTTGCCTCGTGCATAGAGCTCTGAACTTGGAGTTAGGAAGTCCTGAATTCAAATCTAGCCTCAGACATTTACTAGACCCTGGGGAAGTCACCACTCTGCGGTTTGCCTCAGTTTTCTCATCTATAAAATGAGAATAATAACAGCATCTACTGGCCAGAATTGTTGTGAAGATAAAAATGAGATAATATTTGTAAAGGGCTTTACAAACCTTATAGTAGTATATAATGTTAGTTATTGTTATCACTAGGGGCAAAAAGTCTAAAACCTGGTTTTTCTCTCTGAATTTTTGTTTTTCTGTGGGTAACAGTGTGCCTTCTCTGGAGATACAGTTTAATTGTTTTGACAGCCTTTGAAGAGACCTTGAAGCTTTTACAAATGTAAGGAAACTGAGAAGATCTAGCCTACCTCTCTCATTTTATACATGAAGAATTTGACGTCCATTTATCGGTACTTGACTGAGGGACTGGGATGAGGGCTTCACTTTAGCTTCCCATTCTGTTGTTTGGAGGACCACAGTTCTGCTCCACTAGCCGGGGAGGTCGATGGAAAACATTTGGGAGTTGGCAGTGCTAACCGGCCCCTAAGAAGCCATGCTGTTTCCTTCTGGCTGTACCATATGCAGATGCTGTTGTGTTAATTATAAAGGAACCTTGATTAATTTGGAAGTTCTTTAACTGTCTATAAAGCAGCTGTTCCAGGTCAGAAACAGGTTTTGTTCTTCCCTCCCATTGCCAGCCTGAAGATTTTAAACTGTGCCTGAAGTTTTTTTGTTTTTTTTCTTAAACGAATAGGAAGACTCCTTTATTTAATTTAGCAGCCCATTGGTCTATAGTTATGGTGGGTCAGAAAGGATCCTTAGTATTATAAATTTTTAGGTAACTTATGAAGTCATTCAAGCCAATAGTGAAAATCTCCTCTATTTTGTTTGACCTTTGACCACAGAAGCTCCTAAGGAGCAACTCCATCTCCATACCTCTGCTTCATTTCTTATGGTCAAGATCTTTAAAAAGGCTTGAATACTCAGGGAGGAAACCACTCAGCAAGTTAGTTATGGTCTACTTATTGAGACGTTCTCTTGACTTCCTGGAGTGAATACCCTCGTTGCTTATAAAACTCTCATTAAATTAAAAAATAATCCAAATAAAAATGGAAGTTTCTTTATCAGTGGTCTCTGGTCTGATTCCTCAGTGTGTTTCTTCATAGTGGGTAAGTATTTATTTCAGTATCAGGAATTGGGATGGTAGTTCAGGCCAGATGAATAAATGGGCGTGTCTGCTGTGGTTTTGGCAGAGGGGCTGTGTTTTCTGCCTTCCCCATATATCAGATGCCGCCTCAGAGAATTCAGGCCTCTCCCTGCTGAATCCTGAGCAGTAGCATAGCTTTAGTTGGTGTTGGTTTCTTGACTGCGCTCGGTTCTAGTGCCCAGCGATCACAGATCTCAGTTTTAAGGTTATGCCTTTCAGCACTGGGACATGAAATCTTAGGTTGAAAGGGACCCTGTAGGTCAAATGTTTCTCATTAGAAGTCAGTCAGGGTGTGAGTAAGAAGCCCAGGCACAGACTATCCATTAGAGGAGGGCTGGGAAAGAAAGATTAGGTGAATTAGGGGAGTGCTGAAAGCCTAATGGTCTCCTTGGTGGCTCAGGCCGAGGCTTTGGTTGTATTTAAAATAATGCAAGACAAGTAAGGGGTCATTATTTTCCTGCGCTTATTTATCCTTCATTTTGAAATGAAAGATATGTTTAGGAGGGCCGTCTCTTTTAGATTTTACTGCCTTTTTGGCCTCTTCAAAGTGTGTCTTCCTCTATCTTACTGTGTGTAAGACTATTTCTGGCCACAAGCAGGTTCTGACCCAAAGAGCTTCCATCTCTACTTGCAAAGTTAATACAAGAATAAGTAGGCCTGTGTCCTTTGCCCTCAGGTTTTAAAGAGAAAGACCATAGCTTGTCATTGTGTTCGCCCCCCCCCCCCCCTGCAAAGAGTAGGCATTAGTAATTGTGTTTTTGTGTTCCAGAGAACTTTCCTCTCCAGTGGGGCAGTGAGCATGCCTGATTTTCTTATTCAAGCTACTCTTCTCTGGCCTTTTCATTTGTGCTATTGCTGATGAAAGTCTATCAGGTTGATATGTTTATGAAAATGAAGGGGAGGGAAGGGGCTTGAAGGAATAGTATGGGGAGGCTTCTTCTGCCAAAAATGAGAGCAGATTTATTGAAGGCGTAGCTTTGGTTTTGTGCTTCTCATATTGAAGAATTATGTGAGGGAGAAGGAGGTGTGGGGATCAGCCAAAAGTATTTCAGAGCCAGGCTGGTTCATTTGGAAGTGTGACACCTTGTATGAGCCAGACTTTCCTCCAACTGCACTGTACAAAGTGAACAGCTTGGTATTTGTCCAGTACCATAGCACAGGCCTGACACTCCCAGATGGAGCGCCCTGTGAGTGAGCATGGCCCCTGGCTCTCACAGTTTGGATGATAGCATTGGGGGGGGGGGGGGCTTGCATCTCTAGAACTGCACTTTTTGAATATCTAAAGGCAAGGAGGTTTGTGTTTGCCTGGTGGCCCTTGCCCTGACCAGCCTGACTTATGTGGCAGTAGTTGGGGGAGGGAAGAAACGGGGATCCAAGCCAGAGTTAAAGGCAGGCTACCTGTGCTGGCTTTCACAAAATGGCCCCAACTTGCTTTGGTGCTTTAGGAAGGTTTTTCTGCTGCCCTTGTGGTCTTTGAACCTATTTGGGAAGCAAAACAGCTATCTTGAGGAACCGTGATCATTTAGAGAGAGAAGAGTGAGAGAGAAAAAGAGTTTTTGTTTTGTTTTTAAAGAGATTGGAGAGAAAGTTCATATCTTCTAGATTTGGCTGGATTCTATTTTGCAGGCCACTGCCCTCTTGTTCTCATTCAGAGTCTTACTAGCCTTGAGCTGAAGCAATAAAATCTCATGAAACTGGTATTGATTTTTAATTGGTCTTTTTTTGATTGTAGAAGGGGTTAACAGCTGTGTTGCCATCATTGCATATCCAAGAGAGGACTGGGAAAGCCTCCAGAGCTTATTTTTTACTAAAACTTATCCTCATTTAAATGCAATAGGATTAAATGCATGTGCGTTTACATACATATGTATATGTAATCTATCATATAGATGGTGACAATAGCATAAATTTTTCAAAAATAAAGAAGTTCATAAAGGATGTGGGTATATGCATTGTGTATATACATTGGGTTTTTCCTGTTGGATAGGTGGGTGATTTTCCCATTGTTGGACTTGAATTCTATTTGGAATATTGCATGTTCTAGCCAGCTTTGTCTTCTTGAGAAGCTGGGTTCTATTGACTCTGTATTTGTTTATGAATTAATTTATGTGGCAAACTTCCTAGATTGTCCATCTATGTGATAAGAGAAGGGTGGGTTAGTACTGTTACTTTACCCTGGATAGATATCACAGATTATGATCAGGGATAAAAATCCTATGACGTGGTCATGGAATCTCTTTGAAAGTTATTTTAATAGGTCAGGCTAGTTTCCTGATGGTTTTTAAAATTGATAAATCCCTAGTGGTTTCTTGTTTTAAACCCTGGCATTTTAATGGAGTCTCTCTTTCTTTCTCCCTCCATGCTCTTTCCCTGTTGACCCCTAGGGCACTTGAGCTGCATTTCCTTCCCGCCCCATGAAGAAGAGTGCCTCCAGTTGATGGTGAACTGCCTTCCCTGTATCTTCATCCTGGGCCAGGACTGTAATGCTAAGTGCCAGCTGCTGAACACGTTACTGGGGGAGCGGATACTGCCCACCACCAAGCGGGGCAGTGAGGACAGCTGTAAGCGACGGCGCCTCCACTTCACTAATGGGAATCAGACTCGGGTCAGCCTGGCACTACCTGGCCAGTATGAACCAGTGCACACTGTGGCCTCCCATCAGGGCAAGTGGGAAACCATTCCTGAGGAGGACCTGGAGGTTCATGAGGACAGTGGGGACCCTGCCCACATCTTGGCAGAATTGGAGGTGACAATACACCATGTTTTATTACAGGTACAAAATACATTTACTCATCTGTATACATACCCAGACACACACACACACACACACACACACACACACACACACACACACACA